>NW_028126151.1:0-590680 GCF_965194825.1 Balaenoptera physalus
CATCACAATGCTCCATGCCGTTGACATCACAATGCTCCATGGCCCTTGTAATTAGAATGCTCCATGCCCTTGTCATCACAATGCTCCAGAACACTTGTGATCCTAATACGCCTTTCCTGTGTCATCCCATTGCTCAATGACCCTTGTCATCAAAATGTTCCTTGTCCTTTGTCATCACAGTGCTCCATGATACCTTTAATCAAAATTCTACATGACAACTGTCATCACAATGCAAGATGACCAATGTCATCACAAGGCCCCATGACACGTGTCATCACAATTCGCCTTGGCCCTGGACATCTCAATGCTGTATGAACCGTGTCATCACTAGGTTCCAGGACACTTGTCATCACAATGCTCCATGAACTCTGTTATCTCAATGTTCCATGGCCTTTGTATTCACAATGCTCCATTGTCCTGATAATCGCATTGCTCCATGAACACTTTCATCACAATGCTCCTTGACCACTGTCACCCTAATTCCCCATGACGTCTCGCCTCACTGTCTTCCAAGGCCACTCTCATCAAAATGCTCCATGATCTGTGTCAGCACAATATTGCATGACACTTGTCATCACAATGCTCCATGATGCCTGTCATCACAATGCTCCATGAATTTGTTATCACAATGCTCCAGGACCAGTTTCATCACAATACTCCATCCCCCTTTTCATCACAGTGCACAATGAAACCTTTCATTACAATGCTCCATGACACTTGTCATCACAATGCTCAGCGGCCTCTATCGTCACAATGCTCCCAGGCACTTTTCATCACGATGTTCCATGAAAACTTACATCACTTTGCTCCACGACCATTGTCATCACAATAGTCCATACCCTTGTCAACACAATGCTGCATAATCCCTGTCATCACAATTCTCCTTGACTGCTGTCATCACGATAATCCAGGACAATTTTCATAACAATGATTCATTCCCCCAGTCATCTCAGTGCTCCATGATACCTTTCATCACAATTCCTAGATGATCAATGTCATCACAAGGCCCCATGACACCTGTCATCACAATTCGCTATGACCCTTGTCATCACAATACTCGATGAACCGTGTCATCACAGTGTTCCAGGGCCCATGTCATCACAATGATCCATGACGACTTTCATCACAATGCTCCAATACACCTGTCATCACAATGCTCCATGGCCCCTGTTATCATATTGCTCCATGATCACTTTCATCACAATGATCCATGACCAATGTCATCACCATTCCTAATGACGCCTGTCATCTCAATGCTCCATGGCACCTTCATCACAATGCTCCATGAACCCGTTCATCACAATGTTCCCTGTCCTTTTCATCACAATGTTCCATGGGCCCTGTCATCACAATGCTCCATGCGCTTGTCATCAAAATGCTCCAGAACTCTTGTCATCATAAGGCTCCATGCCAGTGTCATCAAAATGCCCCATGACACTTGTCATCACAATGCTCCACGTCATTTGTCATCACAATGCTCCATGACCCTTGTCATAACAATGGTCCATGGCCTTGTCATCACAATGTTCCATGGCCTCTGACATCACTATGCTCTATGGTTTTTCTCATCACAATGCTCTTTGACCCCTGTCATCACAATGCTTGATGACCATTGTCATCACAATGCTCCAAGAACCCTGTCATCACAATGCTCCATGCCGTTGACATCACAATGCTCCATGGCCCTTGTAATTAGAATGCTCCATGCCCTTGTCATCACAATGCTCCAGAACACTTGTGATCCTAATACGCCTTTCCTGTGTCATCCCATTGCTCAATGACCCTTGTCATCAAAATGTTCCTTGTCCTTTGTCAT
This sequence comes from Balaenoptera physalus, assembly GCF_965194825.1. Taxonomy (NCBI): domain Eukaryota; kingdom Metazoa; phylum Chordata; class Mammalia; order Artiodactyla; family Balaenopteridae; genus Balaenoptera; species Balaenoptera physalus. The sequence continues at coordinate 1,817 of NW_028126151.1, forward strand.
CACAGTGCTCCATGATACCTTTAATCAAAATTCTACATGACAACTGTCATCACAATGCAAGATGACCAATGTCATCACAAGGCCCCATGACACGTGTCATCACAATTCGCCTTGGCCCTGGACATCTCAATGCTGTATGAACCGTGTCATCACTAGGTTCCAGGACACTTGTCATCACAATGCTCCATGAACTCTGTTATCTCAATGTTCCATGGCCTTTGTATTCACAATGCTCCATTGTCCTGATAATCGCATTGCTCCATGAACACTTTCATCACAATGCTCCTTGACCACTGTCACCCTAATTCCCCATGACGTCTCGCCTCACTGTCTTCCAAGGCCACTCTCATCAAAATGCTCCATGATCTGTGTCAGCACAATATTGCATGACACTTGTCATCACAATGCTCCATGATGCCTGTCATCACAATGCTCCATGAATTTGTTATCACAATGCTCCAGGACCAGTTTCATCACAATACTCCATCCCCCTTTTCATCACAGTGCACAATGAAACCTTTCATTACAATGCTCCATGACACTTGTCACCACAATGCTCAGCGGCCTCTATCGTCACAATGCTCCCAGGCACTTTTCATCACGATGTTCCATGAAAACTTACATCACTTTGCTCCACGACCATTGTCATCACAATAGTCCATACCCTTGTCAACACAATGCTGCATAATCCCTGTCATCACAATTCTCCTTGACTGCTGTCATCACGATAATCCAGGACAATTTTCATAACAATGATTCATTCCCCCAGTCATCTCAGTGCTCCATGATACCTTTCATCACAATTCCTAGATGATCAATGTCATCACAAGGCCCCATGACACCTGTCATCACAATGCGCTATGACCCTTGTCATCACAATACTCGATGAACCGTGTCATCACAGTGTTCCAGGGCCCATGTCATCACAATGATCCATGACGACTTTCATCACAATGCTCCAATACACCTGTCATCACAATGCTCCATGGCCCCTGTTATCATATTGCTCCATGATCACTTTCATCACAATGATCCATGACCAATGTCATCACCATTCCTAATGACGCCTGTCATCTCAATGCTCCATGGCACCTTCATCACAATGCTCCATGAACCCGTTCATCACAATGTTCCCTGTCCTTTTCATCACAATGTTCCATGGGCCCTGTCATCACAATGCTCCATGCGCTTGTCATCAAAATGCTCCAGAACTCTTGTCATCATAAGGCTCCATGCCAGTGTCATCAAAATGCCCCATGACACTTGTCATCACAATGCTCCACGTCATTTGTCATCACAATGCTCCATGACCCTTGTCATAACAATGGTCCATGGCCTTGTCATCACAATGTTCCATGGCCTCTGACATCACTATGCTCTATGGTTTTTCTCATCACAATGCTCTTTGACCCCTGTCATCACAATGCTTGATGACCATTGTCATCACAATGCTCCAAGAACCCTGTCATCACAATGCTCCATGCCGTTGACATCACAATGCTCCATGGCCCTTGTAATTAGAATGCTCCATGCCCTTGTCATCACAATGCTCCAGAACACTTGTGATCATAATACGCCTTTCCTGTGTCATCCCATTGCTCAATGACCCTTGTCATCAAAATGTTCCTTGTCCTTTGTCATCACAGTGCTCCATGATACCTTTAATCAAAATTCTACATGACAACTGTCATCACAATGCAAGATGACCAATGTCATCACAAGGCCCCATGACACGTGTCATCACAATTCGCCTTGGCCCTGGACATCTCAATGCTGTATGAACCGTGTCATCACTAGGTTCCAGGACACTTGTCATCACAATGCTCCATGAACTCTGTTATCTCAATGTTCCATGGCCTTTGTATTCACAATGCTCCATTGTCCTGATAATCGCATTGCTCCATGAACACTTTCATCACAATGCTCCTTGACCACTGTCACCCTAATTCCCCATGACGTCTCGCCTCACTGTCTTCCAAGGCCACTCTCATCAAAATGCTCCATGATCTGTGTCAGCACAATATTGCATGACACTTGTCATCACAATGCTCCATGATGCCTGTCATCACAATGCTCCGTGAATTTGTTATCACAATGCTCCAGGACCAGTTTCATCACAATACTCCATCCCCCTTTTCAGCACAGTGCACAATGAAACCTTTCATTACAATGCTCCATGACACTTGTCACCACAATGCTCAGCGGCCTCTATCGTCACAATGCTCCCAGGCACTTTTCATCACGATGTTCCATGAAAACTTACATCACTTTGCTCCACGACCATTGTCATCACAATAGTCCATACCCTTGTCAACACAATGCTGCATAATCCCTGTCATCACAATTCTCCTTGACTGCTGTCATCACGATAATCCAGGACAATTTTCATAACAATGATTCATTCCCCCAGTCATCTCAGTGCTCCATGATACCTTTCATCACAATTCCTAGATGATCAATGTCATCACAAGGCCCCATGACACCTGTCATCACAATGCGCTATGACCCTTGTCATCACAATACTCGATGAACCGTGTCATCACAGTGTTCCAGGGCCCATGTCATCACAATGATCCATGACGACTTTCATCACAATGCTCCAATACACCTGTCATCACAATGCTCCATGGCCCCTGTTATCATATTGCTCCATGATCACTTTCATCACAATGATCCATGACCAATGTCATCACCATTCCTAATGACGCCTGTCATCTCAATGCTCCATGGCACCTTCATCACAATGCTCCATGAACCCGTTCATCACAATGTTCCCTGTCCTTTTCATCACAATGTTCCATGGGCCCTGTCATCACAATGCTCCATGCGCTTGTCATCAAAATGCTCCAGAACTCTTGTCATCATAAGGCTCCATGCCAGTGTCATCAAAATGCCCCATGACACTTGTCATCACAATGCTCCACGTCATTTGTCATCACAATGCTCCATGACCCTTGTCATAACAATGGTCCATGGCCTTGTCATCACAATGTTCCATGGCCTCTGACATCACTATGCTCTATGGTTTTTCTCATCACAATGCTCTTTGACCCCTGTCATCACAATGCTTGATGACCATTGTCATCACAATGCTCCAAGAACCCTGTCATCACAATGCTCCATGCCGTTGACATCACAATGCTCCATGGCCCTTGTAATTAGAATGCTCCATGCCCTTGTCATCACAATGCTCCAGAACACTTGTGATCATAATACGCCTTTCCTGTGTCATCCCATTGCTCAATGACCCTTGTCATCAAAATGTTCCTTGTCCTTTGTCATCACAGTGCTCCATGATACCTTTAATCAAAATTCTACATGACAACTGTCATCACAATGCAAGATGACCAATGTCATCACAAGGCCCCATGACACGTGTCATCACAATTCGCCTTGGCCCTGGACATCTCAATGCTGTATGAACCGTGTCATCACTAGGTTCCAGGACACTTGTCATCACAATGCTCCATGAACTCTGTTATCTCAATGTTCCATGGCCTTTGTATTCACAATGCTCCATTGTCCTGATAATCGCATTGCTCCATGAACACTTTCATCACAATGCTCCTTGACCACTGTCACCCTAATTCCCCATGACGTCTCGCCTCACTGTCTTCCAAGGCCACTCTCATCAAAATGCTCCATGATCTGTGTCAGCACAATATTGCATGACACTTGTCATCACAATGCTCCATGATGCCTGTCATCACAATGCTCCGTGAATTTGTTATCACAATGCTCCAGGACCAGTTTCATCACAATACTCCATCCCCCTTTTCATCACAGTGCACAATGAAACCTTTCATTACAATGCTCCATGACACTTGTCATCACAATGCTCAGCGGCCTTCATCGTCACAATGCTCCCAGGCACTTTTCATCACGATGTTCCATGAAAACTTACATCACTTTGCTCCACGACCATTGTCATCACAATAGTCCATACCCTTGTCAACACAATGCTGCATAATCCCTGTCATCACAATTCTCCTTGACTGCTGTCATCACGATAATCCAGGACAATTTTCATAACAATGATTCATTCCCCCAGTCATCTCAGTGCTCCATGATACCTTTCATCACAATTCCTAGATGATCAATGTCATCACAAGGCCCCATGACACCTGTCATCACAATGCGCTATGACCCTTGTCATCACAATACTCGATGAACCGTGTCATCACAGTGTTCCAGGGCCCATGTCATCACAATGATCCATGACGACTTTCATCACAATGCTCCAATACACCTGTCATCACAATGCTCCATGGCCCCTGTTATCATATTGCTCCATGATCACTTTCATCACAATGATCCATGACCAATGTCATCACCATTCCTAATGACGCCTGTCATCTCAATGCTCCATGGCACCTTCATCACAATGCTCCATGAACCCGTTCATCACAATGTTCCCTGTCCTTTTCATCAGAATGTTCCATGGGCCCTGTCATCACAATGCTCCATGCGCTGGTCATCAAAATGCTCCAGAACTCTTGTCATCATAAGGCTCCATGCCAGTGTCATCAAAATGCCCCATGACACTTGTCATCACAATGCTCCACGTCATTTGTCATCACAATGCTCCATGACCCTTGTCATAACAATGGTCCATGGCCTTGTCATCACAATGTTCCATGGCCTCTGACATCACTATGCTCTATGGTTTTTCTCATCACAATGCTCTTTGACCCCTGTCATCACAATGCTTGATGACCATTGTCATCACAATGCTCCCAGAACCCTGTCATCACAATGCTCCATGCCGTTGACATCACAATGCTCCATGGCCCTTGTAATTAGAATGCTCCATGCCCTTGTCATCACAATGCTCCAGAACACTTGTGATCATAATACGCCTTTCCTGTGTCATCCCATTGCTCAATGACCCTTGTCATCAAAATGTTCCTTGTCCTTTGTCATCACAGTGCTCCATGATACCTTTAATCAAAATTCTACATGACAACTGTCATCACAATGCAAGATGACCAATGTCATCACAAGGCCCCATGACACGTGTCATCACAATTCGCCTTGGCCCTGGACATCTCAATGCTGTATGAACCGTGTCATCACTAGGTTCCAGGACACTTGTCATCACAATGCTCCATGAACTCTGTTATCTCAATGTTCCATGGCCTTTGTATTCACAATGCTCCATTGTCCTGATAATCGCATTGCTCCATGAACACTTTCATCACAATGCTCCTTGACCACTGTCACCCTAATTCCCCATGACGTCTCGCCTCACTGTCTTCCAAGGCCACTCTCATCAAAATGCTCCATGATCTGTGTCAGCACAATATTGCATGACACTTGTCATCACAATGCTCCATGATGCCTGTCATCACAATGCTCCGTGAATTTGTTATCACAATGCTCCAGGACCAGTTTCATCACAATACTCCATCCCCCTTTTCATCACAGTGCACAATGAAACCTTTCATTACAATGCTCCATGACACTTGTCACCACAATGCTCAGCGGCCTCTATCGTCACAATGCTCCCAGGCACTTTTCATCACGATGTTCCATGAAAACTTACATCACTTTGCTCCACGACCATTGTCATCACAATAGTCCATACCCTTGTCAACACAATGCTGCATAATCCCTGTCATCACAATTCTCCTTGACTGCTGTCATCACGATAATCCAGGACAATTTTCATAACAATGATTCATTCCCCCAGTCATCTCAGTGCTCCATGATACCTTTCATCACAATTCCTAGATGATCAATGTCATCACAAGGCCCCATGACACCTGTCATCACAATGCGCTATGACCCTTGTCATCACAATACTCGATGAACCGTGTCATCACAGTGTTCCAGGGCCCATGTCATCACAATGATCCATGACGACTTTCATCACAATGCTCCAATACACCTGTCATCACAATGCTCCATGGCCCCTGTTATCATATTGCTCCATGATCACTTTCATCACAATGATCCATGACCAATGTCATCACCATTCCTAATGACGCCTGTCATCTCAATGCTCCATGGCACCTTCATCACAATGCTCCATGAACCCGTTCATCACAATGTTCCCTGTCCTTTTCATCACAATGTTCCATGGGCCCTGTCATCACAATGCTCCATGCGCTGGTCATCAAAATGCTCCAGAACTCTTGTCATCATAATGCTCCATGCCAGTGTCATCAAAATGCCCCATGACACTTGTCATCACAATGCTCCACGTCATTTGTCATCACAATGCTCCATGACCCTTGTCATAACAATGGTCCATGGCCTTGTCATCACAATGTTCCATGGCCTCTGACATCACTATGCTCTATGGTTTTTCTCATCACAATGCTCTTTGACCCCTGTCATCACAATGCTTGATGACCATTGTCATCACAATGCTCCCAGAACCCTGTCATCACAATGCTCCATGCCGTTGACATCACAATGCTCCATGGCCCTTGTAATTAGAATGCTCCATGCCCTTGTCATCACAATGCTCCAGAACACTTGTGATCATAATACGCCTTTCCTGTGTCATCCCATTGCTCAATGACCCTTGTCATCAAAATGTTCCTTGTCCTTTGTCATCACAGTGCTCCATGATACCTTTAATCAAAATTCTACATGACAACTGTCATCACAATGCAAGATGACCAATGTCATCACAAGGCCCCATGACACGTGTCATCACAATTCGCCTTGGCCCTGGACATCTCAATGCTGTATGAACCGTGTCATCACTAGGTTCCAGGACACTTGTCATCACAATGCTCCATGAACTCTGTTATCTCAATGTTCCATGGCCTTTGTATTCACAATGCTCCATTGTCCTGATAATCGCATTGCTCCATGAACACTTTCATCACAATGCTCCTTGACCACTGTCACCCTAATTCCCCATGACGTCTCGCCTCACTGTCTTCCAAGGCCACTCTCATCAAAATGCTCCATGATCTGTGTCAGCACAATATTGCATGACACTTGTCATCACAATGCTCCATGATGCCTGTCATCACAATGCTCCATGAATTTGTTATCACAATGCTCCAGGACCAGTTTCATCACAATACTCCATCCCCCTTTTCATCACAGTGCACAATGAAACCTTTCATTACAATGCTCCATGACACTTGTCACCACAATGCTCAGCGGCCTCTATCGTCACAATGCTCCCAGGCACTTTTCATCACGATGTTCCATGAAAACTTACATCACTTTGCTCCACGACCATTGTCATCACAATAGTCCATACCCTTGTCAACACAATGCTGCATAATCCCTGTCATCACAATTCTCCTTGACTGCTGTCATCACGATAATCCAGGACAATTTTCATAACAATGATTCATTCCCCCAGTCATCTCAGTGCTCCATGATACCTTTCATCACAATTCCTAGATGATCAATGTCATCACAAGGCCCCATGACACCTGTCATCACAATTCGCTATGACCCTTGTCATCACAATACTCGATGAACCGTGTCATCACAGTGTTCCAGGGCCCATGTCATCACAATGATCCATGACGACTTTCATCACAATGCTCCAATACACCTGTCATCACAATGCTCCATGGCCCCTGTTATCATATTGCTCCATGATCACTTTCATCACAATGATCCATGACCAATGTCATCACCATTCCTAATGACGCCTGTCATCTCAATGCTCCATGGCACCATCATCACAATGCTCCATGAACCCGTTCATCACAATGTTCCCTGTCCTTTTCATCACAATGTTCCATGGGCCCTGTCATCACAATGCTCCATGCGCTGGTCATCAAAATGCTCCAGAACTCTTGTCATCATAAGGCTCCATGCCAGTGTCATCAAAATGCCCCATGACACTTGTCATCACAATGCTCCACGTCATTTGTCATCACAATGCTCCATGACCCTTGTCATAACAATGGTCCATGGCCTTGTCATCACAATGTTCCATGGCCTCTGACATCACTATGCTCTATGGTTTTTCTCATCACAATGCTCTTTGACCCCTGTCATCACAATGCTTGATGACCATTGTCATCACAATGCTCCAAGAACCCTGTCATCACAATGCTCCATGCCGTTGACATCACAATGCTCCATGGCCCTTGTAATTAGAATGCTCCATGCCCTTGTCATCACAATGCTCCAGAACACTTGTGATCATAATACGCCTTTCCTGTGTCATCCCATTGCTCAATGACCCTTGTCATCAAAATGTTCCTTGTCCTTTGTCATCACAGTGCTCCATGATACCTTTAATCAAAATTCTACATGACAACTGTCATCACAATGCAAGATGACCAATGTCATCACAAGGCCCCATGACACGTGTCATCACAATTCGCCTTGGCCCTGGACATCTCAATGCTGTATGAACCGTGTCATCACTAGGTTCCAGGACACTTGTCATCACAATGCTCCATGAACTCTGTTATCTCAATGTTCCATGGCCTTTGTATTCACAATGCTCCATTGTCCTGATAATCGCATTGCTCCATGAACACTTTCATCACAATGCTCCTTGACCACTGTCACCCTAATTCCCCATGACGTCTCGCCTCACTGTCTTCCAAGGCCACTCTCATCAAAATGCTCCATGATCTGTGTCAGCACAATATTGCATGACACTTGTCATCACAATGCTCCATGATGCCTGTCATCACAATGCTCCATGAATTTGTTATCACAATGCTCCAGGACCAGTTTCATCACAATACTCCATCCCCCTTTTCATCACAGTGCACAATGAAACCTTTCATTACAATGCTCCATGACACTTGTCATCACAATGCTCAGCGGCCTCTATCGTCACAATGCTCCCAGGCACTTTTCATCACGATGTTCCATGAAAACTTACATCACTTTGCTCCACGACCATTGTCATCACAATAGTCCATACCCTTGTCAACACAATGCTGCATAATCCCTGTCATCACAATTCTCCTTGACTGCTGTCATCACGATAATCCAGGACAATTTTCATAACAATGATTCATTCCCCCAGTCATCTCAGTGCTCCATGATACCTTTCATCACAATTCCTAGATGATCAATGTCATCACAAGGCCCCATGACACCTGTCATCACAATTCGCTATGACCCTTGTCATCACAATACTCGATGAACCGTGTCATCACAGTGTTCCAGGGCCCATGTCATCACAATGATCCATGACGACTTTCATCACAATGCTCCAATACACCTGTCATCACAATGCTCCATGGCCCCTGTTATCATATTGCTCCATGATCACTTTCATCACAATGATCCATGACCAATGTCATCACCATTCCTAATGACGCCTGTCATCTCAATGCTCCATGGCACCTTCATCACAATGCTCCATGAACCCGTTCATCACAATGTTCCCTGTCCTTTTCATCACAATGTTCCATGGGCCCTGTCATCACAATGCTCCATGCGCTGGTCATCAAAATGCTCCAGAACTCTTGTCATCATAAGGCTCCATGCCAGTGTCATCAAAATGCCCCATGACACTTGTCATCACAATGCTCCACGTCATTTGTCATCACAATGCTCCATGACCCTTGTCATAACAATGGTCCATGGCCTTGTCATCACAATGTTCCATGGCCTCTGACATCACTATGCTCTATGGTTTTTCTCATCACAATGCTCTTTGACCCCTGTCATCACAATGCTTGATGACCATTGTCATCACAATGCTCCAAGAACCCTGTCATCACAATGCTCCATGCCGTTGACATCACAATGCTCCATGGCCCTTGTAATTAGAATGCTCCATGCCCTTGTCATCACAATGCTCCAGAACACTTGTGATCATAATACGCCTTTCCTGTGTCATCCCATTGCTCAATGACCCTTGTCATCAAAATGTTCCTTGTCCTTTGTCATCACAGTGCTCCATGATACCTTTAATCAAAATTCTACATGACAACTGTCATCACAATGCAAGATGACCAATGTCATCACAAGGCCCCATGACACGTGTCATCACAATTCGCCTTGGCCCTGGACATCTCAATGCTGTATGAACCGTGTCATCACTAGGTTCCAGGACACTTGTCATCACAATGCTCCATGAACTCTGTTATCTCAATGTTCCATGGCCTTTGTATTCACAATGCTCCATTGTCCTGATAATCGCATTGCTCCATGAACACTTTCATCACAATGCTCCTTGACCACTGTCACCCTAATTCCCCATGACGTCTCGCCTCACTGTCTTCCAAGGCCACTCTCATCAAAATGCTCCATGATCTGTGTCAGCACAATATTGCATGACACTTGTCATCACAATGCTCCATGATGCCTGTCATCACAATGCTCCATGAATTTGTTATCACAATGCTCCAGGACCAGTTTCATCACAATACTCCATCCCCCTTTTCATCACAGTGCACAATGAAACCTTTCATTACAATGCTCCATGACACTTGTCATCACAATGCTCAGCGGCCTCTATCGTCACAATGCTCCCAGGCACTTTTCATCACGATGTTCCATGAAAACTTACATCACTTTGCTCCACGACCATTGTCATCACAATAGTCCATACCCTTGTCAACACAATGCTGCATAATCCCTGTCATCACAATTCTCCTTGACTGCTGTCATCACGATAATCCAGGACAATTTTCATAACAATGATTCATTCCCCCAGTCATCTCAGTGCTCCATGATACCTTTCATCACAATTCCTAGATGATCAATGTCATCACAAGGCCCCATGACACCTGTCATCACAATTCGCTATGACCCTTGTCATCACAATACTCGATGAACCGTGTCATCACAGTGTTCCAGGGCCCATGTCATCACAATGATCCATGACGACTTTCATCACAATGCTCCAATACACCTGTCATCACAATGCTCCATGGCCCCTGTTATCATATTGCTCCATGATCACTTTCATCACAATGATCCATGACCAATGTCATCACCATTCCTAATGACGCCTGTCATCTCAATGCTCCATGGCACCTTCATCACAATGCTCCATGAACCCGTTCATCACAATGTTCCCTGTCCTTTTCATCACAATGTTCCATGGGCCCTGTCATCACAATGCTCCATGCGCTTGTCATCAAAATGCTCCAGAACTCTTGTCATCATAAGGCTCCATGCCAGTGTCATCAAAATGCCCCATGACACTTGTCATCACAATGCTCCACGTCATTTGTCATCACAATGCTCCATGACCCTTGTCATAACAATGGTCCATGGCCTTGTCATCACAATGTTCCATGGCCTCTGACATCACTATGCTCTATGGTTTTTCTCATCACAATGCTCTTTGACCCCTGTCATCACAATGCTTGATGACCATTGTCATCACAATGCTCCCAGAACCCTGTCATCACAATGCTCCATGCCGTTGACATCACAATGCTCCATGGCCCTTGTAATTAGAATGCTCCATGCCCTTGTCATCACAATGCTCCAGAACACTTGTGATCATAATACGCCTTTCCTGTGTCATCCCATTGCTCAATGACCCTTGTCATCAAAATGTTCCTTGTCCTTTGTCATCACAGTGCTCCATGATACCTTTAATCAAAATTCTACATGACAACTGTCATCACAATGCAAGATGACCAATGTCATCACAAGGCCCCATGACACGTGTCATCACAATTCGCCTTGGCCCTGGACATCTCAATGCTGTATGAACCGTGTCATCACTAGGTTCCAGGACACTTGTCATCACAATGCTCCATGAACTCTGTTATCTCAATGTTCCATGGCCTTTGTATTCACAATGCTCCATTGTCCTGATAATCGCATTGCTCCATGAACACTTTCATCACAATGCTCCTTGACCACTGTCACCCTAATTCCCCATGACGTCTCGCCTCACTGTCTTCCAAGGCCACTCTCATCAAAATGCTCCATGATCTGTGTCAGCACAATATTGCATGACACTTGTCATCACAATGCTCCATGATGCCTGTCATCACAATGCTCCATGAATTTGTTATCACAATGCTCCAGGACCAGTTTCATCACAATACTCCATCCCCCTTTTCATCACAGTGCACAATGAAACCTTTCATTACAATGCTCCATGACACTTGTCATCACAATGCTCAGCGGCCTCTATCGTCACAATGCTCCCAGGCACTTTTCATCACGATGTTCCATGAAAACTTACATCACTTTGCTCCACGACCATTGTCATCACAATAGTCCATACCCTTGTCAACACAATGCTGCATAATCCCTGTCATCACAATTCTCCTTGACTGCTGTCATCACGATAATCCAGGACAATTTTCATAACAATGATTCATTCCCCCAGTCATCTCAGTGCTCCATGATACCTTTCATCACAATTCCTAGATGATCAATGTCATCACAAGGCCCCATGACACCTGTCATCACAATTCGCTATGACCCTTGTCATCACAATACTCGATGAACCGTGTCATCACAGTGTTCCAGGGCCCATGTCATCACAATGATCCATGACGACTTTCATCACAATGCTCCAATACACCTGTCATCACAATGCTCCATGGCCCCTGTTATCATATTGCTCCATGATCACTTTCATCACAATGATCCATGACCAATGTCATCACCATTCCTAATGACGCCTGTCATCTCAATGCTCCATGGCACCTTCATCACAATGCTCCATGAACCCGTTCATCACAATGTTCCCTGTCCTTTTCATCACAATGTTCCATGGGCCCTGTCATCACAATGCTCCATGCGCTTGTCATCAAAATGCTCCAGAACTCTTGTCATCATAAGGCTCCATGCCAGTGTCATCAAAATGCCCCATGACACTTGTCATCACAATGCTCCACGTCATTTGTCATCACAATGCTCCATGACCCTTGTCATAACAATGGTCCATGGCCTTGTCATCACAATGTTCCATGGCCTCTGACATCACTATGCTCTATGGTTTTTCTCATCACAATGCTCTTTGACCCCTGTCATCACAATGCTTGATGACCATTGTCATCACAATGCTCCCAGAACCCTGTCATCACAATGCTCCATGCCGTTGACATCACAATGCTCCATGGCCCTTGTAATTAGAATGCTCCATGCCCTTGTCATCACAATGCTCCAGAACACTTGTGATCATAATACGCCTTTCCTGTGTCATCCCATTGCTCAATGACCCTTGTCATCAAAATGTTCCTTGTCCTTTGTCATCACAGTGCTCCATGATACCTTTAATCAAAATTCTACATGACAACTGTCATCACAATGCAAGATGACCAATGTCATCACAAGGCCCCATGACACGTGTCATCACAATTCGCCTTGGCCCTGGACATCTCAATGCTGTATGAACCGTGTCATCACTAGGTTCCAGGACACTTGTCATCACAATGCTCCATGAACTCTGTTATCTCAATGTTCCATGGCCTTTGTATTCACAATGCTCCATTGTCCTGATAATCGCATTGCTCCATGAACACTTTCATCACAATGCTCCTTGACCACTGTCACCCTAATTCCCCATGACGTCTCGCCTCACTGTCTTCCAAGGCCACTCTCATCAAAATGCTCCATGATCTGTGTCAGCACAATATTGCATGACACTTGTCATCACAATGCTCCATGATGCCTGTCATCACAATGCTCCATGAATTTGTTATCACAATGCTCCAGGACCAGTTTCATCACAATACTCCATCCCCCTTTTCATCACAGTGCACAATGAAACCTTTCATTACAATGCTCCATGACACTTGTCATCACAATGCTCAGCGGCCTCTATCGTCACAATGCTCCCAGGCACTTTTCATCACGATGTTCCATGAAAACTTACATCACTTTGCTCCACGACCATTGTCATCACAATAGTCCATACCCTTGTCAACACAATGCTGCATAATCCCTGTCATCACAATTCTCCTTGACTGCTGTCATCACGATAATCCAGGACAATTTTCATAACAATGATTCATTCCCCCAGTCATCTCAGTGCTCCATGATACCTTTCATCACAATTCCTAGATGATCAATGTCATCACAAGGCCCCATGACACCTGTCATCACAATTCGCTATGACCCTTGTCATCACAATACTCGATGAACCGTGTCATCACAGTGTTCCAGGGCCCATGTCATCACAATGATCCATGACGACTTTCATCACAATGCTCCAATACACCTGTCATCACAATGCTCCATGGCCCCTGTTATCATATTGCTCCATGATCACTTTCATCACAATGATCCATGACCAATGTCATCACCATTCCTAATGACGCCTGTCATCTCAATGCTCCATGGCACCTTCATCACAATGCTCCATGAACCCGTTCATCACAATGTTCCCTGTCCTTTTCATCACAATGTTCCATGGGCCCTGTCATCACAATGCTCCATGCGCTTGTCATCAAAATGCTCCAGAACTCTTGTCATCATAAGGCTCCATGCCAGTGTCATCAAAATGCCCCATGACACTTGTCATCACAATGCTCCACGTCATTTGTCATCACAATGCTCCATGACCCTTGTCATAACAATGGTCCATGGCCTTGTCATCACAATGTTCCATGGCCTCTGACATCACTATGCTCTATGGTTTTTCTCATCACAATGCTCTTTGACCCCTGTCATCACAATGCTTGATGACCATTGTCATCACAATGCTCCAAGAACCCTGTCATCACAATGCTCCATGCCGTTGACATCACAATGCTCCATGGCCCTTGTAATTAGAATGCTCCATGCCCTTGTCATCACAATGCTCCAGAACACTTGTGATCATAATACGCCTTTCCTGTGTCATCCCATTGCTCAATGACCCTTGTCATCAAAATGTTCCTTGTCCTTTGTCATCACAGTGCTCCATGATACCTTTAATCAAAATTCTACATGACAACTGTCATCACAATGCAAGATGACCAATGTCATCACAAGGCCCCATGACACGTGTCATCACAATTCGCCTTGGCCCTGGACATCTCAATGCTGTATGAACCGTGTCATCACTAGGTTCCAGGACACTTGTCATCACAATGCTCCATGAACTCTGTTATCTCAATGTTCCATGGCCTTTGTATTCACAATGCTCCATTGTCCTGATAATCGCATTGCTCCATGAACACTTTCATCACAATGCTCCTTGACCACTGTCACCCTAATTCCCCATGACGTCTCGCCTCACTGTCTTCCAAGGCAACTCTCATCAAAATGCTCCATGATCTGTGTCAGCACAATATTGCATGACACTTGTCATCACAATGCTCCATGATGCCTGTCATCACAATGCTCCATGAATTTGTTATCACAATGCTCCAGGACCAGTTTCATCACAATACTCCATCCCCCTTTTCATCACAGTGCACAATGAAACCTTTCATTACAATGCTCCATGACACTTGTCATCACAATGCTCAGCGGCCTTCATCGTCACAATGCTCCCAGGCACTTTTCATCACGATGTTCCATGAAAACTTACATCACTTTGCTCCACGACCATTGTCATCACAATAGTCCATACCCTTGTCAACACAATGCTGCATAATCCCTGTCATCACAATTCTCCTTGACTGCTGTCATCACGATAATCCAGGACAATTTTCATAACAATGATTCATTCCCCCAGTCATCTCAGTGCTCCATGATACCTTTCATCACAATTCCTAGATGATCAATGTCATCACAAGGCCCCATGACACCTGTCATCACAATTCGCTATGACCCTTGTCATCACAATACTCGATGAACCGTGTCATCACAGTGTTCCAGGGCCCATGTCATCACAATGATCCATGACGACTTTCATCACAATGCTCCAATACACCTGTCATCACAATGCTCCATGGCCCCTGTTATCATATTGCTCCATGATCACTTTCATCACAATGATCCATGACCAATGTCATCACCATTCCTAATGACGCCTGTCATCTCAATGCTCCATGGCACCTTCATCACAATGCTCCATGAACCCGTTCATCACAATGTTCCCTGTCCTTTTCATCACAATGTTCCATGGGCCCTGTCATCACAATGCTCCATGCGCTTGTCATCAAAATGCTCCAGAACTCTTGTCATCATAAGGCTCCATGCCAGTGTCATCAAAATGCCCCATGACACTTGTCATCACAATGCTCCACGTCATTTGTCATCACAATGCTCCATGACCCTTGTCATAACAATGGTCCATGGCCTTGTCATCACAATGTTCCATGGCCTCTGACATCACTATGCTCTATGGTTTTTCTCATCACAATGCTCTTTGACCCCTGTCATCACAATGCTTGATGACCATTGTCATCACAATGCTCCAAGAACCCTGTCATCACAATGCTCCATGCCGTTGACATCACAATGCTCCATGGCCCTTGTAATTAGAATGCTCCATGCCCTTGTCATCACAATGCTCCAGAACACTTGTGATCATAATACGCCTTTCCTGTGTCATCCCATTGCTCAATGACCCTTGTCATCAAAATGTTCCTTGTCCTTTGTCATCACAGTGCTCCATGATACCTTTAATCAAAATTCTACATGACAACTGTCATCACAATGCAAGATGACCAATGTCATCACAAGGCCCCATGACACGTGTCATCACAATTCGCCTTGGCCCTGGACATCTCAATGCTGTATGAACCGTGTCATCACTAGGTTCCAGGACACTTGTCATCACAATGCTCCATGAACTCTGTTATCTCAATGTTCCATGGCCTTTGTATTCACAATGCTCCATTGTCCTGATAATCGCATTGCTCCATGAACACTTTCATCACAATGCTCCTTGACCACTGTCACCCTAATTCCCCATGACGTCTCGCCTCACTGTCTTCCAAGGCCACTCTCATCAAAATGCTCCATGATCTGTGTCAGCACAATATTGCATGACACTTGTCATCACAATGCTCCATGATGCCTGTCATCACAATGCTCCGTGAATTTGTTATCACAATGCTCCAGGACCAGTTTCATCACAATACTCCATCCCCCTTTTCATCACAGTGCACAATGAAACCTTTCATTACAATGCTCCATGACACTTGTCACCACAATGCTCAGCGGCCTCTATCGTCACAATGCTCCCAGGCACTTTTCATCACGATGTTCCATGAAAACTTACATCACTTTGCTCCACGACCATTGTCATCACAATAGTCCATACCCTTGTCAACACAATGCTGCATAATCCCTGTCATCACAATTCTCCTTGACTGCTGTCATCACGATAATCCAGGACAATTTTCATAACAATGATTCATTCCCCCAGTCATCTCAGTGCTCCATGATACCTTTCATCACAATTCCTAGATGATCAATGTCATCACAAGGCCCCATGACACCTGTCATCACAATGCGCTATGACCCTTGTCATCACAATACTCGATGAACCGTGTCATCACAGTGTTCCAGGGCCCATGTCATCACAATGATCCATGACGACTTTCATCACAATGCTCCAATACACCTGTCATCACAATGCTCCATGGCCCCTGTTATCATATTGCTCCATGATCACTTTCATCACAATGATCCATGACCAATGTCATCACCATTCCTAATGACGCCTGTCATCTCAATGCTCCATGGCACCTTCATCACAATGCTCCATGAACCCGTTCATCACAATGTTCCCTGTCCTTTTCATCACAATGTTCCATGGGCCCTGTCATCACAATGCTCCATGCGCTTGTCATCAAAATGCTCCAGAACTCTTGTCATCATAAGGCTCCATGCCAGTGTCATCAAAATGCCCCATGACACTTGTCATCACAATGCTCCACGTCATTTGTCATCACAATGCTCCATGACCCTTGTCATAACAATGGTCCATGGCCTTGTCATCACAATGTTCCATGGCCTCTGACATCACTATGCTCTATGGTTTTTCTCATCACAATGCTCTTTGACCCCTGTCATCACAATGCTTGATGACCATTGTCATCACAATGCTCCAAGAACCCTGTCATCACAATGCTCCATGCCGTTGACATCACAATGCTCCATGGCCCTTGTAATTAGAATGCTCCATGCCCTTGTCATCACAATGCTCCAGAACACTTGTGATCATAATACGCCTTTCCTGTGTCATCCCATTGCTCAATGACCCTTGTCATCAAAATGTTCCTTGTCCTTTGTCATCACAGTGCTCCATGATACCTTTAATCAAAATTCTACATGACAACTGTCATCACAATGCAAGATGACCAATGTCATCACAAGGCCCCATGACACGTGTCATCACAATTCGCCTTGGCCCTGGACATCTCAATGCTGTATGAACCGTGTCATCACTAGGTTCCAGGACACTTGTCATCACAATGCTCCATGAACTCTGTTATCTCAATGTTCCATGGCCTTTGTATTCACAATGCTCCATTGTCCTGATAATCGCATTGCTCCATGAACACTTTCATCACAATGCTCCTTGACCACTGTCACCCTAATTCCCCATGACGTCTCGCCTCACTGTCTTCCAAGGCCACTCTCATCAAAATGCTCCATGATCTGTGTCAGCACAATATTGCATGACACTTGTCATCACAATGCTCCATGATGCCTGTCATCACAATGCTCCATGAATTTGTTATCACAATGCTCCAGGACCAGTTTCATCACAATACTCCATCCCCCTTTTCATCACAGTGCACAATGAAACCTTTCATTACAATGCTCCATGACACTTGTCATCACAATGCTCAGCGGCCTTCATCGTCACAATGCTCCCAGGCACTTTTCATCACGATGTTCCATGAAAACTTACATCACTTTGCTCCACGACCATTGTCATCACAATAGTCCATACCCTTGTCAACACAATGCTGCATAATCCCTGTCATCACAATTCTCCTTGACTGCTGTCATCACGATAATCCAGGACAATTTTCATAACAATGATTCATTCCCCCAGTCATCTCAGTGCTCCATGATACCTTTCATCACAATTCCTAGATGATCAATGTCATCACAAGGCCCCATGACACCTGTCATCACAATTCGCTATGACCCTTGTCATCACAATACTCGATGAACCGTGTCATCACAGTGTTCCAGGGCCCATGTCATCACAATGATCCATGACGACTTTCATCACAATGCTCCAATACACCTGTCATCACAATGCTCCATGGCCCCTGTTATCATATTGCTCCATGATCACTTTCATCACAATGATCCATGACCAATGTCATCACCATTCCTAATGACGCCTGTCATCTCAATGCTCCATGGCACCTTCATCACAATGCTCCATGAACCCGTTCATCACAATGTTCCCTGTCCTTTTCATCACAATGTTCCATGGGCCCTGTCATCACAATGCTCCATGCGCTTGTCATCAAAATGCTCCAGAACTCTTGTCATCATAAGGCTCCATGCCAGTGTCATCAAAATGCCCCATGACACTTGTCATCACAATGCTCCACGTCATTTGTCATCACAATGCTCCATGACCCTTGTCATAACAATGGTCCATGGCCTTGTCATCACAATGTTCCATGGCCTCTGACATCACTATGCTCTATGGTTTTTCTCATCACAATGCTCTTTGACCCCTGTCATCACAATGCTTGATGACCATTGTCATCACAATGCTCCAAGAACCCTGTCATCACAATGCTCCATGCCGTTGACATCACAATGCTCCATGGCCCTTGTAATTAGAATGCTCCATGCCCTTGTCATCACAATGCTCCAGAACACTTGTGATCATAATACGCCTTTCCTGTGTCATCCCATTGCTCAATGACCCTTGTCATCAAAATGTTCCTTGTCCTTTGTCATCACAGTGCTCCATGATACCTTTAATCAAAATTCTACATGACAACTGTCATCACAATGCAAGATGACCAATGTCATCACAAGGCCCCATGACACGTGTCATCACAATTCGCCTTGGCCCTGGACATCTCAATGCTGTATGAACCGTGTCATCACTAGGTTCCAGGACACTTGTCATCACAATGCTCCATGAACTCTGTTATCTCAATGTTCCATGGCCTTTGTATTCACAATGCTCCATTGTCCTGATAATCGCATTGCTCCATGAACACTTTCATCACAATGCTCCTTGACCACTGTCACCCTAATTCCCCATGACGTCTCGCCTCACTGTCTTCCAAGGCCACTCTCATCAAAATGCTCCATGATCTGTGTCAGCACAATATTGCATGACACTTGTCATCACAATGCTCCATGATGCCTGTCATCACAATGCTCCGTGAATTTGTTATCACAATGCTCCAGGACCAGTTTCATCACAATACTCCATCCCCCTTTTCATCACAGTGCACAATGAAACCTTTCATTACAATGCTCCATGACACTTGTCACCACAATGCTCAGCGGCCTCTATCGTCACAATGCTCCCAGGCACTTTTCATCACGATGTTCCATGAAAACTTACATCACTTTGCTCCACGACCATTGTCATCACAATAGTCCATACCCTTGTCAACACAATGCTGCATAATCCCTGTCATCACAATTCTCCTTGACTGCTGTCATCACGATAATCCAGGACAATTTTCATAACAATGATTCATTCCCCCAGTCATCTCAGTGCTCCATGATACCTTTCATCACAATTCCTAGATGATCAATGTCATCACAAGGCCCCATGACACCTGTCATCACAATGCGCTATGACCCTTGTCATCACAATACTCGATGAACCGTGTCATCACAGTGTTCCAGGGCCCATGTCATCACAATGATCCATGACGACTTTCATCACAATGCTCCAATACACCTGTCATCACAATGCTCCATGGCCCCTGTTATCATATTGCTCCATGATCACTTTCATCACAATGATCCATGACCAATGTCATCACCATTCCTAATGACGCCTGTCATCTCAATGCTCCATGGCACCTTCATCACAATGCTCCATGAACCCGTTCATCACAATGTTCCCTGTCCTTTTCATCACAATGTTCCATGGGCCCTGTCATCACAATGCTCCATGCGCTTGTCATCAAAATGCTCCAGAACTCTTGTCATCATAAGGCTCCATGCCAGTGTCATCAAAATGCCCCATGACACTTGTCATCACAATGCTCCACGTCATTTGTCATCACAATGCTCCATGACCCTTGTCATAACAATGGTCCATGGCCTTGTCATCACAATGTTCCATGGCCTCTGACATCACTATGCTCTATGGTTTTTCTCATCACAATGCTCTTTGACCCCTGTCATCACAATGCTTGATGACCATTGTCATCACAATGCTCCAAGAACCCTGTCATCACAATGCTCCATGCCGTTGACATCACAATGCTCCATGGCCCTTGTAATTAGAATGCTCCATGCCCTTGTCATCACAATGCTCCAGAACACTTGTGATCATAATACGCCTTTCCTGTGTCATCCCATTGCTCAATGACCCTTGTCATCAAAATGTTCCTTGTCCTTTGTCATCACAGTGCTCCATGATACCTTTAATCAAAATTCTACATGACAACTGTCATCACAATGCAAGATGACCAATGTCATCACAAGGCCCCATGACACGTGTCATCACAATTCGCCTTGGCCCTGGACATCTCAATGCTGTATGAACCGTGTCATCACTAGGTTCCAGGACACTTGTCATCACAATGCTCCATGAACTCTGTTATCTCAATGTTCCATGGCCTTTGTATTCACAATGCTCCATTGTCCTGATAATCGCATTGCTCCATGAACACTTTCATCACAATGCTCCTTGACCACTGTCACCCTAATTCCCCATGACGTCTCGCCTCACTGTCTTCCAAGGCCACTCTCATCAAAATGCTCCATGATCTGTGTCAGCACAATATTGCATGACACTTGTCATCACAATGCTCCATGATGCCTGTCATCACAATGCTCCATGAATTTGTTATCACAATGCTCCAGGACCAGTTTCATCACAATACTCCATCCCCCTTTTCATCACAGTGCACAATGAAACCTTTCATTACAATGCTCCATGACACTTGTCATCACAATGCTCAGCGGCCTCTATCGTCACAATGCTCCCAGGCACTTTTCATCACGATGTTCCATGAAAACTTACATCACTTTGCTCCACGACCATTGTCATCACAATAGTCCATACCCTTGTCAACACAATGCTGCATAATCCCTGTCATCACAATTCTCCTTGACTGCTGTCATCACGATAATCCAGGACAATTTTCATAACAATGATTCATTCCCCCAGTCATCTCAGTGCTCCATGATACCTTTCATCACAATTCCTAGATGATCAATGTCATCACAAGGCCCCATGACACCTGTCATCACAATGCGCTATGACCCTTGTCATCACAATACTCGATGAACCGTGTCATCACAGTGTTCCAGGGCCCATGTCATCACAATGATCCATGACGACTTTCATCACAATGCTCCAATACACCTGTCATCACAATGCTCCATGGCCCCTGTTATCATATTGCTCCATGATCACTTTCATCACAATGATCCATGACCAATGTCATCACCATTCCTAATGACGCCTGTCATCTCAATGCTCCATGGCACCTTCATCACAATGCTCCATGAACCCGTTCATCACAATGTTCCCTGTCCTTTTCATCACAATGTTCCATGGGCCCTGTCATCACAATGCTCCATGCGCTTGTCATCAAAATGCTCCAGAACTCTTGTCATCATAAGGCTCCATGCCAGTGTCATCAAAATGCCCCATGACACTTGTCATCACAATGCTCCACGTCATTTGTCATCACAATGCTCCATGACCCTTGTCATAACAATGGTCCATGGCCTTGTCATCACAATGTTCCATGGCCTCTGACATCACTATGCTCTATGGTTTTTCTCATCACAATGCTCTTTGACCCCTGTCATCACAATGCTTGATGACCATTGTCATCACAATGCTCCAAGAACCCTGTCATCACAATGCTCCATGCCGTTGACATCACAATGCTCCATGGCCCTTGTAATTAGAATGCTCCATGCCCTTGTCATCACAATGCTCCAGAACACTTGTGATCATAATACGCCTTTCCTGTGTCATCCCATTGCTCAATGACCCTTGTCATCAAAATGTTCCTTGTCCTTTGTCATCACAGTGCTCCATGATACCTTTAATCAAAATTCTACATGACAACTGTCATCACAATGCAAGATGACCAATGTCATCACAAGGCCCCATGACACGTGTCATCACAATTCGCATTGGCCCTGGACATCTCAATGCTGTATGAACCGTGTCATCACTAGGTTCCAGGACACTTGTCATCACAATGCTCCATGAACTCTGTTATCTCAATGTTCCATGGCCTTTGTATTCACAATGCTCCATTGTCCTGATAATCGCATTGCTCCATGAACACTTTCATCACAATGCTCCTTGACCACTGTCACCCTAATTCCCCATGACGTCTCGCCTCACTGTCTTCCAAGGCCACTCTCATCAAAATGCTCCATGATCTGTGTCAGCACAATATTGCATGACACTTGTCATCACAATGCTCCATGATGCCTGTCATCACAATGCTCCGTGAATTTGTTATCACAATGCTCCAGGACCAGTTTCATCACAATACTCCATCCCCCTTTTCATCACAGTGCACAATGAAACCTTTCATTACAATGCTCCATGACACTTGTCACCACAATGCTCAGCGGCCTCTATCGTCACAATGCTCCCAGGCACTTTTCATCACGATGTTCCATGAAAACTTACATCACTTTGCTCCACGACCATTGTCATCACAATAGTCCATACCCTTGTCAACACAATGCTGCATAATCCCTGTCATCACAATTCTCCTTGACTGCTGTCATCACGATAATCCAGGACAATTTTCATAACAATGATTCATTCCCCCAGTCATCTCAGTGCTCCATGATACCTTTCATCACAATTCCTAGATGATCAATGTCATCACAAGGCCCCATGACACCTGTCATCACAATGCGCTATGACCCTTGTCATCACAATACTCGATGAACCGTGTCATCACAGTGTTCCAGGGCCCATGTCATCACAATGATCCATGACGACTTTCATCACAATGCTCCAATACACCTGTCATCACAATGCTCCATGGCCCCTGTTATCATATTGCTCCATGATCACTTTCATCATAATGATCCATGACCAATGTCATCACCATTCCTAATGACGCCTGTCATCTCAATGCTCCATGGCACCTTCATCACAATGCTCCATGAACCCGTTCATCACAATGTTCCCTGTCCTTTTCATCACAATGTTCCATGGGCCCTGTCATCACAATGCTCCATGCGCTGGTCATCAAAATGCTCCAGAACTCTTGTCATCATAATGCTCCATGCCAGTGTCATCAAAATGCCCCATGACACTTGTCATCACAATGCTCCACGTCATTTGTCATCACAATGCTCCATGACCCTTGTCATAACAGTGGTCCATGGCCTTGTCATCACAATGTTCCATGGCCTCTGACATCACTATGCTCTATGGTTTTTCTCATCACAAT
Source organism: Balaenoptera physalus (assembly GCF_965194825.1). Lineage (NCBI taxonomy): Eukaryota > Metazoa > Chordata > Mammalia > Artiodactyla > Balaenopteridae > Balaenoptera > Balaenoptera physalus. The sequence continues at coordinate 26,191 of NW_028126151.1, forward strand.
GCTCTTTGACCCCTGTCATCACAATGCTTGATGACCATTGTCATCACAATGCTCCAAGAACCCTGTCATCACAATGCTCCATGCCGTTGACATCACAATGCTCCATGGCCCTTGTAATTAGAATGCTCCATGCCCTTGTCATCACAATGCTCCAGAACACTTGTGATCATAATACGCCTTTCCTGTGTCATCCCATTGCTCAATGACCCTTGTCATCAAAATGTTCCTTGTCCTTTGTCATCACAGTGCTCCATGATACCTTTAATCAAAATTCTACATGACAACTGTCATCACAATGCAAGATGACCAATGTCATCACAAGGCCCCATGACACGTGTCATCACAATTCGCCTTGGCCCTGGACATCTCAATGCTGTATGAACCGTGTCATCACTAGGTTCCAGGACACTTGTCATCACAATGCTCCATGAACTCTGTTATCTCAATGTTCCATGGCCTTTGTATTCACAATGCTCCATTGTCCTGATAATCGCATTGCTCCATGAACACTTTCATCACAATGCTCCTTGACCACTGTCACCCTAATTCCCCATGACGTCTCGCCTCACTGTCTTCCAAGGCCACTCTCATCAAAATGCTCCATGATCTGTGTCAGCACAATATTGCATGACACTTGTCATCACAATGCTCCATGATGCCTGTCATCACAATGCTCCGTGAATTTGTTATCACAATGCTCCAGGACCAGTTTCATCACAATACTCCATCCCCCTTTTCATCACAGTGCACAATGAAACCTTTCATTACAATGCTCCATGACACTTGTCACCACAATGCTCAGCGGCCTCTATCGTCACAATGCTCCCAGGCACTTTTCATCACGATGTTCCATGAAAACTTACATCACTTTGCTCCACAACCATTGTCATCACAATAGTCCATACCCTTGTCAACACAATGCTGCATAATCCCTGTCATCACAATTCTCCTTGACTGCTGTCATCACGATAATCCAGGACAATTTTCATAACAATGATTCATTCCCCCAGTCATCTCAGTGCTCCATGATACCTTTCATCACAATTCCTAGATGATCAATGTCATCACAAGGCCCCATGACACCTGTCATCACAATGCGCTATGACCCTTGTCATCACAATACTCGATGAACCGTGTCATCACAGTGTTCCAGGGCCCATGTCATCACAATGATCCATGACGACTTTCATCACAATGCTCCAATACACCTGTCATCACAATGCTCCATGGCCCCTGTTATCATATTGCTCCATGATCACTTTCATCACAATGATCCATGACCAATGTCATCACCATTCCTAATGACGCCTGTCATCTCAATGCTCCATGGCACCTTCATCACAATGCTCCATGAACCCGTTCATCACAATGTTCCCTGTCCTTTTCATCACAATGTTCCATGGGCCCTGTCATCACAATGCTCCATGCGCTGGTCATCAAAATGCTCCAGAACTCTTGTCATCATAATGCTCCATGCCAGTGTCATCAAAATGCCCCATGACACTTGTCATCACAATGCTCCACGTCATTTGTCATCACAATGCTCCATGACCCTTGTCATAACAATGGTCCATGGCCTTGTCATCACAATGTTCCATGGCCTCTGACATCACTATGCTCTATGGTTTTTCTCATCACAATGCTCTTTGACCCCTGTCATCACAATGCTTGATGACCATTGTCATCACAATGCTCCAAGAACCCTGTCATCACCATGCTCCATGCCGTTGACATCACAATGCTCCATGGCCCTTGTAATTAGAATGCTCCATGCCCTTGTCATCACAATGCTCCAGAACACTTGTGATCATAATACGCCTTTCCTGTGTCATCCCATTGCTCAATGACCCTTGTCATCAAAATGTTCCTTGTCCTTTGTCATCACAGTGCTCCATGATACCTTTAATCAAAATTCTACATGACAACTGTCATCACAATGCAAGATGACCAATGTCATCACAAGGCCCCATGACACGTGTCATCACAATTCGCCTTGGCCCTGGACATCTCAATGCTGTATGAACCGTGTCATCACTAGGTTCCAGGACACTTGTCATCACAATGCTCCATGAACTCTGTTATCTCAATGTTCCATGGCCTTTGTATTCACAATGCTCCATTGTCCTGATAATCGCATTGCTCCATGAACACTTTCATCACAATGCTCCTTGACCACTGTCACCCTAATTCCCCATGACGTCTCGCCTCACTGTCTTCCAAGGCCACTCTCATCAAAATGCTCCATGATCTGTGTCAGCACAATATTGCATGACACTTGTCATCACAATGCTCCATGATGCCTGTCATCACAATGCTCCATGAATTTGTTATCACAATGCTCCAGGACCAGTTTCATCACAATACTCCATCCCCCTTTTCATCACAGTGCACAATGAAACCTTTCATTACAATGCTCCATGACACTTGTCACCACAATGCTCAGCGGCCTCTATCGTCACAATGCTCCCAGGCACTTTTCATCACGATGTTCCATGAAAACTTACATCACTTTGCTCCACGACCATTGTCATCACAATAGTCCATACCCTTGTCAACACAATGCTGCATAATCCCTGTCATCACAATTCTCCTTGACTGCTGTCATCACGATAATCCAGGACAATTTTCATAACAATGATTCATTCCCCCAGTCATCTCAGTGCTCCATGATACCTTTCATCACAATTCCTAGATGATCAATGTCATCACAAGGCCCCATGACACCTGTCATCACAATGCGCTATGACCCTTGTCATCACAATACTCGATGAACCGTGTCATCACAGTGTTCCAGGGCCCATGTCATCACAATGATCCATGACGACTTTCATCACAATGCTCCAATACACCTGTCATCACAATGCTCCATGGCCCCTGTTATCATATTGCTCCATGATCACTTTCATCACAATGATCCATGACCAATGTCATCACCATTCCTAATGACGCCTGTCATCTCAATGCTCCATGGCACCTTCATCACAATGCTCCATGAACCCGTTCATCACAATGTTCCCTGTCCTTTTCATCACAATGTTCCATGGGCCCTGTCATCACAATGCTCCATGCGCTGGTCATCAAAATGCTCCAGAACTCTTGTCATCATAATGCTCCATGCCAGTGTCATCAAAATGCCCCATGACACTTGTCATCACAATGCTCCACGTCATTTGTCATCACAATGCTCCATGACCCTTGTCATAACAATGGTCCATGGCCTTGTCATCACAATGTTCCATGGCCTCTGACATCACTATGCTCTATGGTTTTTCTCATCACAATGCTCTTTGACCCCTGTCATCACAATGCTTGATGACCATTGTCATCACAATGCTCCAAGAACCCTGTCATCACCATGCTCCATGCCGTTGACATCACAATGCTCCATGGCCCTTGTAATTAGAATGCTCCATGCCCTTGTCATCACAATGCTCCAGAACACTTGTGATCATAATACGCCTTTCCTGTGTCATCCCATTGCTCAATGACCCTTGTCATCAAAATGTTCCTTGTCCTTTGTCATCACAGTGCTCCATGATACCTTTAATCAAAATTCTACATGACAACTGTCATCACAATGCAAGATGACCAATGTCATCACAAGGCCCCATGACACGTGTCATCACAATTCGCCTTGGCCCTGGACATCTCAATGCTGTATGAACCGTGTCATCACTAGGTTCCAGGACACTTGTCATCACAATGCTCCATGAACTCTGTTATCTCAATGTTCCATGGCCTTTGTATTCACAATGCTCCATTGTCCTGATAATCGCATTGCTCCATGAACACTTTCATCACAATGCTCCTTGACCACTGTCACCCTAATTCCCCATGACGTCTCGCCTCACTGTCTTCCAAGGCCACTCTCATCAAAATGCTCCATGATCTGTGTCAGCACAATATTGCATGACACTTGTCATCACAATGCTCCATGATGCCTGTCATCACAATGCTCCATGAATTTGTTATCACAATGCTCCAGGACCAGTTTCATCACAATACTCCATCCCCCTTTTCATCACAGTGCACAATGAAACCTTTCATTACAATGCTCCATGACACTTGTCACCACAATGCTCAGCGGCCTCTATCGTCACAATGCTCCCAGGCACTTTTCATCACGATGTTCCATGAAAACTTACATCACTTTGCTCCACGACCATTGTCATCACAATAGTCCATACCCTTGTCAACACAATGCTGCATAATCCCTGTCATCACAATTCTCCTTGACTGCTGTCATCACGATAATCCAGGACAATTTTCATAACAATGATTCATTCCCCCAGTCATCTCAGTGCTCCATGATACCTTTCATCACAATTCCTAGATGATCAATGTCATCACAAGGCCCCATGACACCTGTCATCACAATGCGCTATGACCCTTGTCATCACAATACTCGATGAACCGTGTCATCACAGTGTTCCAGGGCCCATGTCATCACAATGATCCATGACGACTTTCATCACAATGCTCCAATACACCTGTCATCACAATGCTCCATGGCCCCTGTTATCATATTGCTCCATGATCACTTTCATCACAATGATCCATGACCAATGTCATCACCATTCCTAATGACGCCTGTCATCTCAATGCTCCATGGCACCTTCATCACAATGCTCCATGAACCCGTTCATCACAATGTTCCCTGTCCTTTTCATCACAATGTTCCATGGGCCCTGTCATCACAATGCTCCATGCGCTGGTCATCAAAATGCTCCAGAACTATTGTCATCATAATGCTCCATGCCAGTGTCATCAAAATGCCCCATGACACTTGTCATCACAATGCTCCACGTCATTTGTCATCACAATGCTCCATGACCCTTGTCATAACAATGGTCCATGGCCTTGTCATCACAATGTTCCATGGCCTCTGACATCACTATGCTCTATGGTTTTTCTCATCACAATGCTCTTTGACCCCTGTCATCACAATGCTTGATGACCATTGTCATCACAATGCTCCAAGAACCCTGTCATCACCATGCTCCATGCCGTTGACATCACAATGCTCCATGGCCCTTGTAATTAGAATGCTCCATGCCCTTGTCATCACAATGCTCCAGAACACTTGTGATCATAATACGCCTTTCCTGTGTCATCCCATTGCTCAATGACCCTTGTCATCAAAATGTTCCTTGTCCTTTGTCATCACAGTGCTCCATGATACCTTTAATCAAAATTCTACATGACAACTGTCATCACAATGCAAGATGACCAATGTCATCACAAGGCCCCATGACACGTGTCATCACAATTCGCCTTGGCCCTGGACATCTCAATGCTGTATGAACCGTGTCATCACTAGGTTCCAGGACACTTGTCATCACAATGCTCCATGAACTCTGTTATCTCAATGTTCCATGGCCTTTGTATTCACAATGCTCCATTGTCCTGATAATCGCATTGCTCCATGAACACTTTCATCACAATGCTCCTTGACCACTGTCACCCTAATTCCCCATGACGTCTCGCCTCACTGTCTTCCAAGGCCACTCTCATCAAAATGCTCCATGATCTGTGTCAGCACAATATTGCATGACACTTGTCATCACAATGCTCCATGATGCCTGTCATCACAATGCTCCGTGAATTTGTTATCACAATGCTCCAGGACCAGTTTCATCACAATACTCCATCCCCCTTTTCATCACAGTGCACAATGAAACCTTTCATTACAATGCTCCATGACACTTGTCACCACAATGCTCAGCGGCCTCTATCGTCACAATGCTCCCAGGCACTTTTCATCACGATGTTCCATGAAAACTTACATCACTTTGCTCCACGACCATTGTCATCACAATAGTCCATACCCTTGTCAACACAATGCTGCATAATCCCTGTCATCACAATTCTCCTTGACTGCTGTCATCACGATAATCCAGGACAATTTTCATAACAATGATTCATTCCCCCAGTCATCTCAGTGCTCCATGATACCTTTCATCACAATTCCTAGATGATCAATGTCATCACAAGGCCCCATGACACCTGTCATCACAATGCGCTATGACCCTTGTCATCACAATACTCGATGAACCGTGTCATCACAGTGTTCCAGGGCCCATGTCATCACAATGATCCATGACGACTTTCATCACAATGCTCCAATACACCTGTCATCACAATGCTCCATGGCCCCTGTTATCATATTGCTCCATGATCACTTTCATCACAATGATCCATGACCAATGTCATCACCATTCCTAATGACGCCTGTCATCTCAATGCTCCATGGCACCTTCATCACAATGCTCCATGAACCCGTTCATCACAATGTTCCCTGTCCTTTTCATCACAATGTTCCATGGGCCCTGTCATCACAATGCTCCATGCGCTGGTCATCAAAATGCTCCAGAACTCTTGTCATCATAATGCTCCATGCCAGTGTCATCAAAATGCCCCATGACACTTGTCATCACAATGCTCCACGTCATTTGTCATCACAATGCTCCATGACCCTTGTCATAACAATGGTCCATGGCCTTGTCATCACAATGTTCCAAGGCCTCTGACATCACTATGCTCTATGGTTTTTCTCATCACAATGCTCTTTGACCCCTGTCATCACAATGCTTGATGACCATTGTCATCACAATGCTCCAAGAACCCTGTCATCACCATGCTCCATGCCGTTGACATCACAATGCTCCATGGCCCTTGTAATTAGAATGCTCCATGCCCTTGTCATCACAATGCTCCAGAACACTTGTGATCATAATACGCCTTTCCTGTGTCATCCCATTGCTCAATGACCCTTGTCATCAAAATGTTCCTTGTCCTTTGTCATCACAGTGCTCCATGATACCTTTAATCAAAATTCTACATGACAACTGTCATCACAATGCAAGATGACCAATGTCATCACAAGGCCCCATGACACGTGTCATCACAATTCGCCTTGGCCCTGGACATCTCAATGCTGTATGAACCGTGTCATCACTAGGTTCCAGGACACTTGTCATCACAATGCTCCATGAACTCTGTTATCTCAATGTTCCATGGCCTTTGTATTCACAATGCTCCATTGTCCTGATAATCGCATTGCTCCATGAACACTTTCATCACAATGCTCCTTGACCACTGTCACCCTAATTCCCCATGACGTCTCGCCTCACTGTCTTCCAAGGCCACTCTCATCAAAATGCTCCATGATCTGTGTCAGCACAATATTGCATGACACTTGTCATCACAATGCTCCATGATGCCTGTCATCACAATGCTCCGTGAATTTGTTATCACAATGCTCCAGGACCAGTTTCATCACAATACTCCATCCCCCTTTTCATCACAGTGCACAATGAAACCTTTCATTACAATGCTCCATGACACTTGTCACCACAATGCTCAGCGGCCTCTATCGTCACAATGCTCCCAGGCACTTTTCATCACGATGTTCCATGAAAACTTACATCACTTTGCTCCACGACCATTGTCATCACAATAGTCCATACCCTTGTCAACACAATGCTGCATAATCCCTGTCATCACAATTCTCCTTGACTGCTGTCATCACGATAATCCAGGACAATTTTCATAACAATGATTCATTCCCCCAGTCATCTCAGTGCTCCATGATACCTTTCATCACAATTCCTAGATGATCAATGTCATCACAAGGCCCCATGACACCTGTCATCACAATGCGCTATGACCCTTGTCATCACAATACTCGATGAACCGTGTCATCACAGTGTTCCAGGGCCCATGTCATCACAATGATCCATGACGACTTTCATCACAATGCTCCAATACACCTGTCATCACAATGCTCCATGGCCCCTGTTATCATATTGCTCCATGATCACTTTCATCACAATGATCCATGACCAATGTCATCACCATTCCTAATGACGCCTGTCATCTCAATGCTCCATGGCACCTTCATCACAATGCTCCATGAACCCGTTCATCACAATGTTCCCTGTCCTTTTCATCACAATGTTCCATGGGCCCTGTCATCACAATGCTCCATGCGCTGGTCATCAAAATGCTCCAGAACTCTTGTCATCATAATGCTCCATGCCAGTGTCATCAAAATGCCCCATGACACTTGTCATCACAATGCTCCACGTCATTTGTCATCACAATGCTCCATGACCCTTGTCATAACAATGGTCCATGGCCTTGTCATCACAATGTTCCATGGCCTCTGACATCACTATGCTCTATGGTTTTTCTCATCACAATGCTCTTTGACCCCTGTCATCACAATGCTTGATGACCATTGTCATCACAATGCTCCAAGAACCCTGTCATCACCATGCTCCATGCCGTTGACATCACAATGCTCCATGGCCCTTGTAATTAGAATGCTCCATGCCCTTGTCATCACAATGCTCCAGAACACTTGTGATCATAATACGCCTTTCCTGTGTCATCCCATTGCTCAATGACCCTTGTCATCAAAATGTTCCTTGTCCTTTGTCATCACAGTGCTCCATGATACCTTTAATCAAAATTCTACATGACAACTGTCATCACAATGCAAGATGACCAATGTCATCACAAGGCCCCATGACACGTGTCATCACAATTCGCCTTGGCCCTGGACATCTCAATGCTGTATGAACCGTGTCATCACTAGGTTCCAGGACACTTGTCATCACAATGCTCCATGAACTCTGTTATCTCAATGTTCCATGGCCTTTGTATTCACAATGCTCCATTGTCCTGATAATCGCATTGCTCCATGAACACTTTCATCACAATGCTCCTTGACCACTGTCACCCTAATTCCCCATGACGTCTCGCCTCACTGTCTTCCAAGGCCACTCTCATCAAAATGCTCCATGATCTGTGTCAGCACAATATTGCATGACACTTGTCATCACAATGCTCCATGATGCCTGTCATCACAATGCTCCATGAATTTGTTATCACAATGCTCCAGGACCAGTTTCATCACAATACTCCATCCCCCTTTTCATCACAGTGCACAATGAAACCTTTCATTACAATGCTCCATGACACTTGTCACCACAATGCTCAGCGGCCTCTATCGTCACAATGCTCCCAGGCACTTTTCATCACGATGTTCCATGAAAACTTACATCACTTTGCTCCACGACCATTGTCATCACAATAGTCCATACCCTTGTCAACACAATGCTGCATAATCCCTGTCATCACAATTCTCCTTGACTGCTGTCATCACGATAATCCAGGACAATTTTCATAACAATGATTCATTCCCCCAGTCATCTCAGTGCTCCATGATACCTTTCATCACAATTCCTAGATGATCAATGTCATCACAAGGCCCCATGACACCTGTCATCACAATGCGCTATGACCCTTGTCATCACAATACTCGATGAACCGTGTCATCACAGTGTTCCAGGGCCCATGTCATCACAATGATCCATGACGACTTTCATCACAATGCTCCAATACACCTGTCATCACAATGCTCCATGGCCCCTGTTATCATATTGCTCCATGATCACTTTCATCACAATGATCCATGACCAATGTCATCACCATTCCTAATGACGCCTGTCATCTCAATGCTCCATGGCACCTTCATCACAATGCTCCATGAACCCGTTCATCACAATGTTCCCTGTCCTTTTCATCACAATGTTCCATGGGCCCTGTCATCACAATGCTCCATGCGCTGGTCATCAAAATGCTCCAGAACTCTTGTCATCATAATGCTCCATGCCAGTGTCATCAAAATGCCCCATGACACTTGTCATCACAATGCTCCACGTCATTTGTCATCACAATGCTCCATGACCCTTGTCATAACAATGGTCCATGGCCTTGTCATCACAATGTTCCATGGCCTCTGACATCACTATGCTCTATGGTTTTTCTCATCACAATGCTCTTTGACCCCTGTCATCACAATGCTTGATGACCATTGTCATCACAATGCTCCAAGAACCCTGTCATCACCATGCTCCATGCCGTTGACATCACAATGCTCCATGGCCCTTGTAATTAGAATGCTCCATGCCCTTGTCATCACAATGCTCCAGAACACTTGTGATCATAATACGCCTTTCCTGTGTCATCCCATTGCTCAATGACCCTTGTCATCAAAATGTTCCTTGTCCTTTGTCATCACAGTGCTCCATGATACCTTTAATCAAAATTCTACATGACAACTGTCATCACAATGCAAGATGACCAATGTCATCACAAGGCCCCATGACACGTGTCATCACAATTCGCCTTGGCCCTGGACATCTCAATGCTGTATGAACCGTGTCATCACTAGGTTCCAGGACACTTGTCATCACAATGCTCCATGAACTCTGTTATCTCAATGTTCCATGGCCTTTGTATTCACAATGCTCCATTGTCCTGATAATCGCATTGCTCCATGAACACTTTCATCACAATGCTCCTTGACCACTGTCACCCTAATTCCCCATGACGTCTCGCCTCACTGTCTTCCAAGGCCACTCTCATCAAAATGCTCCATGATCTGTGTCAGCACAATATTGCATGACACTTGTCATCACAATGCTCCATGATGCCTGTCATCACAATGCTCCATGAATTTGTTATCACAATGCTCCAGGACCAGTTTCATCACAATACTCCATCCCCCTTTTCATCACAGTGCACAATGAAACCTTTCATTACAATGCTCCATGACACTTGTCACCACAATGCTCAGCGGCCTCTATCGTCACAATGCTCCCAGGCACTTTTCATCACGATGTTCCATGAAAACTTACATCACTTTGCTCCACGACCATTGTCATCACAATAGTCCATACCCTTGTCAACACAATGCTGCATAATCCCTGTCATCACAATTCTCCTTGACTGCTGTCATCACGATAATCCAGGACAATTTTCATAACAATGATTCATTCCCCCAGTCATCTCAGTGCTCCATGATACCTTTCATCACAATTCCTAGATGATCAATGTCATCACAAGGCCCCATGACACCTGTCATCACAATGCGCTATGACCCTTGTCATCACAATACTCGATGAACCGTGTCATCACAGTGTTCCAGGGCCCATGTCATCACAATGATCCATGACGACTTTCATCACAATGCTCCAATACACCTGTCATCACAATGCTCCATGGCCCCTGTTATCATATTGCTCCATGATCACTTTCATCACAATGATCCATGACCAATGTCATCACCATTCCTAATGACGCCTGTCATCTCAATGCTCCATGGCACCTTCATCACAATGCTCCATGAACCCGTTCATCACAATGTTCCCTGTCCTTTTCATCACAATGTTCCATGGGCCCTGTCATCACAATGCTCCATGCGCTGGTCATCAAAATGCTCCAGAACTCTTGTCATCATAATGCTCCATGCCAGTGTCATCAAAATGCCCCATGACACTTGTCATCACAATGCTCCACGTCATTTGTCATCACAATGCTCCATGACCCTTGTCATAACAATGGTCCATGGCCTTGTCATCACAATGTTCCATGGCCTCTGACATCACTATGCTCTATGGTTTTTCTCATCACAATGCTCTTTGACCCCTGTCATCACAATGCTTGATGACCATTGTCATCACAATGCTCCAAGAACCCTGTCATCACCATGCTCCATGCCGTTGACATCACAATGCTCCATGGCCCTTGTAATTAGAATGCTCCATGCCCTTGTCATCACAATGCTCCAGAACACTTGTGATCATAATACGCCTTTCCTGTGTCATCCCATTGCTCAATGACCCTTGTCATCAAAATGTTCCTTGTCCTTTGTCATCACAGTGCTCCATGATACCTTTAATCAAAATTCTACATGACAACTGTCATCACAATGCAAGATGACCAATGTCATCACAAGGCCCCATGACACGTGTCATCACAATTCGCCTTGGCCCTGGACATCTCAATGCTGTATGAACCGTGTCATCACTAGGTTCCAGGACACTTGTCATCACAATGCTCCATGAACTCTGTTATCTCAATGTTCCATGGCCTTTGTATTCACAATGCTCCATTGTCCTGATAATCGCATTGCTCCATGAACACTTTCATCACAATGCTCCTTGACCACTGTCACCCTAATTCCCCATGACGTCTCGCCTCACTGTCTTCCAAGGCCACTCTCATCAAAATGCTCCATGATCTGTGTCAGCACAATATTGCATGACACTTGTCATCACAATGCTCCATGATGCCTGTCATCACAATGCTCCATGAATTTGTTATCACAATGCTCCAGGACCAGTTTCATCACAATACTCCATCCCCCTTTTCATCACAGTGCACAATGAAACCTTTCATTACAATGCTCCATGACACTTGTCACCACAATGCTCAGCGGCCTCTATCGTCACAATGCTCCCAGGCACTTTTCATCACGATGTTCCATGAAAACTTACATCACTTTGCTCCACGACCATTGTCATCACAATAGTCCATACCCTTGTCAACACAATGCTGCATAATCCCTGTCATCACAATTCTCCTTGACTGCTGTCATCACGATAATCCAGGACAATTTTCATAACAATGATTCATTCCCCCAGTCATCTCAGTGCTCCATGATACCTTTCATCACAATTCCTAGATGATCAATGTCATCACAAGGCCCCATGACACCTGTCATCACAATGCGCTATGACCCTTGTCATCACAATACTCGATGAACCGTGTCATCACAGTGTTCCAGGGCCCATGTCATCACAATGATCCATGACGACTTTCATCACAATGCTCCAATACACCTGTCATCACAATGCTCCATGGCCCCTGTTATCATATTGCTCCATGATCACTTTCATCACAATGATCCATGACCAATGTCATCACCATTCCTAATGACGCCTGTCATCTCAATGCTCCATGGCACCTTCATCACAATGCTCCATGAACCCGTTCATCACAATGTTCCCTGTCCTTTTCATCACAATGTTCCATGGGCCCTGTCATCACAATGCTCCATGCGCTTGTCATCAAAATGCTCCAGAACTCTTGTCATCATAATGCTCCATGCCAGTGTCATCAAAATGCCCCATGACACTTGTCATCACAATGCTCCACGTCATTTGTCATCACAATGCTCCATGACCCTTGTCATAACAATGGTCCATGGCCTTGTCATCACAATGTTCCATGGCCTCTGACATCACTATGCTCTATGGTTTTTCTCATCACAATGCTCTTTGACCCCTGTCATCACAATGCTTGATGACCATTGTCATCACAATGCTCCAAGAACCCTGTCATCACCATGCTCCATGCCGTTGACATCACAATGCTCCATGGCCCTTGTAATTAGAATGCTCCATGCCCTTGTCATCACAATGCTCCAGAACACTTGTGATCATAATACGCCTTTCCTGTGTCATCCCATTGCTCAATGACCCTTGTCATCAAAATGTTCCTTGTCCTTTGTCATCACAGTGCTCCATGATACCTTTAATCAAAATTCTACATGACAACTGTCATCACAATGCAAGATGACCAATGTCATCACAAGGCCCCATGACACGTGTCATCACAATTCGCCTTGGCCCTGGACATCTCAATGCTGTATGAACCGTGTCATCACTAGGTTCCAGGACACTTGTCATCACAATGCTCCATGAACTCTGTTATCTCAATGTTCCATGGCCTTTGTATTCACAATGCTCCATTGTCCTGATAATCGCATTGCTCCATGAACACTTTCATCACAATGCTCCTTGACCACTGTCACCCTAATTCCCCATGACGTCTCGCCTCACTGTCTTCCAAGGCCACTCTCATCAAAATGCTCCATGATCTGTGTCAGCACAATATTGCATGACACTTGTCATCACAATGCTCCATGATGCCTGTCATCACAATGCTCCATGAATTTGTTATCACAATGCTCCAGGACCAGTTTCATCACAATACTCCATCCCCCTTTTCATCACAGTGCACAATGAAACCTTTCATTACAATGCTCCATGACACTTGTCATCACAATGCTCAGCGTCCTTTCTCGTCACAATGCTCCCAGGCACTTTTCATCACGATGTTCCATGAAAACTTACATCACTTTGCTCCACGACCATTGTCATCACAATAGTCCATACCCTTGTCAACACAATGCTGCATAATCCCTGTCATCACAATTCTCCTTGACTGCTGTCATCACGATAATCCAGGACAATTTTCATAACAATGATTCATTCCCCCAGTCATCTCAGTGCTCCATGATACCTTTCATCACAATTCCTAGATGATCAATGTCATCACAAGGCCCCATGACACCTGTCATCACAATGCGCTATGACCCTTGTCATCACAATACTCGATGAACCGTGTCATCACAGTGTTCCAGGGCCCATGTCATCACAATGATCCATGACGACTTTCATCACAATGCTCCAATACACCTGTCATCACAATGCTCCATGGCCCCTGTTATCATATTGCTCCATGATCACTTTCATCACAATGATCCATGACCAATGTCATCACCATTCCTAATGACGCCTGTCATCTCAATGCTCCATGGCACCTTCATCACAATGCTCCATGAACCCGTTCATCACAATGTTCCCTGTCCTTTTCATCACAATGTTCCATGGGCCCTGTCATCACAATGCTCCATGCGCTGGTCATCAAAATGCTCCAGAACTCTTGTCATCATAATGCTCCATGCCAGTGTCATCAAAATGCCCCATGACACTTGTCATCACAATGCTCCACGTCATTTGTCATCACAATGCTCCATGACCCTTGTCATAACAATGGTCCATGGCCTTGTCATCACAATGTTCCATGGCCTCTGACATCACTATGCTCTATGGTTTTTCTCATCACAATGCTCTTTGACCCCTGTCATCACAATGCTTGATGACCATTGTCATCACAATGCTCCCAGAACCCTGTCATCACCATGCTCCATGCCGTTGACATCACAATGCTCCATGGCCCTTGTAATTAGAATGCTCCATGCCCTTGTCATCACAATGCTCCAGAACACTTGTGATCATAATACGCCTTTCCTGTGTCATCCCATTGCTCAATGACCCTTGTCATCAAAATGTTCCTTGTCCTTTGTCATCACAGTGCTCCATGATACCTTTAATCAAAATTCTACATGACAACTGTCATCACAATGCAAGATGACCAATGTCATCACAAGGCCCCATGACACGTGTCATCACAATTCGCCTTGGCCCTGGACATCTCAATGCTGTATGAACCGTGTCATCACTAGGTTCCAGGACACTTGTCATCACAATGCTCCATGAACTCTGTTATCTCAATGTTCCATGGCCTTTGTATTCACAATGCTCCATTGTCCTGATAATCGCATTGCTCCATGAACACTTTCATCACAATGCTCCTTGACCACTGTCACCCTAATTCCCCATGACGTCTCGCCTCACTGTCTTCCAAGGCCACTCTCATCAAAATGCTCCATGATCTGTGTCAGCACAATATTGCATGACACTTGTCATCACAATGCTCCATGATGCCTGTCATCACAATGCTCCATGAATTTGTTATCACAATGCTCCAGGACCAGTTTCATCACAATACTCCATCCCCCTTTTCATCACAGTGCACAATGAAACCTTTCATTACAATGCTCCATGACACTTGTCACCACAATGCTCAGCGGCCTCTATCGTCACAATGCTCCCAGGCACTTTTCATCACGATGTTCCATGAAAACTTACATCACTTTGCTCCACGACCATTGTCATCACAATAGTCCATACCCTTGTCAACACAATGCTGCATAATCCCTGTCATCACAATTCTCCTTGACTGCTGTCATCACGATAATCCAGGACAATTTTCATAACAATGATTCATTCCCCCAGTCATCTCAGTGCTCCATGATACCTTTCATCACAATTCCTAGATGATCAATGTCATCACAAGGCCCCATGACACCTGTCATCACAATGCGCTATGACCCTTGTCATCACAATACTCGATGAACCGTGTCATCACAGTGTTCCAGGGCCCATGTCATCACAATGATCCATGACGACTTTCATCACAATGCTCCAATACACCTGTCATCACAATGCTCCATGGCCCCTGTTATCATATTGCTCCATGATCACTTTCATCACAATGATCCATGACCAATGTCATCACCATTCCTAATGACGCCTGTCATCTCAATGCTCCATGGCACCTTCATCACAATGCTCCATGAACCCGTTCATCACAATGTTCCCTGTCCTTTTCATCACAATGTTCCATGGGCCCTGTCATCACAATGCTCCATGCGCTGGTCATCAAAATGCTCCAGAACTCTTGTCATCATAATGCTCCATGCCAGTGTCATCAAAATGCCCCATGACACTTGTCATCACAATGCTCCACGTCATTTGTCATCACAATGCTCCATGACCCTTGTCATAACAATGGTCCATGGCCTTGTCATCACAATGTTCCATGGCCTCTGACATCACTATGCTCTATGGTTTTTCTCATCACAATGCTCTTTGACCCCTGTCATCACAATGCTTGATGACCATTGTCATCACAATGCTCCCAGAACCCTGTCATCACAATGCTCCATGCCGTTGACATCACAATGCTCCATGGCCCTTGTAATTAGAATGCTCCATGCCCTTGTCATCACAATGCTCCAGAACACTTGTGATCATAATACGCCTTTCCTGTGTCATCCCATTGCTCAATGACCCTTGTCATCAAAATGTTCCTTGTCCTTTGTCATCACAGTGCTCCATGATACCTTTAATCAAAATTCTACATGACAACTGTCATCACAATGCAAGATGACCAATGTCATCACAAGGCCCCATGACACGTGTCATCACAATTCGCCTTGGCCCTGGACATCTCAATGCTGTATGAACCGTGTCATCACTAGGTTCCAGGACACTTGTCATCACAATGCTCCATGAACTCTGTTATCTCAATGTTCCATGGCCTTTGTATTCACAATGCTCCATTGTCCTGATAATCGCATTGCTCCATGAACACTTTCATCACAATGCTCCTTGACCACTGTCACCCTAATTCCCCATGACGTCTCGCCTCACTGTCTTCCAAGGCCACTCTCATCAAAATGCTCCATGATCTGTGTCAGCACAATATTGCATGACACTTGTCATCACAATGCTCCATGATGCCTGTCATCACAATGCTCCATGAATTTGTTATCACAATGCTCCAGGACCAGTTTCATCACAATACTCCATCCCCCTTTTCATCACAGTGCACAATGAAACCTTTCATTACAATGCTCCATGACACTTGTCACCACAATGCTCAGCGGCCTCTATCGTCACAATGCTCCCAGGCACTTTTCATCACGATGTTCCATGAAAACTTACATCACTTTGCTCCACGACCATTGTCATCACAATAGTCCATACCCTTGTCAACACAATGCTGCATAATCCCTGTCATCACAATTCTCCTTGACTGCTGTCATCACGATAATCCAGGACAATTTTCATAACAATGATTCATTCCCCCAGTCATCTCAGTGCTCCATGATACCTTTCATCACAATTCCTAGATGATCAATGTCATCACAAGGCCCCATGACACCTGTCATCACAATGCGCTATGACCCTTGTCATCACAATACTCGATGAACCGTGTCATCACAGTGTTCCAGGGCCCATGTCATCACAATGATCCATGACGACTTTCATCACAATGCTCCAATACACCTGTCATCACAATGCTCCATGGCCCCTGTTATCATATTGCTCCATGATCACTTTCATCACAATGATCCATGACCAATGTCATCACCATTCCTAATGACGCCTGTCATCTCAATGCTCCATGGCACCTTCATCACAATGCTCCATGAACCCGTTCATCACAATGTTCCCTGTCCTTTTCATCACAATGTTCCATGGGCCCTGTCATCACAATGCTCCATGCGCTGGTCATCAAAATGCTCCAGAACTCTTGTCATCATAATGCTCCATGCCAGTGTCATCAAAATGCCCCATGACACTTGTCATCACAATGCTCCACGTCATTTGTCATCACAATGCTCCATGACCCTTGTCATAACAATGGTCCATGGCCTTGTCATCACAATGTTCCATGGCCTCTGACATCACTATGCTCTATGGTTTTTCTCATCACAATGCTCTTTGACCCCTGTCATCACAATGCTTGATGACCATTGTCATCACAATGCTCCCAGAACCCTGTCATCACAATGCTCCATGCCGTTGACATCACAATGCTCCATGGCCCTTGTAATTAGAATGCTCCATGCCCTTGTCATCACAATGCTCCAGAACACTTGTGATCATAATACGCCTTTCCTGTGTCATCCCATTGCTCAATGACCCTTGTCATCAAAATGTTCCTTGTCCTTTGTCATCACAGTGCTCCATGATACCTTTAATCAAAATTCTACATGACAACTGTCATCACAATGCAAGATGACCAATGTCATCACAAGGCCCCATGACACGTGTCATCACAATTCGCCTTGGCCCTGGACATCTCAATGCTGTATGAACCGTGTCATCACTAGGTTCCAGGACACTTGTCATCACAATGCTCCATGAACTCTGTTATCTCAATGTTCCATGGCCTTTGTATTCACAATGCTCCATTGTCCTGATAATCGCATTGCTCCATGAACACTTTCATCACAATGCTCCTTGACCACTGTCACCCTAATTCCCCATGACGTCTCGCCTCACTGTCTTCCAAGGCCACTCTCATCAAAATGCTCCATGATCTGTGTCAGCACAATATTGCATGACACTTGTCATCACAATGCTCCATGATGCCTGTCATCACAATGCTCCATGAATTTGTTATCACAATGCTCCAGGACCAGTTTCATCACAATACTCCATCCCCCTTTTCATCACAGTGCACAATGAAACCTTTCATTACAATGCTCCATGACACTTGTCACCACAATGCTCAGCGGCCTCTATCGTCACAATGCTCCCAGGCACTTTTCATCACGATGTTCCATGAAAACTTACATCACTTTGCTCCACGACCATTGTCATCACAATAGTCCATACCCTTGTCAACACAATGCTGCATAATCCCTGTCATCACAATTCTCCTTGACTGCTGTCATCACGATAATCCAGGACAATTTTCATAACAATGATTCATTCCCCCAGTCATCTCAGTGCTCCATGATACCTTTCATCACAATTCCTAGATGATCAATGTCATCACAAGGCCCCATGACACCTGTCATCACAATGCGCTATGACCCTTGTCATCACAATACTCGATGAACCGTGTCATCACAGTGTTCCAGGGCCCATGTCATCACAATGATCCATGACGACTTTCATCACAATGCTCCAATACACCTGTCATCACAATGCTCCATGGCCCCTGTTATCATATTGCTCCATGACCACTTTCATCACAATGATCCATGACCAATGTCATCACCATTCCTAATGACGCCTGTCATCTCAATGCTCCATGGCACCTTCATCACAATGCTCCATGAACCCGTTCATCACAATGTTCCCTGTCCTTTTCATCACAATGTTCCATGGGCCCTGTCATCACAATGCTCCATGCGCTGGTCATCAAAATGCTCCAGAACTCTTGTCATCATAATGCTCCATGCCAGTGTCATCAAAATGCCCCATGACACTTGTCATCACAATGCTCCACGTCATTTGTCATCACAATGCTCCATGACCCTTGTCATAACAATGGTCCATGGCCTTGTCATCACAATGTTCCATGGCCTCTGACATCACTATGCTCTATGGTTTTTCTCATCACAATGCTCTTTGACCCCTGTCATCACAATGCTTGATGACCATTGTCATCACAATGCTCCAAGAACCCTGTCATCACAATGCTCCATGCCGTTGACATCACAATGCTCCATGGCCCTTGTAATTAGAATGCTCCATGCCCTTGTCATCACAATGCTCCAGAACACTTGTGATCATAATACGCCTTTCCTGTGTCATCCCATTGCTCAATGACCCTTGTCATCAAAATGTTCCTTGTCCTTTGTCATCACAGTGCTCCATGATACCTTTAATCAAAATTCTACATGACAACTGTCATCACAATGCAAGATGACCAATGTCATCACAAGGCCCCATGACACGTGTCATCACAATTCGCCTTGGCCCTGGACATCTCAATGCTGTATGAACCGTGTCATCACTAGGTTCCAGGACACTTGTCATCACAATGCTCCATGAACTCTGTTATCTCAATGTTCCATGGCCTTTGTATTCACAATGCTCCATTGTCCTGATAATCGCATTGCTCCATGAACACTTTCATCACAATGCTCCTTGACCACTGTCACCCTAATTCCCCATGACGTCTCGCCTCACTGTCTTCCAAGGCCACTCTCATCAAAATGCTCCATGATCTGTGTCAGCACAATATTGCATGACACTTGTCATCACAATGCTCCATGATGCCTGTCATCACAATGCTCCATGAATTTGTTATCACAATGCTCCAGGACCAGTTTCATCACAATACTCCATCCCCCTTTTCATCACAGTGAGCAATGAAACCTTTCATTACAATGCTCCATGACACTTGTCACCACAATGCTCAGCGGCCTCTATCGTCACAATGCTCCCAGGCACTTTTCATCACGATGTTCCATGAAAACTTACATCACTTTGCTCCACGACCATTGTCATCACAATAGTCCATACCATTGTCAACACAATGCTGCATAATCCCTGTCATCACAATTCTCCTTGACTGCTGTCATCACGATAATCCAGGACAATTTTCATAACAATGATTCATTCCCCCAGTCATCTCAGTGCTCCATGATACCTTTCATCACAATTCCTAGATGATCAATGTCATCACAAGGCCCCATGACACCTGTCATCACAATGCGCTATGACCCTTGTCATCACAATACTCGATGAACCGTGTCATCACAGTGTTCCAGGGCCCATGTCATCACAATGATCCATGACGACTTTCATCACAATGCTCCAATACACCTGTCATCACAATGCTCCATGGCCCCTGTTATCATATTGCTCCATGACCACTTTCATCACAATGATCCATGACCAATGTCATCACCATTCCTAATGACGCCTGTCATCTCAATGCTCCATGGCACCTTCATCACAATGCTCCATGAACCCGTTCATCACAATGTTCCCTGTCCTTTTCATCACAATGTTCCATGGGCCCTGTCATCACAATGCTCCATGCGCTGGTCATCAAAATGCTCCAGAACTCTTGTCATCATAATGCTCCATGCCAGTGTCATCAAAATGCCCCATGACACTTGTCATCACAATGCTCCACGTCATTTGTCATCACAATGCTCCATGACCCTTGTCATAACAATGGTCCATGGCCTTGTCATCACAATGTTCCATGGCCTCTGACATCACTATGCTCTATGGTTTTTCTCATCACAATGCTCTTTGACCCCTGTCATCACAATGCTTGATGACCATTGTCATCACAATGCTCCCAGAACCCTGTCATCACAATGCTCCATGCCGTTGACATCACAATGCTCCATGGCCCTTGTAATTAGAATGCTCCATGCCCTTGTCATCACAATGCTCCAGAACACTTGTGATCATAATACGCCTTTCCTGTGTCATCCCATTGCTCAATGACCCTTGTCATCAAAATGTTCCTTGTCCTTTGTCATCACAGTGCTCCATGATACCTTTAATCAAAATTCTACATGACAACTGTCATCACAATGCAAGATGACCAATGTCATCACAAGGCCCCATGACACGTGTCATCACAATTCGCCTTGGCCCTGGACATCTCAATGCTGTATGAACCGTGTCATCACTAGGTTCCAGGACACTTGTCATCACAATGCTCCATGAACTCTGTTATCTCAATGTTCCATGGCCTTTGTATTCACAATGCTCCATTGTCCTGATAATCGCATTGCTCCATGAACACTTTCATCACAATGCTCCTTGACCACTGTCACCCTAATTCCCCATGACGTCTCGCCTCACTGTCTTCCAAGGCCACTCTCATCAAAATGCTCCATGATCTGTGTCAGCACAATATTGCATGACACTTGTCATCACAATGCTCCATGATGCCTGTCATCACAATGCTCCATGAATTTGTTATCACAATGCTCCAGGACCAGTTTCATCACAATACTCCATCCCCCTTTTCATCACAGTGCACAATGAAACCTTTCATTACAATGCTCCATGACACTTGTCACCACAATGCTCAGCGGCCTCTATCGTCACAATGCTCCCAGGCACTTTTCATCACGATGTTCCATGAAAACTTACATCACTTTGCTCCACGACCATTGTCATCACAATAGTCCATACCCTTGTCAACACAATGCTGCATAATCCCTGTCATCACAATTCTCCTTGACTGCTGTCATCACGATAATCCAGGACAATTTTCATAACAATGATTCATTCCCCCAGTCATCTCAGTGCTCCATGATACCTTTCATCACAATTCCTAGATGATCAATGTCATCACAAGGCCCCATGACACCTGTCATCACAATGCGCTATGACCCTTGTCATCACAATACTCGATGAACCGTGTCATCACAGTGTTCCAGGGCCCATGTCATCACAATGATCCATGACGACTTTCATCACAATGCTCCAATACACCTGTCATCACAATGCTCCATGGCCCCTGTTATCATATTGCTCCATGATCACTTTCATCACAATGATCCATGACCAATGTCATCACCATTCCTAATGACGCCTGTCATCTCAATGCTCCATGGCACCTTCATCACAATGCTCCATGAACCCGTTCATCACAATGTTCCCTGTCCTTTTCATCACAATGTTCCATGGGCCCTGTCATCACAATGCTCCATGCGCTGGTCATCAAAATGCTCCAGAACTCTTGTCATCATAATGCTCCATGCCAGTGTCATCAAAATGCCCCATGACACTTGTCATCACAATGCTCCACGTCATTTGTCATCACAATGCTCCATGACCCTTGTCATAACAATGGTCCATGGCCTTGTCATCACAATGTTCCATGGCCTCTGACATCACTATGCTCTATGGTTTTTCTCATCACAATGCTCTTTGACCCCTGTCATCACAATGCTTGATGACCATTGTCATCACAATGCTCCCAGAACCCTGTCATCACAATGCTCCATGCCGTTGACATCACAATGCTCCATGGCCCTTGTAATTAGAATGCTCCATGCCCTTGTCATCACAATGCTCCAGAACACTTGTGATCATAATACGCCTTTCCTGTGTCATCCCATTGCTCAATGACCCTTGTCATCAAAATGTTCCTTGTCCTTTGTCATCACAGTGCTCCATGATACCTTTAATCAAAATTCTACATGACAACTGTCATCACAATGCAAGATGACCAATGTCATCACAAGGCCCCATGACACGTGTCATCACAATTCGCCTTGGCCCTGGACATCTCAATGCTGTATGAACCGTGTCATCACTAGGTTCCAGGACACTTGTCATCACAATGCTCCATGAACTCTGTTATCTCAATGTTCCATGGCCTTTGTATTCACAATGCTCCATTGTCCTGATAATCGCATTGCTCCATGAACACTTTCATCACAATGCTCCTTGACCACTGTCACCCTAATTCCCCATGACGTCTCGCCTCACTGTCTTCCAAGGCCACTCTCATCAAAATGCTCCATGATCTGTGTCAGCACAATATTGCATGACACTTGTCATCACAATGCTCCATGATGCCTGTCATCACAATGCTCCATGAATTTGTTATCACAATGCTCCAGGACCAGTTTCATCACAATACTCCATCCCCCTTTTCATCACAGTGCACAATGAAACCTTTCATTACAATGCTCCATGACACTTGTCACCACAATGCTCAGTGGCCTCTATCGTCACAATGCTCCCAGGCACTTTTCATCACGATGTTCCATGAAAACTTACATCACTTTGCTCCACGACCATTGTCATCACAATAGTCCATACCCTTGTCAACACAATGCTGCATAATCCCTGTCATCACAATTCTCCTTGACTGCTGTCATCACGATAATCCAGGACAATTTTCATAACAATGATTCATTCCCCCAGTCATCTCAGTGCTCCATGATACCTTTCATCACAATTCCTAGATGATCAATGTCATCACAAGGCCCCATGACACCTGTCATCACAATGCGCTATGACCCTTGTCATCACAATACTCGATGAACCGTGTCATCACAGTGTTCCAGGGCCCATGTCATCACAATGATCCATGACGACTTTCATCACAATGCTCCAATACACCTGTCATCACAATGCTCCATGGCCCCTGTTATCATATTGCTCCATGATCACTTTCATCACAATGATCCATGACCAATGTCATCACCATTCCTAATGACGCCTGTCATCTCAATGCTCCATGGCACCTTCATCACAATGCTCCATGAACCCGTTCATCACAATGTTCCCTGTCCTTTTCATCACAATGTTCCATGGGCCCTGTCATCACAATGCTCCATGCGCTGGTCATCAAAATGCTCCAGAACTCTTGTCATCATAATGCTCCATGCCAGTGTCATCAAAATGCCCCATGACACTTGTCATCACAATGCTCCACGTCATTTGTCATCACAATGCTCCATGACCCTTGTCATAACAATGGTCCATGGCCTTGTCATCACAATGTTCCATGGCCTCTGACATCACTATGCTCTATGGTTTTTCTCATCACAATGCTCTTTGACCCCTGTCATCACAATGCTTGATGACCATTGTCATCACAATGCTCCCAGAACCCTGTCATCACAATGCTCCATGCCGTTGACATCACAATGCTCCATGGCCCTTGTAATTAGAATGCTCCATGCCCTTGTCATCACAATGCTCCAGAACACTTGTGATCATAATACGCCTTTCCTGTGTCATCCCATTGCTCAATGACCCTTGTCATCAAAATGTTCCTTGTCCTTTGTCATCACAGTGCTCCATGATACCTTTAATCAAAATTCTACATGACAACTGTCATCACAATGCAAGATGACCAATGTCATCACAAGGCCCCATGACACGTGTCATCACAATTCGCCTTGGCCCTGGACATCTCAATGCTGTATGAACCGTGTCATCACTAGGTTCCAGGACACTTGTCATCACAATGCTCCATGAACTCTGTTATCTCAATGTTCCATGGCCTTTGTATTCACAATGCTCCATTGTCCTGATAATCGCATTGCTCCATGAACACTTTCATCACAATGCTCCTTGACCACTGTCACCCTAATTCCCCATGACGTCTCGCCTCACTGTCTTCCAAGGCCACTCTCATCAAAATGCTCCATGATCTGTGTCAGCACAATATTGCATGACACTTGTCATCACAATGCTCCATGATGCCTGTCATCACAATGCTCCATGAATTTGTTATCACAATGCTCCAGGACCAGTTTCATCACAATACTCCATCCCCCTTTTCATCACAGTGAGCAATGAAACCTTTCATTACAATGCTCCATGACACTTGTCACCACAATGCTCAGCGGCCTCTATCGTCACAATGCTCCCAGGCACTTTTCATCACGATGTTCCATGAAAACTTACATCACTTTGCTCCACGACCATTGTCATCACAATAGTCCATACCCTTGTCAACACAATGCTGCATAATCCCTGTCATCACAATTCTCCTTGACTGCTGTCATCACGATAATCCAGGACAATTTTCATAACAATGATTCATTCCCCCAGTCATCTCAGTGCTCCATGATACCTTTCATCACAATTCCTAGATGATCAATGTCATCACAAGGCCCCATGACACCTGTCATCACAATGCGCTATGACCCTTGTCATCACAATACTCGATGAACCGTGTCATCACAGTGTTCCAGGGCCCATGTCATCACAATGATCCATGACGACTTTCATCACAATGCTCCAATACACCTGTCATCACAATGCTCCATGGCCCCTGTTATCATATTGCTCCATGACCACTTTCATCACAATGATCCATGACCAATGTCATCACCATTCCTAATGACGCCTGTCATCTCAATGCTCCATGGCACCTTCATCACAATGCTCCATGAACCCGTTCATCACAATGTTCCCTGTCCTTTTCATCACAATGTTCCATGGGCCCTGTCATCACAATGCTCCATGCGCTGGTCATCAAAATGCTCCAGAACTCTTGTCATCATAATGCTCCATGCCAGTGTCATCAAAATGCCCCATGACACTTGTCATCACAATGCTCCACGTCATTTGTCATCACAATGCTCCATGACCCTTGTCATAACAATGGTCCATGGCCTTGTCATCACAATGTTCCATGGCCTCTGACATCACTATGCTCTATGGTTTTTCTCATCACAATGCTCTTTGACCCCTGTCATCACAATGCTTGATGACCATTGTCATCACAATGCTCCCAGAACCCTGTCATCACAATGCTCCATGCCGTTGACATCACAATGCTCCATGGCCCTTGTAATTAGAATGCTCCATGCCCTTGTCATCACAATGCTCCAGAACACTTGTGATCATAATACGCCTTTCCTGTGTCATCCCATTGCTCAATGACCCTTGTCATCAAAATGTTCCTTGTCCTTTGTCATCACAGTGCTCCATGATACCTTTAATCAAAATTCTACATGACAACTGTCATCACAATGCAAGATGACCAATGTCATCACAAGGCCCCATGACACGTGTCATCACAATTCGCCTTGGCCCTGGACATCTCAATGCTGTATGAACCGTGTCATCACTAGGTTCCAGGACACTTGTCATCACAATGCTCCATGAACTCTGTTATCTCAATGTTCCATGGCCTTTGTATTCACAATGCTCCATTGTCCTGATAATCGCATTGCTCCATGAACACTTTCATCACAATGCTCCTTGACCACTGTCACCCTAATTCCCCATGACGTCTCGCCTCACTGTCTTCCAAGGCCACTCTCATCAAAATGCTCCATGATCTGTGTCAGCACAATATTGCATGACACTTGTCATCACAATGCTCCATGATGCCTGTCATCACAATGCTCCATGAATTTGTTATCACAATGCTCCAGGACCAGTTTCATCACAATACTCCATCCCCCTTTTCATCACAGTGCACAATGAAACCTTTCATTACAATGCTCCATGACACTTGTCACCACAATGCTCAGCGGCCTCTATCGTCACAATGCTCCCAGGCACTTTTCATCACGATGTTCCATGAAAACTTACATCACTTTGCTCCACGACCATTGTCATCACAATAGTCCATACCCTTGTCAACACAATGCTGCATAATCCCTGTCATCACAATTCTCCTTGACTGCTGTCATCACGATAATCCAGGACAATTTTCATAACAATGATTCATTCCCCCAGTCATCTCAGTGCTCCATGATACCTTTCATCACAATTCCTAGATGATCAATGTCATCACAAGGCCCCATGACACCTGTCATCACAATGCGCTATGACCCTTGTCATCACAATACTCGATGAACCGTGTCATCACAGTGTTCCAGGGCCCATGTCATCACAATGATCCATGACGACTTTCATCACAATGCTCCAATACACCTGTCATCACAATGCTCCATGGCCCCTGTTATCATATTGCTCCATGATCACTTTCATCACAATGATCCATGACCAATGTCATCACCATTCCTAATGACGCCTGTCATCTCAATGCTCCATGGCACCTTCATCACAATGCTCCATGAACCCGTTCATCACAATGTTCCCTGTCCTTTTCATCACAATGTTCCATGGGCCCTGTCATCACAATGCTCCATGCGCTGGTCATCAAAATGCTCCAGAACTCTTGTCATCATAATGCTCCATGCCAGTGTCATCAAAATGCCCCATGACACTTGTCATCACAATGCTCCACGTCATTTGTCATCACAATGCTCCATGACCCTTGTCATAACAATGGTCCATGGCCTTGTCATCACAATGTTCCATGGCCTCTGACATCACTATGCTCTATGGTTTTTCTCATCACAATGCTCTTTGACCCCTGTCATCACAATGCTTGATGACCATTGTCATCACAATGCTCCCAGAACCCTGTCATCACAATGCTCCATGCCGTTGACATCACAATGCTCCATGGCCCTTGTAATTAGAATGCTCCATGCCCTTGTCATCACAATGCTCCAGAACACTTGTGATCATAATACGCCTTTCCTGTGTCATCCCATTGCTCAATGACCCTTGTCATCAAAATGTTCCTTGTCCTTTGTCATCACAGTGCTCCATGATACCTTTAATCAAAATTCTACATGACAACTGTCATCACAATGCAAGATGACCAATGTCATCACAAGGCCCCATGACACGTGTCATCACAATTCGCCTTGGCCCTGGACATCTCAATGCTGTATGAACCGTGTCATCACTAGGTTCCAGGACACTTGTCATCACAATGCTCCATGAACTCTGTTATCTCAATGTTCCATGGCCTTTGTATTCACAATGCTCCATTGTCCTGATAATCGCATTGCTCCATGAACACTTTCATCACAATGCTCCTTGACCACTGTCACCCTAATTCCCCATGACGTCTCGCCTCACTGTCTTCCAAGGCCACTCTCATCAAAATGCTCCATGATCTGTGTCAGCACAATATTGCATGACACTTGTCATCACAATGCTCCATGATGCCTGTCATCACAATGCTCCATGAATTTGTTATCACAATGCTCCAGGACCAGTTTCATCACAATACTCCATCCCCCTTTTCATCACAGTGCACAATGAAACCTTTCATTACAATGCTCCATGACACTTGTCACCACAATGCTCAGCGGCCTCTATCGTCACAATGCTCCCAGGCACTTTTCATCACGATGTTCCATGAAAACTTACATCACTTTGCTCCACGACCATTGTCATCACAATAGTCCATACCCTTGTCAACACAATGCTGCATAATCCCTGTCATCACAATTCTCCTTGACTGCTGTCATCACGATAATCCAGGACAATTTTCATAACAATGATTCATTCCCCCAGTCATCTCAGTGCTCCATGATACCTTTCATCACAATTCCTAGATGATCAATGTCATCACAAGGCCCCATGACACCTGTCATCACAATGCGCTATGACCCTTGTCATCACAATACTCGATGAACCGTGTCATCACAGTGTTCCAGGGCCCATGTCATCACAATGATCCATGACGACTTTCATCACAATGCTCCAATACACCTGTCATCACAATGCTCCATGGCCCCTGTTATCATATTGCTCCATGATCACTTTCATCACAATGATCCATGACCAATGTCATCACCATTCCTAATGACGCCTGTCATCTCAATGCTCCATGGCACCTTCATCACAATGCTCCATGAACCCGTTCATCACAATGTTCCCTGTCCTTTTCATCACAATGTTCCATGGGCCCTGTCATCACAATGCTCCATGCGCTGGTCATCAAAATGCTCCAGAACTCTTGTCATCATAATGCTCCATGCCAGTGTCATCAAAATGCCCCATGACACTTGTCATCACAATGCTCCACGTCATTTGTCATCACAATGCTCCATGACCCTTGTCATAACAATGGTCCATGGCCTTGTCATCACAATGTTCCATGGCCTCTGACATCACTATGCTCTATGGTTTTTCTCATCACAATGCTCTTTGACCCCTGTCATCACAATGCTTGATGACCATTGTCATCACAATGCTCCCAGAACCCTGTCATCACAATGCTCCATGCCGTTGACATCACAATGCTCCATGGCCCTTGTAATTAGAATGCTCCATGCCCTTGTCATCACAATGCTCCAGAACACTTGTGATCATAATACGCCTTTCCTGTGTCATCCCATTGCTCAATGACCCTTGTCATCAAAATGTTCCTTGTCCTTTGTCATCACAGTGCTCCATGATACCTTTAATCAAAATTCTACATGACAACTGTCATCACAATGCAAGATGACCAATGTCATCACAAGGCCCCATGACACGTGTCATCACAATTCGCCTTGGCCCTGGACATCTCAATGCTGTATGAACCGTGTCATCACTAGGTTCCAGGACACTTGTCATCACAATGCTCCATGAACTCTGTTATCTCAATGTTCCATGGCCTTTGTATTCACAATGCTCCATTGTCCTGATAATCGCATTGCTCCATGAACACTTTCATCACAATGCTCCTTGACCACTGTCACCCTAATTCCCCATGACGTCTCGCCTCACTGTCTTCCAAGGCCACTCTCATCAAAATGCTCCATGATCTGTGTCAGCACAATATTGCATGACACTTGTCATCACAATGCTCCATGATGCCTGTCATCACAATGCTCCATGAATTTGTTATCACAATGCTCCAGGACCAGTTTCATCACAATACTCCATCCCCCTTTTCATCACAGTGCACAATGAAACCTTTCATTACAATGCTCCATGACACTTGTCACCACAATGCTCAGCGGCCTCTATCGTCACAATGCTCCCAGGCACTTTTCATCACGATGTTCCATGAAAACTTACATCACTTTGCTCCACGACCATTGTCATCACAATAGTCCATACCCTTGTCAACACAATGCTGCATAATCCCTGTCATCACAATTCTCCTTGACTGCTGTCATCACGATAATCCAGGACAATTTTCATAACAATGATTCATTCCCCCAGTCATCTCAGTGCTCCATGATACCTTTCATCACAATTCCTAGATGATCAATGTCATCACAAGGCCCCATGACACCTGTCATCACAATGCGCTATGACCCTTGTCATCACAATACTCGATGAACCGTGTCATCACAGTGTTCCAGGGCCCATGTCATCACAATGATCCATGACGACTTTCATCACAATGCTCCAATACACCTGTCATCACAATGCTCCATGGCCCCTGTTATCATATTGCTCCATGATCACTTTCATCACAATGATCCATGACCAATGTCATCACCATTCCTAATGACGCCTGTCATCTCAATGCTCCATGGCACCTTCATCACAATGCTCCATGAACCCGTTCATCACAATGTTCCCTGTCCTTTTCATCACAATGTTCCATGGGCCCTGTCATCACAATGCTCCATGCGCTGGTCATCAAAATGCTCCAGAACTCTTGTCATCATAATTCTCCATGCCAGTGTCATCAAAATGCCCCATGACACTTGTCATCACAATGCTCCACGTCATTTGTCATCACAATGCTCCATGACCCTTGTCATAACAATGGTCCATGGCCTTGTCATCACAATGTTCCATGGCCTCTGACATCACTATGCTCTATGGTTTTTCTCATCACAATGCTCTTTGACCCCTGTCATCACAATGCTTGATGACCATTGTCATCACAATGCTCCCAGAACCCTGTCATCACAATGCTCCATGCCGTTGACATCACAATGCTCCATGGCCCTTGTAATTAGAATGCTCCATGCCCTTGTCATCACAATGCTCCAGAACACTTGTGATCATAATACGCCTTTCCTGTGTCATCCCATTGCTCAATGACCCTTGTCATCAAAATGTTCCTTGTCCTTTGTCATCACAGTGCTCCATGATACCTTTAATCAAAATTCTACATGACAACTGTCATCACAATGCAAGATGACCAATGTCATCACAAGGCCCCATGACACGTGTCATCACAATTCGCCTTGGCCCTGGACATCTCAATGCTGTATGAACCGTGTCATCACTAGGTTCCAGGACACTTGTCATCACAATGCTCCATGAACTCTGTTATCTCAATGTTCCATGGCCTTTGTATTCACAATGCTCCATTGTCCTGATAATCGCATTGCTCCATGAACACTTTCATCACAATGCTCCTTGACCACTGTCACCCTAATTCCCCATGACGTCTCGCCTCACTGTCTTCCAAGGCCACTCTCATCAAAATGCTCCATGATCTGTGTCAGCACAATATTGCATGACACTTGTCATCACAATGCTCCATGATGCCTGTCATCACAATGCTCCATGAATTTGTTATCACAATGCTCCAGGACCAGTTTCATCACAATACTCCATCCCCCTTTTCATCACAGTGCACAATGAAACCTTTCATTACAATGCTCCATGACACTTGTCACCACAATGCTCAGCGGCCTCTATCGTCACAATGCTCCCAGGCACTTTTCATCACGATGTTCCATGAAAACTTACATCACTTTGCTCCACGACCATTGTCATCACAATAGTCCATACCCTTGTCAACACAATGCTGCATAATCCCTGTCATCACAATTCTCCTTGACTGCTGTCATCACGATAATCCAGGACAATTTTCATAACAATGATTCATTCCCCCAGTCATCTCAGTGCTCCATGATACCTTTCATCACAATTCCTAGATGATCAATGTCATCACAAGGCCCCATGACACCTGTCATCACAATGCGCTATGACCCTTGTCATCACAATACTCGATGAACCGTGTCATCACAGTGTTCCAGGGCCCATGTCATCACAATGATCCATGACGACTTTCATCACAATGCTCCAATACACCTGTCATCACAATGCTCCATGGCCCCTGTTATCATATTGCTCCATGATCACTTTCATCACAATGATCCATGACCAATGTCATCACCATTCCTAATGACGCCTGTCATCTCAATGCTCCATGGCACCTTCATCACAATGCTCCATGAACCCGTTCATCACAATGTTCCCTGTCCTTTTCATCACAATGTTCCATGGGCCCTGTCATCACAATGCTCCATGCGCTGGTCATCAAAATGCTCCAGAACTCTTGTCATCATAATGCTCCATGCCAGTGTCATCAAAATGCCCCATGACACTTGTCATCACAATGCTCCACGTCATTTGTCATCACAATGCTCCATGACCCTTGTCATAACAATGGTCCATGGCCTTGTCATCACAATGTTCCATGGCCTCTGACATCACTATGCTCTATGGTTTTTCTCATCACAATGCTCTTTGACCCCTGTCATCACAATGCTTGATGACCATTGTCATCACAATGCTCCCAGAACCCTGTCATCACAATGCTCCATGCCGTTGACATCACAATGCTCCATGGCCCTTGTAATTAGAATGCTCCATGCCCTTGTCATCACAATGCTCCAGAACACTTGTGATCATAATACGCCTTTCCTGTGTCATCCCATTGCTCAATGACCCTTGTCATCAAAATGTTCCTTGTCCTTTGTCATCACAGTGCTCCATGATACCTTTAATCAAAATTCTACATGACAACTGTCATCACAATGCAAGATGACCAATGTCATCACAAGGCCCCATGACACGTGTCATCACAATTCGCCTTGGCCCTGGACATCTCAATGCTGTATGAACCGTGTCATCACTAGGTTCCAGGACACTTGTCATCACAATGCTCCATGAACTCTGTTATCTCAATGTTCCATGGCCTTTGTATTCACAATGCTCCATTGTCCTGATAATCGCATTGCTCCATGAACACTTTCATCACAATGCTCCTTGACCACTGTCACCCTAATTCCCCATGACGTCTCGCCTCACTGTCTTCCAAGGCCACTCTCATCAAAATGCTCCATGATCTGTGTCAGCACAATATTGCATGACACTTGTCATCACAATGCTCCATGATGCCTGTCATCACAATGCTCCATGAATTTGTTATCACAATGCTCCAGGACCAGTTTCATCACAATACTCCATCCCCCTTTTCATCACAGTGCACAATGAAACCTTTCATTACAATGCTCCATGACACTTGTCACCACAATGCTCAGCGGCCTCTATCGTCACAATGCTCCCAGGCACTTTTCATCACGATGTTCCATGAAAACTTACATCACTTTGCTCCACGACCATTGTCATCACAATAGTCCATACCCTTGTCAACACAATGCTGCATAATCCCTGTCATCACAATTCTCCTTGACTGCTGTCATCACGATAATCCAGGACAATTTTCATAACAATGATTCATTCCCCCAGTCATCTCAGTGCTCCATGATACCTTTCATCACAATTCCTAGATGATCAATGTCATCACAAGGCCCCATGACACCTGTCATCACAATGCGCTATGACCCTTGTCATCACAATACTCGATGAACCGTGTCATCACAGTGTTCCAGGGCCCATGTCATCACAATGATCCATGACGACTTTCATCACAATGCTCCAATACACCTGTCATCACAATGCTCCATGGCCCCTGTTATCATATTGCTCCATGATCACTTTCATCACAATGATCCATGACCAATGTCATCACCATTCCTAATGACGCCTGTCATCTCAATGCTCCATGGCACCTTCATCACAATGCTCCATGAACCCGTTCATCACAATGTTCCCTGTCCTTTTCATCACAATGTTCCATGGGCCCTGTCATCACAATGCTCCATGCGCTGGTCATCAAAATGCTCCAGAACTCTTGTCATCATAATGCTCCATGCCAGTGTCATCAAAATGCCCCATGACACTTGTCATCACAATGCTCCACGTCATTTGTCATCACAATGCTCCATGACCCTTGTCATAACAATGGTCCATGGCCTTGTCATCACAATGTTCCATGGCCTCTGACATCACTATGCTCTATGGTTTTTCTCATCACAATGCTCTTTGACCCCTGTCATCACAATGCTTGATGACCATTGTCATCACAATGCTCCCAGAACCCTGTCATCACAATGCTCCATGCCGTTGACATCACAATGCTCCATGGCCCTTGTAATTAGAATGCTCCATGCCCTTGTCATCACAATGCTCCAGAACACTTGTGATCATAATACGCCTTTCCTGTGTCATCCCATTGCTCAATGACCCTTGTCATCAAAATGTTCCTTGTCCTTTGTCATCACAGTGCTCCATGATACCTTTAATCAAAATTCTACATGACAACTGTCATCACAATGCAAGATGACCAATGTCATCACAAGGCCCCATGACACGTGTCATCACAATTCGCCTTGGCCCTGGACATCTCAATGCTGTATGAACCGTGTCATCACTAGGTTCCAGGACACTTGTCATCACAATGCTCCATGAACTCTGTTATCTCAATGTTCCATGGCCTTTGTATTCACAATGCTCCATTGTCCTGATAATCGCATTGCTCCATGAACACTTTCATCACAATGCTCCTTGACCACTGTCACCCTAATTCCCCATGACGTCTCGCCTCACTGTCTTCCAAGGCCACTCTCATCAAAATGCTCCATGATCTGTGTCAGCACAATATTGCATGACACTTGTCATCACAATGCTCCATGATGCCTGTCATCACAATGCTCCATGAATTTGTTATCACAATGCTCCAGGACCAGTTTCATCACAATACTCCATCCCCCTTTTCATCACAGTGCACAATGAAACCTTTCATTACAATGCTCCATGACACTTGTCACCACAATGCTCAGCGGCCTCTATCGTCACAATGCTCCCAGGCACTTTTCATCACGATGTTCCATGAAAACTTACATCACTTTGCTCCACGACCATTGTCATCACAATAGTCCATACCCTTGTCAACACAATGCTGCATAATCCCTGTCATCACAATTCTCCTTGACTGCTGTCATCACGATAATCCAGGACAATTTTCATAACAATGATTCATTCCCCCAGTCATCTCAGTGCTCCATGATACCTTTCATCACAATTCCTAGATGATCAATGTCATCACAAGGCCCCATGACACCTGTCATCACAATGCGCTATGACCCTTGTCATCACAATACTCGATGAACCGTGTCATCACAGTGTTCCAGGGCCCATGTCATCACAATGATCCATGACGACTTTCATCACAATGCTCCAATACACCTGTCATCACAATGCTCCATGGCCCCTGTTATCATATTGCTCCATGATCACTTTCATCACAATGATCCATGACCAATGTCATCACCATTCCTAATGACGCCTGTCATCTCAATGCTCCATGGCACCTTCATCACAATGCTCCATGAACCCGTTCATCACAATGTTCCCTGTCCTTTTCATCACAATGTTCCATGGGCCCTGTCATCACAATGCTCCATGCGCTGGTCATCAAAATGCTCCAGAACTCTTGTCATCATAATGCTCCATGCCAGTGTCATCAAAATGCCCCATGACACTTGTCATCACAATGCTCCACGTCATTTGTCATCACAATGCTCCATGACCCTTGTCATAACAATGGTCCATGGCCTTGTCATCACAATGTTCCATGGCCTCTGACATCACTATGCTCTATGGTTTTTCTCATCACAATGCTCTTTGACCCCTGTCATCACAATGCTTGATGACCATTGTCATCACAATGCTCCCAGAACCCTGTCATCACAATGCTCCATGCCGTTGACATCACAATGCTCCATGGCCCTTGTAATTAGAATGCTCCATGCCCTTGTCATCACAATGCTCCAGAACACTTGTGATCATAATACGCCTTTCCTGTGTCATCCCATTGCTCAATGACCCTTGTCATCAAAATGTTCCTTGTCCTTTGTCATCACAGTGCTCCATGATACCTTTAATCAAAATTCTACATGACAACTGTCATCACAATGCAAGATGACCAATGTCATCACAAGGCCCCATGACACGTGTCATCACAATTCGCCTTGGCCCTGGACATCTCAATGCTGTATGAACCGTGTCATCACTAGGTTCCAGGACACTTGTCATCACAATGCTCCATGAACTCTGTTATCTCAATGTTCCATGGCCTTTTTATTCACAATGCTCCATTGTCCTGATAATCGCATTGCTCCATGAACACTTTCATCACAATGCTCCTTGACCACTGTCACCCTAATTCCCCATGACGTCTCGCCTCACTGTCTTCCAAGGCCACTCTCATCAAAATGCTCCATGATCTGTGTCAGCACAATATTGCATGACACTTGTCATCACAATGCTCCATGATGCCTGTCATCACAATGCTCCATGAATTTGTTATCACAATGCTCCAGGACCAGTTTCATCACAATACTCCATCCCCCTTTTCATCACAGTGCACAATGAAACCTTTCATTACAATGCTCCATGACACTTGTCACCACAATGCTCAGCGGCCTCTATCGTCACAATGCTCCCAGGCACTTTTCATCACGATGTTCCATGAAAACTTACATCACTTTGCTCCACGACCATTGTCATCACAATAGTCCATACCCTTGTCAACACAATGCTGCATAATCCCTGTCATCACAATTCTCCTTGACTGCTGTCATCACGATAATCCAGGACAATTTTCATAACAATGATTCATTCCCCCAGTCATCTCAGTGCTCCATGATACCTTTCATCACAATTCCTAGATGATCAATGTCATCACAAGGCCCCATGACACCTGTCATCACAATGCGCTATGACCCTTGTCATCACAATACTCGATGAACCGTGTCATCACAGTGTTCCAGGGCCCATGTCATCACAATGATCCATGACGACTTTCATCACAATGCTCCAATACACCTGTCATCACAATGCTCCATGGCCCCTGTTATCATATTGCTCCATGATCACTTTCATCACAATGATCCATGACCAATGTCATCACCATTCCTAATGACGCCTGTCATCTCAATGCTCCATGGCACCT
Organism: Balaenoptera physalus; assembly: GCF_965194825.1. Lineage (NCBI taxonomy): Eukaryota > Metazoa > Chordata > Mammalia > Artiodactyla > Balaenopteridae > Balaenoptera > Balaenoptera physalus. The sequence continues at coordinate 63,628 of NW_028126151.1, forward strand.
TCATCACAATGCTCCATGAACCCGTTCATCACAATGTTCCCTGTCCTTTTCATCACAATGTTCCATGGGCCCTGTCATCACAATGCTCCATGCGCTGGTCATCAAAATGCTCCAGAACTCTTGTCATCATAATGCTCCATGCCAGTGTCATCAAAATGCCCCATGACACTTGTCATCACAATGCTCCACGTCATTTGTCATCACAATGCTCCATGACCCTTGTCATAACAATGGTCCATGGCCTTGTCATCACAATGTTCCATGGCCTCTGACATCACTATGCTCTATGGTTTTTCTCATCACAATGCTCTTTGACCCCTGTCATCACAATGCTTGATGACCATTGTCATCACAATGCTCCCAGAACCCTGTCATCACAATGCTCCATGCCGTTGACATCACAATGCTCCATGGCCCTTGTAATTAGAATGCTCCATGCCCTTGTCATCACAATGCTCCAGAACACTTGTGATCATAATACGCCTTTCCTGTGTCATCCCATTGCTCAATGACCCTTGTCATCAAAATGTTCCTTGTCCTTTGTCATCACAGTGCTCCATGATACCTTTAATCAAAATTCTACATGACAACTGTCATCACAATGCAAGATGACCAATGTCATCACAAGGCCCCATGACACGTGTCATCACAATTCGCCTTGGCCCTGGACATCTCAATGCTGTATGAACCGTGTCATCACTAGGTTCCAGGACACTTGTCATCACAATGCTCCATGAACTCTGTTATCTCAATGTTCCATGGCCTTTGTATTCACAATGCTCCATTGTCCTGATAATCGCATTGCTCCATGAACACTTTCATCACAATGCTCCTTGACCACTGTCACCCTAATTCCCCATGACGTCTCGCCTCACTGTCTTCCAAGGCCACTCTCATCAAAATGCTCCATGATCTGTGTCAGCACAATATTGCATGACACTTGTCATCACAATGCTCCATGATGCCTGTCATCACAATGCTCCATGAATTTGTTATCACAATGCTCCAGGACCAGTTTCATCACAATACTCCATCCCCCTTTTCATCACAGTGCACAATGAAACCTTTCATTACAATGCTCCATGACACTTGTCACCACAATGCTCAGCGGCCTCTATCGTCACAATGCTCCCAGGCACTTTTCATCACGATGTTCCATGAAAACTTACATCACTTTGCTCCACGACCATTGTCATCACAATAGTCCATACCCTTGTCAACACAATGCTGCATAATCCCTGTCATCACAATTCTCCTTGACTGCTGTCATCACGATAATCCAGGACAATTTTCATAACAATGATTCATTCCCCCAGTCATCTCAGTGCTCCATGATACCTTTCATCACAATTCCTAGATGATCAATGTCATCACAAGGCCCCATGACACCTGTCATCACAATGCGCTATGACCCTTGTCATCACAATACTCGATGAACCGTGTCATCACAGTGTTCCAGGGCCCATGTCATCACAATGATCCATGACGACTTTCATCACAATGCTCCAATACACCTGTCATCACAATGCTCCATGGCCCCTGTTATCATATTGCTCCATGATCACTTTCATCACAATGATCCATGACCAATGTCATCACCATTCCTAATGACGCCTGTCATCTCAATGCTCCATGGCACCTTCATCACAATGCTCCATGAACCCGTTCATCACAATGTTCCCTGTCCTTTTCATCACAATGTTCCATGGGCCCTGTCATCACAATGCTCCATGCGCTGGTCATCAAAATGCTCCAGAACTCTTGTCATCATAATGCTCCATGCCAGTGTCATCAAAATGCCCCATGACACTTGTCATCACAATGCTCCACGTCATTTGTCATCACAATGCTCCATGACCCTTGTCATAACAATGGTCCATGGCCTTGTCATCACAATGTTCCATGGCCTCTGACATCACTATGCTCTATGGTTTTTCTCATCACAATGCTCTTTGACCCCTGTCATCACAATGCTTGATGACCATTGTCATCACAATGCTCCCAGAACCCTGTCATCACAATGCTCCATGCCGTTGACATCACAATGCTCCATGGCCCTTGTAATTAGAATGCTCCATGCCCTTGTCATCACAATGCTCCAGAACACTTGTGATCATAATACGCCTTTCCTGTGTCATCCCATTGCTCAATGACCCTTGTCATCAAAATGTTCCTTGTCCTTTGTCATCACAGTGCTCCATGATACCTTTAATCAAAATTCTACATGACAACTGTCATCACAATGCAAGATGACCAATGTCATCACAAGGCCCCATGACACGTGTCATCACAATTCGCCTTGGCCCTGGACATCTCAATGCTGTATGAACCGTGTCATCACTAGGTTCCAGGACACTTGTCATCACAATGCTCCATGAACTCTGTTATCTCAATGTTCCATGGCCTTTGTATTCACAATGCTCCATTGTCCTGATAATCGCATTGCTCCATGAACACTTTCATCACAATGCTCCTTGACCACTGTCACCCTAATTCCCCATGACGTCTCGCCTCACTGTCTTCCAAGGCCACTCTCATCAAAATGCTCCATGATCTGTGTCAGCACAATATTGCATGACACTTGTCATCACAATGCTCCATGATGCCTGTCATCACAATGCTCCATGAATTTGTTATCACAATGCTCCAGGACCAGTTTCATCACAATACTCCATCCCCCTTTTCATCACAGTGCACAATGAAACCTTTCATTACAATGCTCCATGACACTTGTCACCACAATGCTCAGCGGCCTCTATCGTCACAATGCTCCCAGGCACTTTTCATCACGATGTTCCATGAAAACTTACATCACTTTGCTCCACGACCATTGTCATCACAATAGTCCATACCCTTGTCAACACAATGCTGCATAATCCCTGTCATCACAATTCTCCTTGACTGCTGTCATCACGATAATCCAGGACAATTTTCATAACAATGATTCATTCCCCCAGTCATCTCAGTGCTCCATGATACCTTTCATCACAATTCCTAGATGATCAATGTCATCACAAGGCCCCATGACACCTGTCATCACAATGCGCTATGACCCTTGTCATCACAATACTCGATGAACCGTGTCATCACAGTGTTCCAGGGCCCATGTCATCACAATGATCCATGACGACTTTCATCACAATGCTCCAATACACCTGTCATCACAATGCTCCATGGCCCCTGTTATCATATTGCTCCATGATCACTTTCATCACAATGATCCATGACCAATGTCATCACCATTCCTAATGACGCCTGTCATCTCAATGCTCCATGGCACCTTCATCACAATGCTCCATGAACCCGTTCATCACAATGTTCCCTGTCCTTTTCATCACAATGTTCCATGGGCCCTGTCATCACAATGCTCCATGCGCTGGTCATCAAAATGCTCCAGAACTCTTGTCATCATAATGCTCCATGCCAGTGTCATCAAAATGCCCCATGACACTTGTCATCACAATGCTCCACGTCATTTGTCATCACAATGCTCCATGACCCTTGTCATAACAATGGTCCATGGCCTTGTCATCACAATGTTCCATGGCCTCTGACATCACTATGCTCTATGGTTTTTCTCATCACAATGCTCTTTGACCCCTGTCATCACAATGCTTGATGACCATTGTCATCACAATGCTCCCAGAACCCTGTCATCACAATGCTCCATGCCGTTGACATCACAATGCTCCATGGCCCTTGTAATTAGAATGCTCCATGCCCTTGTCATCACAATGCTCCAGAACACTTGTGATCATAATACGCCTTTCCTGTGTCATCCCATTGCTCAATGACCCTTGTCATCAAAATGTTCCTTGTCCTTTGTCATCACAGTGCTCCATGATACCTTTAATCAAAATTCTACATGACAACTGTCATCACAATGCAAGATGACCAATGTCATCACAAGGCCCCATGACACGTGTCATCACAATTCGCCTTGGCCCTGGACATCTCAATGCTGTATGAACCGTGTCATCACTAGGTTCCAGGACACTTGTCATCACAATGCTCCATGAACTCTGTTATCTCAATGTTCCATGGCCTTTGTATTCACAATGCTCCATTGTCCTGATAATCGCATTGCTCCATGAACACTTTCATCACAATGCTCCTTGACCACTGTCACCCTAATTCCCCATGACGTCTCGCCTCACTGTCTTCCAAGGCCACTCTCATCAAAATGCTCCATGATCTGTGTCAGCACAATATTGCATGACACTTGTCATCACAATGCTCCATGATGCCTGTCATCACAATGCTCCATGAATTTGTTATCACAATGCTCCAGGACCAGTTTCATCACAATACTCCATCCCCCTTTTCATCACAGTGCACAATGAAACCTTTCATTACAATGCTCCATGACACTTGTCACCACAATGCTCAGCGGCCTCTATCGTCACAATGCTCCCAGGCACTTTTCATCACGATGTTCCATGAAAACTTACATCACTTTGCTCCACGACCATTGTCATCACAATAGTCCATACCCTTGTCAACACAATGCTGCATAATCCCTGTCATCACAATTCTCCTTGACTGCTGTCATCACGATAATCCAGGACAATTTTCATAACAATGATTCATTCCCCCAGTCATCTCAGTGCTCCATGATACCTTTCATCACAATTCCTAGATGATCAATGTCATCACAAGGCCCCATGACACCTGTCATCACAATGCGCTATGACCCTTGTCATCACAATACTCGATGAACCGTGTCATCACAGTGTTCCAGGGCCCATGTCATCACAATGATCCATGACGACTTTCATCACAATGCTCCAATACACCTGTCATCACAATGCTCCATGGCCCCTGTTATCATATTGCTCCATGATCACTTTCATCACAATGATCCATGACCAATGTCATCACCATTCCTAATGACGCCTGTCATCTCAATGCTCCATGGCACCTTCATCACAATGCTCCATGAACCCGTTCATCACAATGTTCCCTGTCCTTTTCATCACAATGTTCCATGGGCCCTGTCATCACAATGCTCCATGCGCTGGTCATCAAAATGCTCCAGAACTCTTGTCATCATAATGCTCCATGCCAGTGTCATCAAAATGCCCCATGACACTTGTCATCACAATGCTCCACGTCATTTGTCATCACAATGCTCCATGACCCTTGTCATAACAATGGTCCATGGCCTTGTCATCACAATGTTCCATGGCCTCTGACATCACTATGCTCTATGGATTTTCTCATCACAATGCTCTTTGACCCCTGTCATCACAATGCTTGATGACCATTGTCATCACAATGCTCCCAGAACCCTGTCATCACAATGCTCCATGCCGTTGACATCACAATGCTCCATGGCCCTTGTAATTAGAATGCTCCATGCCCTTGTCATCACAATGCTCCAGAACACTTGTGATCATAATACGCCTTTCCTGTGTCATCCCATTGCTCAATGACCCTTGTCATCAAAATGTTCCTTGTCCTTTGTCATCACAGTGCTCCATGATACCTTTAATCAAAATTCTACATGACAACTGTCATCACAATGCAAGATGACCAATGTCATCACAAGGCCCCATGACACGTGTCATCACAATTCGCCTTGGCCCTGGACATCTCAATGCTGTATGAACCGTGTCATCACTAGGTTCCAGGACACTTGTCATCACAATGCTCCATGAACTCTGTTATCTCAATGTTCCATGGCCTTTGTATTCACAATGCTCCATTGTCCTGATAATCGCATTGCTCCATGAACACTTTCATCACAATGCTCCTTGACCACTGTCACCCTAATTCCCCATGACGTCTCGCCTCACTGTCTTCCAAGGCCACTCTCATCAAAATGCTCCATGATCTGTGTCAGCACAATATTGCATGACACTTGTCATCACAATGCTCCATGATGCCTGTCATCACAATGCTCCATGAATTTGTTATCACAATGCTCCAGGACCAGTTTCATCACAATACTCCATCCCCCTTTTCATCACAGTGCACAATGAAACCTTTCATTACAATGCTCCATGACACTTGTCACCACAATGCTCAGCGGCCTCTATCGTCACAATGCTCCCAGGCACTTTTCATCACGATGTTCCATGAAAACTTACATCACTTTGCTCCACGACCATTGTCATCACAATAGTCCATACCCTTGTCAACACAATGCTGCATAATCCCTGTCATCACAATTCTCCTTGACTGCTGTCATCACGATAATCCAGGACAATTTTCATAACAATGATTCATTCCCCCAGTCATCTCAGTGCTCCATGATACCTTTCATCACAATTCCTAGATGATCAATGTCATCACAAGGCCCCATGACACCTGTCATCACAATGCGCTATGACCCTTGTCATCACAATACTCGATGAACCGTGTCATCACAGTGTTCCAGGGCCCATGTCATCACAATGATCCATGACGACTTTCATCACAATGCTCCAATACACCTGTCATCACAATGCTCCATGGCCCCTGTTATCATATTGCTCCATGATCACTTTCATCACAATGATCCATGACCAATGTCATCACCATTCCTAATGACGCCTGTCATCTCAATGCTCCATGGCACCTTCATCACAATGCTCCATGAACCCGTTCATCACAATGTTCCCTGTCCTTTTCATCACAATGTTCCATGGGCCCTGTCATCACAATGCTCCATGCGCTGGTCATCAAAATGCTCCAGAACTCTTGTCATCATAATGCTCCATGCCAGTGTCATCAAAATGCCCCATGACACTTGTCATCACAATGCTCCACGTCATTTGTCATCACAATGCTCCATGACCCTTGTCATAACAATGGTCCATGGCCTTGTCATCACAATGTTCCATGGCCTCTGACATCACTATGCTCTATGGATTTTCTCATCACAATGCTCTTTGACCCCTGTCATCACAATGCTTGATGACCATTGTCATCACAATGCTCCCAGAACCCTGTCATCACAATGCTCCATGCCGTTGACATCACAATGCTCCATGGCCCTTGTAATTAGAATGCTCCATGCCCTTGTCATCACAATGCTCCAGAACACTTGTGATCATAATACGCCTTTCCTGTGTCATCCCATTGCTCAATGACCCTTGTCATCAAAATGTTCCTTGTCCTTTGTCATCACAGTGCTCCATGATACCTTTAATCAAAATTCTACATGACAACTGTCATCACAATGCAAGATGACCAATGTCATCACAAGGCCCCATGACACGTGTCATCACAATTCGCCTTGGCCCTGGACATCTCAATGCTGTATGAACCGTGTCATCACTAGGTTCCAGGACACTTGTCATCACAATGCTCCATGAACTCTGTTATCTCAATGTTCCATGGCCTTTGTATTCACAATGCTCCATTGTCCTGATAATCGCATTGCTCCATGAACACTTTCATCACAATGCTCCTTGACCACTGTCACCCTAATTCCCCATGACGTCTCGCCTCACTGTCTTCCAAGGCCACTCTCATCAAAATGCTCCATGATCTGTGTCAGCACAATATTGCATGACACTTGTCATCACAATGCTCCATGATGCCTGTCATCACAATGCTCCATGAATTTGTTATCACAATGCTCCAGGACCAGTTTCATCACAATACTCCATCCCCCTTTTCATCACAGTGCACAATGAAACCTTTCATTACAATGCTCCATGACACTTGTCACCACAATGCTCAGCGGCCTCTATCGTCACAATGCTCCCAGGCACTTTTCATCACGATGTTCCATGAAAACTTACATCACTTTGCTCCACGACCATTGTCATCACAATAGTCCATACCCTTGTCAACACAATGCTGCATAATCCCTGTCATCACAATTCTCCTTGACTGCTGTCATCACGATAATCCAGGACAATTTTCATAACAATGATTCATTCCCCCAGTCATCTCAGTGCTCCATGATACCTTTCATCACAATTCCTAGATGATCAATGTCATCACAAGGCCCCATGACACCTGTCATCACAATGCGCTATGACCCTTGTCATCACAATACTCGATGAACCGTGTCATCACAGTGTTCCAGGGCCCATGTCATCACAATGATCCATGACGACTTTCATCACAATGCTCCAATACACCTGTCATCACAATGCTCCATGGCCCCTGTTATCATATTGCTCCATGATCACTTTCATCACAATGATCCATGACCAATGTCATCACCATTCCTAATGACGCCTGTCATCTCAATGCTCCATGGCACCTTCATCACAATGCTCCATGAACCCGTTCATCACAATGTTCCCTGTCCTTTTCATCACAATGTTCCATGGGCCCTGTCATCACAATGCTCCATGCGCTGGTCATCAAAATGCTCCAGAACTCTTGTCATCATAATGCTCCATGCCAGTGTCATCAAAATGCCCCATGACACTTGTCATCACAATGCTCCACGTCATTTGTCATCACAATGCTCCATGACCCTTGTCATAACAATGGTCCATGGCCTTGTCATCACAATGTTCCATGGCCTCTGACATCACTATGCTCTATGGTTTTTCTCATCACAATGCTCTTTGACCCCTGTCATCACAATGCTTGATGACCATTGTCATCACAATGCTCCCAGAACCCTGTCATCACAATGCTCCATGCCGTTGACATCACAATGCTCCATGGCCCTTGTAATTAGAATGCTCCATGCCCTTGTCATCACAATGCTCCAGAACACTTGTGATCATAATACGCCTTTCCTGTGTCATCCCATTGCTCAATGACCCTTGTCATCAAAATGTTCCTTGTCCTTTGTCATCACAGTGCTCCATGATACCTTTAATCAAAATTCTACATGACAACTGTCATCACAATGCAAGATGACCAATGTCATCACAAGGCCCCATGACACGTGTCATCACAATTCGCCTTGGCCCTGGACATCTCAATGCTGTATGAACCGTGTCATCACTAGGTTCCAGGACACTTGTCATCACAATGCTCCATGAACTCTGTTATCTCAATGTTCCATGGCCTTTGTATTCACAATGCTCCATTGTCCTGATAATCGCATTGCTCCATGAACACTTTCATCACAATGCTCCTTGACCACTGTCACCCTAATTCCCCATGACGTCTCGCCTCACTGTCTTCCAAGGCCACTCTCATCAAAATGCTCCATGATCTGTGTCAGCACAATATTGCATGACACTTGTCATCACAATGCTCCATGATGCCTGTCATCACAATGCTCCATGAATTTGTTATCACAATGCTCCAGGACCAGTTTCATCACAATACTCCATCCCCCTTTTCATCACAGTGCACAATGAAACCTTTCATTACAATGCTCCATGACACTTGTCACCACAATGCTCAGCGGCCTCTATCGTCACAATGCTCCCAGGCACTTTTCATCACGATGTTCCATGAAAACTTACATCACTTTGCTCCACGACCATTGTCATCACAATAGTCCATACCCTTGTCAACACAATGCTGCATAATCCCTGTCATCACAATTCTCCTTGACTGCTGTCATCACGATAATCCAGGACAATTTTCATAACAATGATTCATTCCCCCAGTCATCTCAGTGCTCCATGATACCTTTCATCACAATTCCTAGATGATCAATGTCATCACAAGGCCCCATGACACCTGTCATCACAATGCGCTATGACCCTTGTCATCACAATACTCGATGAACCGTGTCATCACAGTGTTCCAGGGCCCATGTCATCACAATGATCCATGACGACTTTCATCACAATGCTCCAATACACCTGTCATCACAATGCTCCATGGCCCCTGTTATCATATTGCTCCATGATCACTTTCATCACAATGATCCATGACCAATGTCATCACCATTCCTAATGACGCCTGTCATCTCAATGCTCCATGGCACCTTCATCACAATGCTCCATGAACCCGTTCATCACAATGTTCCCTGTCCTTTTCATCACAATGTTCCATGGGCCCTGTCATCACAATGCTCCATGCGCTGGTCATCAAAATGCTCCAGAACTCTTGTCATCATAATGCTCCATGCCAGTGTCATCAAAATGCCCCATGACACTTGTCATCACAATGCTCCACGTCATTTGTCATCACAATGCTCCATGACCCTTGTCATAACAATGGTCCATGGCCTTGTCATCACAATGTTCCATGGCCTCTGACATCACTATGCTCTATGGTTTTTCTCATCACAATGCTCTTTGACCCCTGTCATCACAATGCTTGATGACCATTGTCATCACAATGCTCCAAGAACCCTGTCATCACAATGCTCCATGCCGTTGACATCACAATGCTCCATGGCCCTTGTAATTAGAATGCTCCATGCCCTTGTCATCACAATGCTCCAGAACACTTGTGATCATAATACGCCTTTCCTGTGTCATCCCATTGCTCAATGACCCTTGTCATCAAAATGTTCCTTGTCCTTTGTCATCACAGTGCTCCATGATACCTTTAATCAAAATTCTACATGACAACTGTCATCACAATGCAAGATGACCAATGTCATCACAAGGCCCCATGACACGTGTCATCACAATTCGCCTTGGCCCTGGACATCTCAATGCTGTATGAACCGTGTCATCACTAGGTTCCAGGACACTTGTCATCACAATGCTCCATGAACTCTGTTATCTCAATGTTCCATGGCCTTTGTATTCACAATGCTCCATTGTCCTGATAATCGCATTGCTCCATGAACACTTTCATCACAATGCTCCTTGACCACTGTCACCCTAATTCCCCATGACGTCTCGCCTCACTGTCTTCCAAGGCCACTCTCATCAAAATGCTCCATGATCTGTGTCAGCACAATATTGCATGACACTTGTCATCACAATGCTCCATGATGCCTGTCATCACAATGCTCCGTGAATTTGTTATCACAATGCTCCAGGACCAGTTTCATCACAATACTCCATCCCCCTTTTCATCACAGTGCACAATGAAACCTTTCATTACAATGCTCCATGACACTTGTCACCACAATGCTCAGCGGCCTCTATCGTCACAATGCTCCCAGGCACTTTTCATCACGATGTTCCATGAAAACTTACATCACTTTGCTCCACGACCATTGTCATCACAATAGTCCATACCCTTGTCAACACAATGCTGCATAATCCCTGTCATCACAATTCTCCTTGACTGCTGTCATCACGATAATCCAGGACAATTTTCATAACAATGATTCATTCCCCCAGTCATCTCAGTGCTCCATGATACCTTTCATCACAATTCCTAGATGATCAATGTCATCACAAGGCCCCATGACACCTGTCATCACAATGCGCTATGACCCTTGTCATCACAATACTCGATGAACCGTGTCATCACAGTGTTCCAGGGCCCATGTCATCACAATGATCCATGACGACTTTCATCACAATGCTCCAATACACCTGTCATCACAATGCTCCATGGCCCCTGTTATCATATTGCTCCATGATCACTTTCATCACAATGATCCATGACCAATGTCATCACCATTCCTAATGACGCCTGTCATCTCAATGCTCCATGGCACCTTCATCACAATGCTCCATGAACCCGTTCATCACAATGTTCCCTGTCCTTTTCATCACAATGTTCCATGGGCCCTGTCATCACAATGCTCCATGCGCTGGTCATCAAAATGCTCCAGAACTCTTGTCATCATAATGCTCCATGCCAGTGTCATCAAAATGCCCCATGACACTTGTCATCACAATGCTCCACGTCATTTGTCATCACAATGCTCCATGACCCTTGTCATAACAATGGTCCATGGCCTTGTCATCACAATGTTCCATGGCCTCTGACATCACTATGCTCTATGGTTTTTCTCATCACAGTGCTCTTTGACCCCTGTCATCACAATGCTTGATGACCATTGTCATCACAATGCTCCAAGAACCCTGTCATCACAATGCTCCATGCCGTTGACATCACAATGCTCCATGGCCCTTGTAATTAGAATGCTCCATGCCCTTGTCATCACAATGCTCCAGAACACTTGTGATCATAATACGCCTTTCCTGTGTCATCCCATTGCTCAATGACCCTTGTCATCAAAATGTTCCTTGTCCTTTGTCATCACAGTGCTCCATGATACCTTTAATCAAAATTCTACATGACAACTGTCATCACAATGCAAGATGACCAATGTCATCACAAGGCCCCATGACACGTGTCATCACAATTCGCCTTGGCCCTGGACATCTCAATGCTGTATGAACCGTGTCATCAGTAGGTTCCAGGACACTTGTCATCACAATGCTCCATGAACTCTGTTATCTCAATGTTCCATGGCCTTTGTATTCACAATGCTCCATTGTCCTGATAATCGCATTGCTCCATGAACACTTTCATCACAATGCTCCTTGACCACTGTCACCCTAATTCCCCATGACGTCTCGCCTCACTGTCTTCCAAGGCCACTCTCATCAAAATGCTCCATGATCTGTGTCAGCACAATATTGCATGACACTTGTCATCACAATGCTCCATGATGCCTGTCATCACAATGCTCCGTGATTTTGTTATCACAATGCTCCAGGACCAGTTTCATCACAATACTCCATCCCCCTTTTCATCACAGTGCACAATGAAACCTTTCATTACAATGCTCCATGACACTTGTCATCACAATGCTCAGCGGCCTCTATCGTCACAATGCTCCCAGGCACTTTTCATCACGATGTTCCATGAAAACTTACATCACTTTGCTCCACGACCATTGTCATCACAATAGTCCATACCCTTGTCAACACAATGCTGCATAATCCCTGTCATCACAATTCTCCTTGACTGCTGTCATCACGATAATCCAGGACAATTTTCATAACAATGATTCATTCCCCCAGTCATCTCAGTGCTCCATGATACCTTTCATCACAATTCCTAGATGATCAATGTCATCACAAGGCCCCATGACACCTGTCATCACAATTCGCTATGACCCTTGTCATCACAATACTCGATGAACCGTGTCATCACAGTGTTCCAGGGCCCATGTCATCACAATGATCCATGACGACTTTCATCACAATGCTCCAATACACCTGTCATCACAATGCTCCATGGCCCCTGTTATCATATTGCTCCATGATCACTTTCATCACAATGATCCATGACCAATGTCATCACCATTCCTAATGACGCCTGTCATCTCAATGCTCCATGGCACCTTCATCACAATGCTCCATGAACCCGTTCATCACAATGTTCCCTGTCCTTTTCATCACAATGTTCCATGGGCCCTGTCATCACAATGCTCCATGCGCTGGTCATCAAAATGCTCCAGAACTCTTGTCATCATAATGCTCCATGCCAGTGTCATCAAAATGCCCCATGACACTTGTCATCACAATGCTCCACGTCATTTGTCATCACAATGCTCCATGACCCTTGTCATAACAATGGTCCATGGCCTTGTCATCACAATGTTCCATGGCCTCTGACATCACTATGCTCTATGGTTTTTCTCATCACAGTGCTCTTTGACCCCTGTCATCACAATGCTTGATGACCATTGTCATCACAATGCTCCAAGAACCCTGTCATCACAATGCTCCATGCCGTTGACATCACAATGCTCCATGGCCCTTGTAATTAGAATGCTCCATGCCCTTGTCATCACAATGCTCCCGAACACTTGTGATCATAATACGCCTTTCCTGTGTCATCCCATTGCTCAATGACCCTTGTCATCAAAATGTTCCTTGTCCTTTGTCATCACAGTGCTCCATGATACCTTTAATCAAAATTCTACATGACAACTGTCATCACAATGCAAGATGACCAATGTCATCACAAGGCCCCATGACACGTGTCATCACAATTCGCCTTGGCCCTGGACATCTCAATGCTGTATGAACCGTGTCATCACTAGGTTCCAGGACACTTGTCATCACAATGCTCCATGAACTCTGTTATCTCAATGTTCCATGGCCTTTGTATTCACAATGCTCCATTGTCCTGATAATCGCATTGCTCCATGAACACTTTCATCACAATGCTCCTTGACCACTGTCACCCTAATTCCCCATGACGTCTCGCCTCACTGTCTTCCAAGGCCACTCTCATCAAAATGCTCCATGATCTGTGTCAGCACAATATTGCATGACACTTGTCATCACAATGCTCCATGATGCCTGTCATCACAATGCTCCGTGAATTTGTTATCACAATGCTCCAGGACCAGTTTCATCACAATACTCCATCCCCCTTTTCATCACAGTGCACAATGAAACCTTTCATTACAATGCTCCATGACACTTGTCACCACAATGCTCAGCGGCCTCTATCGTCACAATGCTCCCAGGCACTTTTCATCACGATGTTCCATGAAAACTTACATCACTTTGCTCCACGACCATTGTCATCACAATAGTCCATACCCTTGTCAACACAATGCTGCATAATCCCTGTCATCACAATTCTCCTTGACTGCTGTCATCACGATAATCCAGGACAATTTTCATAACAATGATTCATTCCCCCAGTCATCTCAGTGCTCCATGATACCTTTCATCACAATTCCTAGATGATCAATGTCATCACAAGGCCCCATGACACCTGTCATCACAATTCGCTATGACGCTTGTCATCACAATACTCGATGAACCGTGTCATCACAGTGTTCCAGGGCCCATGTCATCACAATGATCCATGACGACTTTCATCACAATGCTCCAATACACCTGTCATCACAATGCTCCATGGCCCCTGTTATCATATTGCTCCATGATCACTTTCATCACAATGATCCATGACCAATGTCATCACCATTCCTAATGACGCCTGTCATCTCAATGCTCCATGGCACCTTCATCACAATGCTCCATGAACCCGTTCATCACAATGTTCCCTGTCCTTTTCATCACAATGTTCCATGGGCCCTGTCATCACAATGCTCCATGCGCTGGTCATCAAAATGCTCCAGAACTCTTGTCATCATAATGCTCCATGCCAGTGTCATCAAAATGCCCCATGACACTTGTCATCACAATGCTCCACGTCATTTGTCATCACAATGCTCCATGACCCTTGTCATAACAATGGTCCATGGCCTTGTCATCACAATGTTCCATGGCCTCTGACATCACTATGCTCTATGGTTTTTCTCATCACAATGCTCTTTGACCCCTGTCATCACAATGCTTGATGACCATTGTCATCACAATGCTCCAAGAACCCTGTCATCACAATGCTCCATGCCGTTGACATCACAATGCTCCATGGCCCTTGTAATTAGAATGCTCCATGCCCTTGTCATCACAATGCTCCCGAACACTTGTGATCATAATACGCCTTTCCTGTGTCATCCCATTGCTCAATGACCCTTGTCATCAAAATGTTCCTTGTCCTTTGTCATCACAGTGCTCCATGATACCTTTAATCAAAATTCTACATGACAACTGTCATCACAATGCAAGATGACCAATGTCATCACAAGGCCCCATGACACGTGTCATCACAATTCGCCTTGGCCCTGGACATCTCAATGCTGTATGAACCGTGTCATCACTAGGTTCCAGGACACTTGTCATCACAATGCTCCATGAACTCTGTTATCTCAATGTTCCATGGCCTTTGTATTCACAATGCTCCATTGTCCTGATAATCGCATTGCTCCATGAACACTTTCATCACAATGCTCCTTGACCACTGTCACCCTAATTCCCCATGACGTCTCGCCTCACTGTCTTCCAAGGCCACTCTCATCAAAATGCTCCATGATCTGTGTCAGCACAATATTGCATGACACTTGTCATCACAATGCTCCATGATGCCTGTCATCACAATGCTCCGTGAATTTGTTATCACAATGCTCCAGGACCAGTTTCATCACAATACTCCATCCCCCTTTTCATCACAGTGCACAATGAAACCTTTCATTACAATGCTCCATGACACTTGTCACCACAATGCTCAGCGGCCTCTATCGTCACAATGCTCCCAGGCACTTTTCATCACGATGTTCCATGAAAACTTACATCACTTTGCTCCACGACCATTGTCATCACAATAGTCCATACCCTTGTCAACACAATGCTGCATAATCCCTGTCATCACAATTCTCCTTGACTGCTGTCATCACGATAATCCAGGACAATTTTCATAACAATGATTCATTCCCCCAGTCATCTCAGTGCTCCATGATACCTTTCATCACAATTCCTAGATGATCAATGTCATCACAAGGCCCCATGACACCTGTCATCACAATTCGCTATGACCCTTGTCATCACAATACTCGATGAACCGTGTCATCACAGTGTTCCAAGGCCCATGTCATCACAATGATCCATGACGACTTTCATCACAATGCTCCAATACACCTGTCATCACAATGCTCCATGGCCCCTGTTATCATATTGCTCCATGATCACTTTCATCACAATGATCCATGACCAATGTCATCACCATTCCTAATGCCGCCTGTCATCTCAATGCTCCATGGCACCTTCATCACAATGCTCCATGAACCCGTTCATCACAATGTTCCCTGTCCTTTTCATCACAATGTTCCATGGGCCCTGTCATCACAATGCTCCATGCGCTGGTCATCAAAATGCTCCAGAACTCTTGTCATCATAAGGCTCCATGCCAGTGTCATCAAAATGCCCCATGACACTTGTCATCACAATGCTCCACGTCATTTGTCATCACAATGCTCCATGACCCTTGTCATAACAATGGTCCATGGCCTTGTCATCACAATGTTCCATGGCCTCTGACATCACTATGCTCTATGGTTTTTCTCATCACAATGCTCTTTGACCCCTGTCATCACAATGCTTGATGACCATTGTCATCACAATGCTCCAAGAACCCTGTCATCACAATGCTCCATGCCGTTGACATCACAATGCTCCATGGCCCTTGTAATTAGAATGCTCCATGCCCTTGTCATCACAATGCTCCAGAACACTTGTGATCATAATACGCCTTTCCTGTGTCATCCCATTGCTCAATGACCCTTGTCATCAAAATGTTCCTTGTCCTTTGTCATCACAGTGCTCCATGATACCTTTAATCAAAATTCTACATGACAACTGTCATCACAATGCAAGATGACCAATGTCATCACAAGGCCCCATGACACGTGTCATCACAATTCGCCTTGGCCCTGGACATCTCAATGCTGTATGAACCGTGTCATCACTAGGTTCCAGGACACTTGTCATCACAATGCTCCATGAACTCTGTTATCTCAATGTTCCATGGCCTTTGTATTCACAATGCTCCATTGTCCTGATAATCGCATTGCTCCATGAACACTTTCATCACAATGCTCCTTGACCACTGTCACCCTAATTCCCCATGACGTCTCGCCTCACTGTCTTCCAAGGCCACTCTCATCAAAATGCTCCATGATCTGTGTCAGCACAATATTGCATGACACTTGTCATCACAATGCTCCATGATGCCTGTCATCACAATGCTCCGTGAATTTGTTATCACAATGCTCCAGGACCAGTTTCATCACAATACTCCATCCCCCTTTTCATCACAGTGCACAATGAAACCTTTCATTACAATGCTCCATGACACTTGTCACCACAATGCTCAGCGGCCTCTATCGTCACAATGCTCCCAGGCACTTTTCATCACGATGTTCCATGAAAACTTACATCACTTTGCTCCACGACCATTGTCATCACAATAGTCCATACCCTTGTCAACACAATGCTGCATAATCCCTGTCATCACAATTCTCCTTGACTGCTGTCATCACGATAATCCAGGACAATTTTCATAACAATGATTCATTCCCCCAGTCATCTCAGTGCTCCATGATACCTTTCATCACAATTCCTAGATGATCAATGTCATCACAAGGCCCCATGACACCTGTCATCACAATTCGCTATGACCCTTGTCATCACAATACTCGATGAACCGTGTCATCACAGTGTTCCAAGGCCCATGTCATCACAATGATCCATGACGACTTTCATCACAATGCTCCAATACACCTGTCATCACAATGCTCCATGGCCCCTGTTATCATATTGCTCCATGATCACTTTCATCACAATGATCCATGACCAATGTCATCACCATTCCTAATGCCGCCTGTCATCTCAATGCTCCATGGCACCTTCATCACAATGCTCCATGAACCCGTTCATCACAATGTTCCCTGTCCTTTTCATCACAATGTTCCATGGGCCCTGTCATCACAATGCTCCATGCGCTGGTCATCAAAATGCTCCAGAACTCTTGTCATCATAAGGCTCCATGCCAGTGTCATCAAAATGCCCCATGACACTTGTCATCACAATGCTCCACGTCATTTGTCATCACAATGCTCCATGACCCTTGTCATAACAATGGTCCATGGCCTTGTCATCACAATGTTCCATGGCCTCTGACATCACTATGCTCTATGGTTTTTCTCATCACAATGCTCTTTGACCCCTGTCATCACAATGCTTGATGACCATTGTCATCACAATGCTCCAAGAACCCTGTCATCACAATGCTCCATGCCGTTGACATCACAATGCTCCATGGCCCTTGTAATTAGAATGCTCCATGCCCTTGTCATCACAATGCTCCAGAACACTTGTGATCATAATACGCCTTTCCTGTGTCATCCCATTGCTCAATGACCCTTGTCATCAAAATGTTCCTTGTCCTTTGTCATCACAGTGCTCCATGATACCTTTAATCAAAATTCTACATGACAACTGTCATCACAATGCAAGATGACCAATGTCATCACAAGGCCCCATGACACGTGTCATCACAATTCGCCTTGGCCCTGGACATCTCAATGCTGTATGAACCGTGTCATCACTAGGTTCCAGGACACTTGTCATCACAATGCTCCATGAACTCTGTTATCTCAATGTTCCATGGCCTTTGTATTCACAATGCTCCATTGTCCTGATAATCGCATTGCTCCATGAACACTTTCATCACAATGCTCCTTGACCACTGTCACCCTAATTCCCCATGACGTCTCGCCTCACTGTCTTCCAAGGCCACTCTCATCAAAATGCTCCATGATCTGTGTCAGCACAATATTGCATGACACTTGTCATCACAATGCTCCATGATGCCTGTCATCACAATGCTCCGTGAATTTGTTATCACAATGCTCCAGGACCAGTTTCATCACAATACTCCATCCCCCTTTTCATCACAGTGCACAATGAAACCTTTCATTACAATGCTCCATGACACTTGTCACCACAATGCTCAGCGGCCTCTATCGTCACAATGCTCCCAGGCACTTTTCATCACGATGTTCCATGAAAACTTACATCACTTTGCTCCACGACCATTGTCATCACAATAGTCCATACCCTTGTCAACACAATGCTGCATAATCCCTGTCATCACAATTCTCCTTGACTGCTGTCATCACGATAATCCAGGACAATTTTCATAACAATGATTCATTCCCCCAGTCATCTCAGTGCTCCATGATACCTTTCATCACAATTCCTAGATGATCAATGTCATCACAAGGCCCCATGACACCTGTCATCACAATTCGCTATGACCCTTGTCATCACAATACTCGATGAACCGTGTCATCACAGTGTTCCAGGGCCCATGTCATCACAATGATCCATGACGACTTTCATCACAATGCTCCAATACACCTGTCATCACAATGCTCCATGGCCCCTGTTATCATATTGCTCCATGATCACTTTCATCACAATGATCCATGACCAATGTCATCACCATTCCTAATGACGCCTGTCATCTCAATGCTCCATGGCACCTTCATCACAATGCTCCATGAACCCGTTCATCACAATGTTCCCTGTCCTTTTCATCACAATGTTCCATGGGCCCTGTCATCACAATGCTCCATGCGCTGGTCATCAAAATGCTCCAGAACTCTTGTCATCATAATGCTCCATGCCAGTGTCATCAAAATGCCCCATGACACTTGTCATCACAATGCTCCACGTCATTTGTCATCACAATGCTCCATGACCCTTGTCATAACAATGGTCCATGGCCTTGTCATCACAATGTTCCATGGCCTCTGACATCACTATGCTCTATGGTTTTTCTCATCACAATGCTCTTTGACCCCTGTCATCACAATGCTTGATGACCATTGTCATCACAATGCTCCAAGAACCCTGTCATCACAATGCTCCATGCCGTTGACATCACAATGCTCCATGGCCCTTGTAATTAGAATGCTCCATGCCCTTGTCATCACAATGCTCCCGAACACTTGTGATCATAATATGCCTTTCCTGTGTCATCCCATTGCTCAATGACCCTTGTCATCAAAATGTTCCTTGTCCTTTGTCATCACAGTGCTCCATGATACCTTTAATCAAAATTCTACATGACAACTGTCATCACAATGCAAGATGACCAATGTCATCACAAGGCCCCATGACACGTGTCATCACAATTCGCCTTGGCCCTGGACATCTCAATGCTGTATGAACCGTGTCATCACTAGGTTCCAGGACACTTGTCATCACAATGCTCCATGAACTCTGTTATCTCAATGTTCCATGGCCTTTGTATTCACAATGCTCCATTGTCCTGATAATCGCATTGCTCCATGAACACTTTCATCACAATGCTCCTTGACCACTGTCACCCTAATTCCCCATGACGTCTCGCCTCACTGTCTTCCAAGGCCACTCTCATCAAAATGCTCCATGATCTGTGTCAGCACAATATTGCATGACACTTGTCATCACAATGCTCCATGATGCCTGTCATCACAATGCTCCATGAATTTGTTATCACAATGCTCCAGGACCAGTTTCATCACAATACTCCATCCCCCTTTTCATCACAGTGCACAATGAAACCTTTCATTACAATGCTCCATGACACTTGTCACCACAATGCTCAGCGGCCTCTATCGTCACAATGCTCCCAGGCACTTTTCATCACGATGTTCCATGAAAACTTACATCACTTTGCTCCACGACCATTGTCATCACAATAGTCCATACCCTTGTCAACACAATGCTGCATAATCCCTGTCATCACAATTCTCCTTGACTGCTGTCATCACGATAATCCAGGACAATTTTCATAACAATGATTCATTCCCCCAGTCATCTCAGTGCTCCATGATACCTTTCATCACAATTCCTAGATGATCAATGTCATCACAAGGCCCCATGACACCTGTCATCACAATTCGCTATGACCCTTGTCATCACAATACTCGATGAACCGTGTCATCACAGTGTTCCAGGGCCCATGTCATCACAATGATCCATGACGACTTTCATCACAATGCTCCAATACACCTGTCATCACAATGCTCCATGGCCCCTGTTATCATATTGCTCCATGATCACTTTCATCACAATGATCCATGACCAATGTCATCACCATTCCTAATGACGCCTGTCATCTCAATGCTCCATGGCACCTTCATCACAATGCTCCATGAACCCGTTCATCACAATGTTCCCTGTCCTTTTCATCACAATGTTCCATGGGCCCTGTCATCACAATGCTCCATGCGCTTGTCATCAAAATGCTCCAGAACTCTTGTCATCATAATGCTCCATGCCAGTGTCATCAAAATGCCCCATGACACTTGTCATCACAATGCTCCACGTCATTTGTCATCACAATGCTCCATGACCCTTGTCATAACAATGGTCCATGGCCTTGTCATCACAATGTTCCATGGCCTCTGACATCACTATGCTCTATGGATTTTCTCATCACAATGCTCTTTGACCCCTGTCATCACAATGCTTGATGACCATTGTCATCACAATGCTCCCAGAACCCTGTCATCACAATGCTCCATGCCGTTGACATCACAATGCTCCATGGCCCTTGTAATTAGAATGCTCCATGCCCTTGTCATCACAATGCTCCAGAACACTTGTGATCATAATACGCCTTTCCTGTGTCATCCCATTGCTCAATGACCCTTGTCATCAAAATGTTCCTTGTCCTTTGTCATCACAGTGCTCCATGATACCTTTAATCAAAATTCTACATGACAACTGTCATCACAATGCAAGATGACCAATGTCATCACAAGGCCCCATGACACGTGTCATCACAATTCGCCTTGGCCCTGGACATCTCAATGCTGTATGAACCGTGTCATCACTAGGTTCCAGGACACTTGTCATCACAATGCTCCATGAACTCTGTTATCTCAATGTTCCATGGCCTTTGTATTCACAATGCTCCATTGTCCTGATAATCGCATTGCTCCATGAACACTTTCATCACAATGCTCCTTGACCACTGTCACCCTAATTCCCCATGACGTCTCGCCTCACTGTCTTCCAAGGCCACTCTCATCAAAATGCTCCATGATCTGTGTCAGCACAATATTGCATGACACTTGTCATCACAATGCTCCATGATGCCTGTCATCACAATGCTCCATGAATTTGTTATCACAATGCTCCAGGACCAGTTTCATCACAATACTCCATCCCCCTTTTCATCACAGTGCACAATGAAACCTTTCATTACAATGCTCCATGACACTTGTCACCACAATGCTCAGCGGCCTCTATCGTCACAATGCTCCCAGGCACTTTTCATCACGATGTTCCATGAAAACTTACATCACTTTGCTCCACGACCATTGTCATCACAATAGTCCATACCCTTGTCAACACAATGCTGCATAATCCCTGTCATCACAATTCTCCTTGACTGCTGTCATCACGATAATCCAGGACAATTTTCATAACAATGATTCATTCCCCCAGTCATCTCAGTGCTCCATGATACCTTTCATCACAATTCCTAGATGATCAATGTCATCACAAGGCCCCATGACACCTGTCATCACAATTCGCTATGACCCTTGTCATCACAATACTCGATGAACCGTGTCATCACAGTGTTCCAGGGCCCATGTCATCACAATGATCCATGACGACTTTCATCACAATGCTCCAATACACCTGTCATCACAATGCTCCATGGCCCCTGTTATCATATTGCTCCATGATCACTTTCATCACAATGATCCATGACCAATGTCATCACCATTCCTAATGACGCCTGTCATCTCAATGCTCCATGGCACCTTCATCACAATGCTCCATGAACCCGTTCATCACAATGTTCCCTGTCCTTTTCATCACAATGTTCCATGGGCCCTGTCATCACAATGCTCCATGCGCTTGTCATCAAAATGCTCCAGAACTCTTGTCATCATAATGCTCCATGCCAGTGTCATCAAAATGCCCCATGACACTTGTCATCACAATGCTCCACGTCATTTGTCATCACAATGCTCCATGACCCTTGTCATAACAATGGTCCATGGCCTTGTCATCACAATGTTCCATGGCCTCTGACATCACTATGCTCTATGGTTTTTCTCATCACAATGCTCTTTGACCCCTGTCATCACAATGCTTGATGACCATTGTCATCACAATGCTCCAAGAACCCTGTCATCACAATGCTCCATGCCGTTGACATCACAATGCTCCATGGCCCTTGTAATTAGAATGCTCCATGCCCTTGTCATCACAATGCTCCAGAACACTTGTGATCATAATACGCCTTTCCTGTGTCATCCCATTGCTCAATGACCCTTGTCATCAAAATGTTCCTTGTCCTTTGTCATCACAGTGCTCCATGATACCTTTAATCAAAATTCTACATGACAACTGTCATCACAATGCAAGATGACCAATGTCATCACAAGGCCCCATGACACGTGTCATCACAATTCGCCTTGGCCCTGGACATCTCAATGCTGTATGAACCGTGTCATCACTAGGTTCCAGGACACTTGTCATCACAATGCTCCATGAACTCTGTTATCTCAATGTTCCATGGCCTTTGTATTCACAATGCTCCATTGTCCTGATAATCGCATTGCTCCATGAACACTTTCATCACAATGCTCCTTGACCACTGTCACCCTAATTCCCCATGACGTCTCGCCTCACTGTCTTCCAAGGCCACTCTCATCAAAATGCTCCATGATCTGTGTCAGCACAATATTGCATGACACTTGTCATCACAATGCTCCATGATGCCTGTCATCACAATGCTCCATGAATTTGTTATCACAATGCTCCAGGACCAGTTTCATCACAATACTCCATCCCCCTTTTCATCACAGTGAGCAATGAAACCTTTCATTACAATGCTCCATGACACTTGTCACCACAATGCTCAGCGGCCTCTATCGTCACAATGCTCCCAGGCACTTTTCATCACGATGTTCCATGAAAACTTACATCACTTTGCTCCACGACCATTGTCATCACAATAGTCCATACCCTTGTCAACACAATGCTGCATAATCCCTGTCATCACAATTCTCCTTGACTGCTGTCATCACGATAATCCAGGACAATTTTCATAACAATGATTCATTCCCCCAGTCATCTCAGTGCTCCATGATACCTTTCATCACAATTCCTAGATGATCAATGTCATCACAAGGCCCCATGACACCTGTCATCACAATGCGCTATGACCCTTGTCATCACAATACTCGATGAACCGTGTCATCACAGTGTTCCAGGGCCCATGTCATCACAATGATCCATGACGACTTTCATCACAATGCTCCAATACACCTGTCATCACAATGCTCCATGGCCCCTGTTATCATATTGCTCCATGATCACTTTCATCACAATGATCCATGACCAATGTCATCACCATTCCTAATGACGCCTGTCATCTCAATGCTCCATGGCACCTTCATCACAATGCTCCATGAACCCGTTCATCACAATGTTCCCTGTCCTTTTCATCACAATGTTCCATGGGCCCTGTCATCACAATGCTCCATGCGCTGGTCATCAAAATGCTCCAGAACTCTTGTCATCATAATGCTCCATGCCAGTGTCATCAAAATGCCCCATGACACTTGTCATCACAATGCTCCACGTCATTTGTCATCACAATGCTCCATGACCCTTGTCATAACAATGGTCCATGGCCTTGTCATCACAATGTTCCATGGCCTCTGACATCACTATGCTCTATGGTTTTTCTCATCACAATGCTCTTTGACCCCTGTCATCACAATGCTTGATGACCATTGTCATCACAATGCTCCAAGAACCCTGTCATCACCATGCTCCATGCCGTTGACATCACAATGCTCCATGGCCCTTGTAATTAGAATGCTCCATGCCCTTGTCATCACAATGCTCCAGAACACTTGTGATCATAATACGCCTTTCCTGTGTCATCCCATTGCTCAATGACCCTTGTCATCAAAATGTTCCTTGTCCTTTGTCATCACAGTGCTCCATGATACCTTTAATCAAAATTCTACATGACAACTGTCATCACAATGCAAGATGACCAATGTCATCACAAGGCCCCATGACACGTGTCATCACAATTCGCCTTGGCCCTGGACATCTCAATGCTGTATGAACCGTGTCATCACTAGGTTCCAGGACACTTGTCATCACAATGCTCCATGAACTCTGTTATCTCAATGTTCCATGGCCTTTGTATTCACAATGCTCCATTGTCCTGATAATCGCATTGCTCCATGAACACTTTCATCACAATGCTCCTTGACCACTGTCACCCTAATTCCCCATGACGTCTCGCCTCACTGTCTTCCAAGGCCACTCTCATCAAAATGCTCCATGATCTGTGTCAGCACAATATTGCATGACACTTGTCATCACAATGCTCCATGATGCCTGTCATCACAATGCTCCATGAATTTGTTATCACAATGCTCCAGGACCAGTTTCATCACAATACTCCATCCCCCTTTTCATCACAGTGCACAATGAAACCTTTCATTACAATGCTCCATGACACTTGTCACCACAATGCTCAGCGGCCTCTATCGTCACAATGCTCCCAGGCACTTTTCATCACGATGTTCCATGAAAACTTACATCACTTTGCTCCACGACCATTGTCATCACAATAGTCCATACCCTTGTCAACACAATGCTGCATAATCCCTGTCATCACAATTCTCCTTGACTGCTGTCATCACGATAATCCAGGACAATTTTCATAACAATGATTCATTCCCCCAGTCATCTCAGTGCTCCATGATACCTTTCATCACAATTCCTAGATGATCAATGTCATCACAAGGCCCCATGACACCTGTCATCACAATGCGCTATGACCCTTGTCATCACAATACTCGATGAACCGTGTCATCACAGTGTTCCAGGGCCCATGTCATCACAATGATCCATGACGACTTTCATCACAATGCTCCAATACACCTGTCATCACAATGCTCCATGGCCCCTGTTATCATATTGCTCCATGATCACTTTCATCACAATGATCCATGACCAATGTCATCACCATTCCTAATGACGCCTGTCATCTCAATGCTCCATGGCACCTTCATCACAATGCTCCATGAACCCGTTCATCACAATGTTCCCTGTCCTTTTCATCACAATGTTCCATGGGCCCTGTCATCACAATGCTCCATGCGCTTGCCATCAAAATGCTCCAGAACTCTTGTCATCATAATGCTCCATGCCAGTGTCATCAAAATGCCCCATGACACTTGTCATCACAATGCTCCACGTCATTTGTCATCACAATGCTCCATGACCCTTGTCATAACAATGGTCCATGGCCTTGTCATCACAATGTTCCATGGCCTCTGACATCACTATGCTCTATGGTTTTTCTCATCACAATGCTCTTTGACCCCTGTCATCACAATGCTTGATGACCATTGTCATCACAATGCTCCAAGAACCCTGTCATCACAATGCTCCATGCCGTTGACATCACAATGCTCCATGGCCCTTGTAATTAGAATGCTCCATGCCCTTGTCATCACAATGCTCCAGAACACTTGTGATCATAATACGCCTTTCCTGTGTCATCCCATTGCTCAATGACCCTTGTCATCAAAATGTTCCTTGTCCTTTGTCATCACAGTGCTCCATGATACCTTTAATCAAAATTCTACATGACAACTGTCATCACAATGCAAGATGACCAATGTCATCACAAGGCCCCATGACACGTGTCATCACAATTCGCCTTGGCCCTGGACATCTCAATGCTGTATGAACCGTGTCATCAATAGGTTCCAGGACACTTGTCATCACAATGCTCCATGAACTCTGTTATCTCAATGTTCCATGGCCTTTGTATTCACAATGCTCCATTGTCCTGATAATCGCATTGCTCCATGAACACTTTCATCACAATGCTCCTTGACCACTGTCACCCTAATTCCCCATGACGTCTCGCCTCACTGTCTTCCAAGGCCACTCTCATCAAAATGCTCCATGATCTGTGTCAGCACAATATTGCATGACACTTGTCATCACAATGCTCCATGATGCCTGTCATCACAATGCTCCATGAATTTGTTATCACAATGCTCCAGGACCAGTTTCATCACAATACTCCATCCCCCTTTTCATCACAGTGCACAATGAAACCTTTCATTACAATGCTCCATGACACTTGTCACCACAATGCTCAGCGGCCTCTATCGTCACAATGCTCCCAGGCACTTTTCATCACGATGTTCCATGAAAACTTACATCACTTTGCTCCACGACCATTGTCATCACAATAGTCCATACCCTTGTCAACACAATGCTGCATAATCCCTGTCATCACAATTCTCCTTGACTGCTGTCATCACGATAATCCAGGACAATTTTCATAACAATGATTCATTCCCCCAGTCATCTCAGTGCTCCATGATACCTTTCATCACAATTCCTAGATGATCAATGTCATCACAAGGCCCCATGACACCTGTCATCACAATGCGCTATGACCCTTGTCATCACAATACTCGATGAACCGTGTCATCACAGTGTTCCAGGGCCCATGTCATCACAATGATCCATGACGACTTTCATCACAATGCTCCAATACACCTGTCATCACAATGCTCCATGGCCCCTGTTATCATATTGCTCCATGATCACTTTCATCACAATGATCCATGACCAATGTCATCACCATTCCTAATGACGCCTGTCATCTCAATGCTCCATGGCACCTTCATCACAATGCTCCATGAAACCGTTCATCACAATGTTCCCTGTCCTTTTCATCACAATGTTCCATGGGCCCTGTCATCACAATGCTCCATGCGCTTGTCATCAAAATGCTCCAGAACTCTTGTCATCATAATGCTCCATGCCAGTGTCATCAAAATGCCCCATGACACTTGTCATCACAATGCTCCACGTCATTTGTCATCACAATGCTCCATGACCCTTGTCATAACAATGGTCCATGGCCTTGTCATCACAATGTTCCATGGCCTCTGACATCACTATGCTCTATGGTTTTTCTCATCACAATGCTCTTTGACCCCTGTCATCACAATGCTTGATGACCATTGTCATCACAATGCTCCAAGAACCCTGTCATCACAATGCTCCATGCCGTTGACATCACAATGCTCCATGGCCCTTGTAATTAGAATGCTCCATGCCCTTGTCATCACAATGCTCCAGAACACTTGTGATCATAATACGCCTTTCCTGTGTCATCCCATTGCTCAATGACCCTTGTCATCAAAATGTTCCTTGTCCTTTGTCATCACAGTGCTCCATGATACCTTTAATCAAAATTCTACATGACAACTGTCATCACAATGCAAGATGACCAATGTCATCACAAGGCCCCATGACACGTGTCATCACAATTCGCCTTGGCCCTGGACATCTCAATGCTGTATGAACCGTGTCATCACTAGGTTCCAGGACACTTGTCATCACAATGCTCCATGAACTCTGTTATCTCAATGTTCCATGGCCTTTGTATTCACAATGCTCCATTGTCCTGATAATCGCATTGCTCCATGAACACTTTCATCACAATGCTCCTTGACCACTGTCACCCTAATTCCCCATGACGTCTCGCCTCACTGTCTTCCAAGGCCACTCTCATCAAAATGCTCCATGATCTGTGTCAGCACAATATTGCATGACACTTGTCATCACAATGCTCCATGATGCCTGTCATCACAATGCTCCATGAATTTGTTATCACAATGCTCCAGGACCAGTTTCATCACAATACTCCATCCGCCTTTTCATCACAGTGCACAATGAAACCTTTCATTACAATGCTCCATGACACTTGTCACCACAATGCTCAGCGGCCTCTATCGTCACAATGCTCCCAGGCACTTTTCATCACGATGTTCCATGAAAACTTACATCACTTTGCTCCACGACCATTGTCATCACAATAGTCCATACCCTTGTCAACACAATGCTGCATAATCCCTGTCATCACAATTCTCCTTGACTGCTGTCATCACGATAATCCAGGACAATTTTCATAACAATGATTCATTCCCCCAGTCATCTCAGTGCTCCATGATACCTTTCATCACAATTCCTAGATGATCAATGTCATCACAAGGCCCCATGACACCTGTCATCACAATGCGCTATGACCCTTGTCATCACAATACTCGATGAACCGTGTCATCACAGTGTTCCAGGGCCCATGTCATCACAATGATCCATGACGACTTTCATCACAATGCTCCAATACACCTGTCATCACAATGCTCCATGGCCCCTGTTATCATATTGCTCCATGATCACTTTCATCACAATGATCCATGACCAATGTCATCACCATTCCTAATGACGCCTGTCATCTCAATGCTCCATGGCACCTTCATCACAATGCTCCATGAACCCGTTCATCACAATGTTCCCTGTCCTTTTCATCACAATGTTCCATGGGCCCTGTCATCACAATGCTCCATGCGCTTGTCATCAAAATGCTCCAGAACTCTTGTCATCATAAGGCTCCATGCCAGTGTCATCAAAATGCCCCATGACACTTGTCATCACAATGCTCCACGTCATTTGTCATCACAATGCTCCATGACCCTTGTCATAACAATGGTCCATGGCCTTGTCATCACAATGTTCCATGGCCTCTGACATCACTATGCTCTATGGTTTTTCTCATCACAATGCTCTTTGACCCCTGTCATCACAATGCTTGATGACCATTGTCATCACAATGCTCCCAGAACCCTGTCATCACAATGCTCCATGCCGTTGACATCACAATGCTCCATGGCCCTTGTAATTAGAATGCTCCATGCCCTTGTCATCACAATGCTCCAGAACACTTGTGATCATAATACGCCTTTCCTGTGTCATCCCATTGCTCAATGACCCTTGTCATCAAAATGTTCCTTGTCCTTTGTCATCACAGTGCTCCATGATACCTTTAATCAAAATTCTACATGACAACTGTCATCACAATGCAAGATGACCAATGTCATCACAAGGCCCCATGACACGTGTCATCACAATTCGCCTTGGCCCTGGACATCTCAATGCTGTATGAACCGTGTCATCACTAGGTTCCAGGACACTTGTCATCACAATGCTCCATGAACTCTGTTATCTCAATGTTCCATGGCCTTTGTATTCACAATGCTCCATTGTCCTGATAATCGCATTGCTCCATGAACACTTTCATCACAATGCTCCTTGACCACTGTCACCCTAATTCCCCATGACGTCTCGCCTCACTGTCTTCCAAGGCCACTCTCATCAAAATGCTCCATGATCTGTGTCAGCACAATATTGCATGACACTTGTCATCACAATGCTCCATGATGCCTGTCATCACAATGCTCCATGAATTTGTTATCACAATGCTCCAGGACCAGTTTCATCACAATACTCCATCCGCCTTTTCATCACAGTGCACAATGAAACCTTTCATTACAATGCTCCATGACACTTGTCACCACAATGCTCAGCGGCCTCTATCGTCACAATGCTCCCAGGCACTTTTCATCACGATGTTCCATGAAAACTTACATCACTTTGCTCCACGACCATTGTCATCACAATAGTCCATACCCTTGTCAACACAATGCTGCATAATCCCTGTCATCACAATTCTCCTTGACTGCTGTCATCACGATAATCCAGGACAATTTTCATAACAATGATTCATTCCCCCAGTCATCTCAGTGCTCCATGATACCTTTCATCACAATTCCTAGATGATCAATGTCATCACAAGGCCCCATGACACCTGTCATCACAATTCGCTATGACCCTTGTCATCACAATACTCGATGAACCGTGTCATCACAGTGTTCCAGGGCCCATGTCATCACAATGATCCCTGACGACTTTCATCACAATGCTCCAATACACCTGTCATCACAATGCTCCATGGCCCCTGTTATCATATTGCTCCATGATCACTTTCATCACAATGATCCATGACCAATGTCATCACCATTCCTAATGACGCCTGTCATCTCAATGCTCCATGGCACCTTCATCACAATGCTCCATGAACCCGTTCATCACAATGTTCCCTGTCCTTTTCATCACAATGTTCCATGGGCCCTGTCATCACAATGCTCCATGCGCTTGTCATCAAAATGCTCCAGAACTCTTGTCATCATAAGGCTCCATGCCAGTGTCATCAAAATGCCCCATGACACTTGTCATCACAATGCTCCACGTCATTTGTCATCACAATGCTCCATGACCCTTGTCATAACAATGGTCCATGGCCTTGTCATCACAATGTTCCATGGCCTCTGACATCACTATGCTCTATGGTTTTTCTCATCACAATGCTCTTTGACCCCTGTCATCACAATGCTTGATGACCATTGTCATCACAATGCTCCCAGAACCCTGTCATCACAATGCTCCATGCCGTTGACATCACAATGCTCCATGGCCCTTGTAATTAGAATGCTCCATGCCCTTGTCATCACAATGCTCCAGAACACTTGTGATCATAATACGCCTTTCCTGTGTCATCCCATTGCTCAATGACCCTTGTCATCAAAATGTTCCTTGTCCTTTGTCATCACAGTGCTCCATGATACCTTTAATCAAAATTCTACATGACAACTGTCATCACAATGCAAGATGACCAATGTCATCACAAGGCCCCATGACACGTGTCATCACAATTCGCCTTGGCCCTGGACATCTCAATGCTGTATGAACCGTGTCATCACTAGGTTCCAGGACACTTGTCATCACAATGCTCCATGAACTCTGTTATCTCAATGTTCCATGGCCTTTGTATTCACAATGCTCCATTGTCCTGATAATCGCATTGCTCCATGAACACTTTCATCACAATGCTCCTTGACCACTGTCACCCTAATTCCCCATGACGTCTCGCCTCACTGTCTTCCAAGGCCACTCTCATCAAAATGCTCCATGATCTGTGTCAGCACAATATTGCATGACACTTGTCATCACAATGCTCCATGATGCCTGTCATCACAATGCTCCATGAATTTGTTATCACAATGCTCCAGGACCAGTTTCATCACAATACTCCATCCCCCTTTTCATCACAGTGCACAATGAAACCTTTCATTACAATGCTCCATGACACTTGTCACCACAATGCTCAGCGGCCTCTATCGTCACAATGCTCCCAGGCACTTTTCATCACGATGTTCCATGAAAACTTACATCACTTTGCTCCACGACCATTGTCATCACAATAGTCCATACCCTTGTCAACACAATGCTGCATAATCCCTGTCATCACAATTCTCCTTGACTGCTGTCATCACGATAATCCAGGACAATTTTCATAACAATGATTCATTCCCCCAGTCATCTCAGTGCTCCATGATACCTTTCATCACAATTCCTAGATGATCAATGTCATCACAAGGCCCCATGACACCTGTCATCACAATTCGCTATGACCCTTGTCATCACAATACTCGATGAACCGTGTCATCACAGTGTTCCAGGGCCCATGTCATCACAATGATCCCTGACGACTTTCATCACAATGCTCCAATACACCTGTCATCACAATGCTCCATGGCCCCTGTTATCATATTGCTCCATGATCACTTTCATCACAATGATCCATGACCAATGTCATCACCATTCCTAATGACGCCTGTCATCTCAATGCTCCATGGCACCTTCATCACAATGCTCCATGAACCCGTTCATCACAATGTTCCCTGTCCTTTTCATCACAATGTTCCATGGGCCCTGTCATCACAATGCTCCATGCGCTTGTCATCAAAATGCTCCAGAACTCTTGTCATCATAAGGCTCCATGCCAGTGTCATCAAAATGCCCCATGACACTTGTCATCACAATGCTCCACGTCATTTGTCATCACAATGCTCCATGACCCTTGTCATAACAATGGTCCATGGCCTTGTCATCACAATGTTCCATGGCCTCTGACATCACTATGCTCTATGGTTTTTCTCATCACAATGCTCTTTGACCCCTGTCATCACAATGCTTGATGACCATTGTCATCACAATGCTCCCAGAACCCTGTCATCCCAATGCTCCATGCCGTTGACATCACAATGCTCCATGGCCCTTGTAATTAGAATGCTCCATGCCCTTGTCATCACAATGCTCCAGAACACTTGTGATCATAATACGCCTTTCCTGTGTCATCCCATTGCTCAATGACCCTTGTCATCAAAATGTTCCTTGTCCTTTGTCATCACAGTGCTCCATGATACCTTTAATCAAAATTCTACATGACAACTGTCATCACAATGCAAGATGACCAATGTCATCACAAGGCCCCATGACACGTGTCATCACAATTCGCCTTGGCCCTCGACATCTCAATGCTGTATGAACCGTGTCATCACTAGGTTCCAGGACACTTGTCATCACAATGCTCCATGAACTCTGTTATCTCAATGTTCCATGGCCTTTGTATTCACAATGCTCCATTGTCCTGATAATCGCATTGCTCCATGAACACTTTCATCACAATGCTCCTTGACCACTGTCACCCTAATTCCCCATGACGTCTCGCCTCACTGTCTTCCAAGGCCACTCTCATCAAAATGCTCCATGATCTGTGTCAGCACAATATTGCATGACACTTGTCATCACAATGCTCCATGATGCCTGTCATCACAATGCTCCATGAATTTGTTATCACAATGCTCCAGGACCAGTTTCATCACAATACTCCATCCCCCTTTTCATCACAGTGCACAATGAAACCTTTCATTACAATGCTCCATGACACTTGTCACCACAATGCTCAGCGGCCTCTATCGTCACAATGCTCCCAGGCACTTTTCATCACGATGTTCCATGAAAACTTACATCACTTTGCTCCACGACCATTGTCATCACAATAGTCCATACCCTTGTCAACACAATGCTGCATAATTCCTGTCATCACAATTCTCCTTGACTGCTGTCATCACGATAATCCAGGACAATTTTCATAACAATGATTCATTCCCCCAGTCATCTCAGTGCTCCATGATACCTTTCATCACAATTCCTAGATGATCAATGTCATCACAAGGCCCCATGACACCTGTCATCACAATTCGCTATGACCCTTGTCATCACAATACTCGATGAACCGTGTCATCACAGTGTTCCAGGGCCCATGTCATCACAATGATCCATGACGACTTTCATCACAATGCTCCAATACACCTGTCATCACAATGCTCCATGGCCCCTGTTATCATATTGCTCCATGATCACTTTCATCACAATGATCCATGACCAATGTCATCACCATTCCTAATGACGCCTGTCATCTCAATGCTCCATGGCACCTTCATCACAATGCTCCATGAACCCGTTCATCACAATGTTCCCTGTCCTTTTCATCACAATGTTCCATGGGCCCTGTCATCACAATGCTCCATGCGCTTGTCATCAAAATGCTCCAGAACTCTTGTCATCATAAGGCTCCATGCCAGTGTCATCAAAATGCCCCATGACACTTGTCATCACAATGCTCCACGTCATTTGTCATCACAATGCTCCATGACCCTTGTCATAACAATGGTCCATGGCCTTGTCATCACAATGTTCCATGGCCTCTGACATCACTATGCTCTATGGTTTTTCTCATCACAATGCTCTTTGACCCCTGTCATCACAATGCTTGATGACCATTGTCATCACAATGCTCCCAGAACCCTGTCATCACAATGCTCCATGCCGTTGACATCACAATGCTCCATGGCCCTTGTAATTAGAATGCTCCATGCCCTTGTCATCACAATGCTCCAGAACACTTGTGATCATAATACGCCTTTCCTGTGTCATCCCATTGCTCAATGACCCTTGTCATCAAAATGTTCCTTGTCCTTTGTCATCACAGTGCTCCATGATACCTTTAATCAAAATTCTACATGACAACTGTCATCACAATGCAAGATGACCAATGTCATCACAAGGCCCCATGACACGTGTCATCACAATTCGCCTTGGCCCTGGACATCTCAATGCTGTATGAACCGTGTCATCACTAGGTTCCAGGACACTTGTCATCACAATGCTCCATGAACTCTGTTATCTCAATGTTCCATGGCCTTTGTATTCACAATGCTCCATTGTCCTGATAATCGCATTGCTCCATGAACACTTTCATCACAATGCTCCTTGACCACTGTCACCCTAATTCCCCATGACGTCTCGCCTCACTGTCTTCCAAGGCCACTCTCATCAAAATGCTCCATGATCTGTGTCAGCACAATATTGCATGACACTTGTCATCACAATGCTCCATGATGCCTGTCATCACAATGCTCCATGAATTTGTTATCACAATGCTCCAGGACCAGTTTCATCACAATACTCCATCCCCCTTTTCATCACAGTGCACAATGAAACCTTTCATTACAATGCTCCATGACACTTGTCACCACAATGCTCAGCGGCCTCTATCGTCACAATGCTCCCAGGCACTTTTCATCACGATGTTCCATGAAAACTTACATCACTTTGCTCCACGACCATTGTCATCACAATAGTCCATACCCTTGTCAACACAATGCTGCATAATCCCTGTCATCACAATTCTCCTTGACTGCTGTCATCACGATAATCCAGGACAATTTTCATAACAATGATTCATTCCCCCAGTCATCTCAGTGCTCCATGATACCTTTCATCACAATTCCTAGATGATCAATGTCATCACAAGGCCCCATGACACCTGTCATCACAATTCGCTATGACCCTTGTCATCACAATACTCGATGAACCGTGTCATCACAGTGTTCCAGGGCCCATGTCATCACAATGATCCATGACGACTTTCATCACAATGCTCCAATACACCTGTCATCACAATGCTCCATGGCCCCTGTTATCATATTGCTCCATGATCACTTTCATCACAATGATCCATGACCAATGTCATCACCATTCCTAATGACGCCTGTCATCTCAATGCTCCATGGCACCTTCATCACAATGCTCCATGAACCCGTTCATCACAATGTTCCCTGTCCTTTTCATCACAATGTTCCATGGGCCCTGTCATCACAATGCTCCATGCGCTTGTCATCAAAATGCTCCAGAACTCTTGTCATCATAAGGCTCCATGCCAGTGTCATCAAAATGCCCCATAACACTTGTCATCACAATGCTCCACGTCATTTGTCATCACAATGCTCCATGACCCTTGTCATAACAATGGTCCATGGCCTTGTCATCACAATGTTCCATGGCCCCTGACATCACTATGCTCTATGGTTTTTCTCATCACAATGCTCTTTGACCCCTGTCATCACAATGCTTGATGACCATTGTCATCACAATGCTCCAAGAACCCTGTCATCCCAATGCTCCATGCCGTTGACATCACAATGCTCCATGGCCCTTGTAATTAGAATGCTCCATGCCCTTGTCATCACAATGCTCCAGAACACTTGTGATCATAATACGCCTTTCCTGTGTCATCCCATTGCTCAATGACCCTTGTCATCAAAATGTTCCTTGTCCTTTGTCATCACAGTGCTCCATGATACCTTTAATCAAAATTCTACATGACAACTGTCATCACAATGCAAGATGACCAATGTCATCACAAGGCCCCATGACACGTGTCATCACAATTCGCCTTGGCCCTGGACATCTCAATGCTGTATGAACCGTGTCATCACTAGGTTCCAGGACACTTGTCATCACAATGCTCCATGAACTCTGTTATCTCAATGTTCCATGGCCTTTGTATTCACAATGCTCCATTGTCCTGATAATCGCATTGCTCCATGAACACTTTCATCACAATGCTCCTTGACCACTGTCACCCTAATTCCCCATGACGTCTCGCCTCACTGTCTTCCAAGGCCACTCTCATCAAAATGCTCCATGATCTGTGTCAGCACAATATTGCATGACACTTGTCATCACAATGCTCCATGATGCCTGTCATCACAATGCTCCATGAATTTGTTATCACAATGCTCCAGGACCAGTTTCATCACAATACTCCATCCCCCTTTTCATCACAGTGCACAATGAAACCTTTCATTACAATGCTCCATGACACTTGTCACCACAATGCTCAGCGGCCTCTATCGTCACAATGCTCCCAGGCACTTTTCATCACGATGTTCCATGAAAACTTACATCACTTTGCTCCACGACCATTGTCATCACAATAGTCCATACCCTTGTCAACACAATGCTGCATAATCCCTGTCATCACAATTCTCCTTGACTGCTGTCATCACGATAATCCAGGACAATTTTCATAACAATGATTCATTCCCCCAGTCATCTCAGTGCTCCATGATACCTTTCATCACAATTCCTAGATGATCAATGTCATCACAAGGCCCCATGACACCTGTCATCACAATTCGCTATGACCCTTGTCATCACAATACTCGATGAACCGTGTCATCACAGTGTTCCAGGGCCCATGTCATCACAATGATCCATGACGACTTTCATCACAATGCTCCAATACACCTGTCATCACAATGCTCCATGGCCCCTGTTATCATATTGCTCCATGATCACTTTCATCACAATGATCCATGACCAATGTCATCACCATTCCTAATGACGCCTGTCATCTCAATGCTCCATGGCACCTTCATCACAATGCTCCATGAACCCGTTCATCACAATGTTCCCTGTCCTTTTCATCACAATGTTCCATGGGCCCTGTCATCACAATGCTCCATGCGCTGGTCATCAAAATGCTCCAGAACTCTTGTCATCATAATGCTCCATGCCAGTGTCATCAAAATGCCCCATGACACTTGTCATCACAATGCTCCACGTCATTTGTCATCACAATGCTCCATGACCCTTGTCATAACAATGGTCCATGGCCTTGTCATCACAATGTTCCATGGCCTCTGACATCACTATGCTCTATGGTTTTTCTCATCACAATGCTCTTTGACCCCTGTCATCACAATGCTTGATGACCATTGTCATCACAATGCTCCAAGAACCCTGTCATCCCAATGCTCCATGCCGTTGACATCACAATGCTCCATGGCCCTTGTAATTAGAATGCTCCATGCCCTTGTCATCACAATGCTCCAGAACACTTGTGATCATAATACGCCTTTCCTGTGTCATCCCATTGCTCAATGACCCTTGTCATCAAAATGTTCCTTGTCCTTTGTCATCACAGTGCTCCATGATACCTTTAATCAAAATTCTACATGACAACTGTCATCACAATGCAAGATGACCAATGTCATCACAAGGCCCCATGACACGTGTCATCACAATTCGCCTTGGCCCTGGACATCTCAATGCTGTATGAACCGTGTCATCACTAGGTTCCAGGACACTTGTCATCACAATGCTCCATGAACTCTGTTATCTCAATGTTCCATGGCCTTTGTATTCACAATGCTCCATTGTCCTGATAATCGCATTGCTCCATGAACACTTTCATCACAATGCTCCTTGACCACTGTCACCCTAATTCCCCATGACGTCTCGCCTCACTGTCTTCCAAGGCCACTCTCATCAAAATGCTCCATGATCTGTGTCAGCACAATATTGCATGACACTTGTCATCACAATGCTCCATGATGCCTGTCATCACAATGCTCCATGAATTTGTTATCACAATGCTCCAGGACCAGTTTCATCACAATACTCCATCCCCCTTTTCATCACAGTGCACAATGAAACCTTTCATTACAATGCTCCATGACACTTGTCACCACAATGCTCAGCGGCCTCTATCGTCACAATGCTCCCAGGCACTTTTCATCACGATGTTCCATGAAAACTTACATCACTTTGCTCCACGACCATTGTCATCACAATAGTCCATACCCTTGTCAACACAATGCTGCATAATCCCTGTCATCACAATTCTCCTTGACTGCTGTCATCACGATAATCCAGGACAATTTTCATAACAATGATTCATTCCCCCAGTCATCTCAGTGCTCCATGATACCTTTCATCACAATTCCTAGATGATCAATGTCATCACAAGGCCCCATGACACCTGTCATCACAATTCGCTATGACCCTTGTCATCACAATACTCGATGAACCGTGTCATCACAGTGTTCCAGGGCCCATGTCATCACAATGATCCATGACGACTTTCATCACAATGCTCCAATACACCTGTCATCACAATGCTCCATGGCCCCTGTTATCATATTGCTCCATGATCACTTTCATCACAATGATCCATGACCAATGTCATCACCATTCCTAATGACGCCTGTCATCTCAATGCTCCATGGCACCTTCATCACAATGCTCCATGAACCCGTTCATCACAATGTTCCCTGTCCTTTTCATCACAATGTTCCATGGGCCCTGTCATCACAATGCTCCATGCGCTGGTCATCAAAATGCTCCAGAACTCTTGTCATCATAATGCTCCATGCCAGTGTCATCAAAATGCCCCATGACACTTGTCATCACAATGCTCCACGTCATTTGTCATCACAATGCTCCATGACCCTTGTCATAACAATGGTCCATGGCCTTGTCATCACAATGTTCCATGGCCTCTGACATCACTATGCTCTATGGTTTTTCTCATCACAATGCTCTTTGACCCCTGTCATCACAATGCTTGATGACCATTGTCATCACAATGCTCCAAGAACCCTGTCATCACAATGCTCCATGCCGTTGACATCACAATGCTCCATGGCCCTTGTAATTAGAATGCTCCATGCCCTTGTCATCACAATGCTCCCGAACACTTGTGATCATAATATGCCTTTCCTGTGTCATCCCATTGCTCAATGACCCTTGTCATCAAAATGTTCCTTGTCCTTTGTCATCACAGTGCTCCATGATACCTTTAATCAAAATTCTACATGACAACTGTCATCACAATGCAAGATGACCAATGTCATCACAAGGCCCCATGACACGTGTCATCACAATTCGCCTTGGCCCTGGACATCTCAATGCTGTATGAACCGTGTCATCACTAGGTTCCAGGACACTTGTCATCACAATGCTCCATGAACTCTGTTATCTCAATGTTCCATGGCCTTTGTATTCACAATGCTCCATTGTCCTGATAATCGCATTGCTCCATGAACACTTTCATCACAATGCTCCTTGACCACTGTCACCCTAATTCCCCATGACGTCTCGCCTCACTGTCTTCCAAGGCCACTCTCATCAAAATGCTCCATGATCTGTGTCAGCACAATATTGCATGACACTTGTCATCACAATGCTCCATGATGCCTGTCATCACAATGCTCCATGAATTTGTTATCACAATGCTCCAGGACCAGTTTCATCACAATACTCCATCCCCCTTTTCATCACAGTGCACAATGAAACCTTTCATTACAATGCTCCATGACACTTGTCACCACAATGCTCAGCGGCCTCTATCGTCACAATGCTCCCAGGCACTTTTCATCACGATGTTCCATGAAAACTTACATCACTTTGCTCCACGACCATTGTCATCACAATAGTCCATACCCTTGTCAACACAATGCTGCATAATCCCTGTCATCACAATTCTCCTTGACTGCTGTCATCACGATAATCCAGGACAATTTTCATAACAATGATTCATTCCCCCAGTCATCTCAGTGCTCCATGATACCTTTCATCACAATTCCTAGATGATCAATGTCATCACAAGGCCCCATGACACCTGTCATCACAATTCGCTATGACCCTTGTCATCACAATACTCGATGAACCGTGTCATCACAGTGTTCCAGGGCCCATGTCATCACAATGATCCATGACGACTTTCATCACAATGCTCCAATACACCTGTCATCACAATGCTCCATGGCCCCTGTTATCATATTGCTCCATGATCACTTTCATCACAATGATCCATGACCAATGTCATCACCATTCCTAATGACGCCTGTCATCTCAATGCTCCATGGCACCTTCATCACAATGCTCCATGAACCCGTTCATCACAATGTTCCCTGTCCTTTTCATCACAATGTTCCATGGGCCCTGTCATCACAATGCTCCATGCGCTTGTCATCAAAATGCTCCAGAACTCTTGTCATCATAATGCTCCATGCCAGTGTCATCAAAATGCCCCATGACACTTGTCATCACAATGCTCCACGTCATTTGTCATCACAATGCTCCATGACCCTTGTCATAACAATGGTCCATGGCCTTGTCATCACAATGTTCCATGGCCTCTGACATCACTATGCTCTATGGATTTTCTCATC
Organism: Balaenoptera physalus; assembly: GCF_965194825.1. NCBI lineage: Eukaryota > Metazoa > Chordata > Mammalia > Artiodactyla > Balaenopteridae > Balaenoptera > Balaenoptera physalus. The sequence goes on from NW_028126151.1 coordinate 104,954, forward strand.
ACAATGCTCTTTGACCCCTGTCATCACAATGCTTGATGACCATTGTCATCACAATGCTCCCAGAACCCTGTCATCACAATGCTCCATGCCGTTGACATCACAATGCTCCATGGCCCTTGTAATTAGAATGCTCCATGCCCTTGTCATCACAATGCTCCAGAACACTTGTGATCATAATACGCCTTTCCTGTGTCATCCCATTGCTCAATGACCCTTGTCATCAAAATGTTCCTTGTCCTTTGTCATCACAGTGCTCCATGATACCTTTAATCAAAATTCTACATGACAACTGTCATCACAATGCAAGATGACCAATGTCATCACAAGGCCCCATGACACGTGTCATCACAATTCGCCTTGGCCCTGGACATCTCAATGCTGTATGAACCGTGTCATCACTAGGTTCCAGGACACTTGTCATCACAATGCTCCATGAACTCTGTTATCTCAATGTTCCATGGCCTTTGTATTCACAATGCTCCATTGTCCTGATAATCGCATTGCTCCATGAACACTTTCATCACAATGCTCCTTGACCACTGTCACCCTAATTCCCCATGACGTCTCGCCTCACTGTCTTCCAAGGCCACTCTCATCAAAATGCTCCATGATCTGTGTCAGCACAATATTGCATGACACTTGTCATCACAATGCTCCATGATGCCTGTCATCACAATGCTCCATGAATTTGTTATCACAATGCTCCAGGACCAGTTTCATCACAATACTCCATCCCCCTTTTCATCACAGTGCACAATGAAACCTTTCATTACAATGCTCCATGACACTTGTCACCACAATGCTCAGCGGCCTCTATCGTCACAATGCTCCCAGGCACTTTTCATCACGATGTTCCATGAAAACTTACATCACTTTGCTCCACGACCATTGTCATCACAATAGTCCATACCCTTGTCAACACAATGCTGCATAATCCCTGTCATCACAATTCTCCTTGACTGCTGTCATCACGATAATCCAGGACAATTTTCATAACAATGATTCATTCCCCCAGTCATCTCAGTGCTCCATGATACCTTTCATCACAATTCCTAGATGATCAATGTCATCACAAGGCCCCATGACACCTGTCATCACAATTCGCTATGACCCTTGTCATCACAATACTCGATGAACCGTGTCATCACAGTGTTCCAGGGCCCATGTCATCACAATGATCCATGACGACTTTCATCACAATGCTCCAATACACCTGTCATCACAATGCTCCATGGCCCCTGTTATCATATTGCTCCATGATCACTTTCATCACAATGATCCATGACCAATGTCATCACCATTCCTAATGACGCCTGTCATCTCAATGCTCCATGGCACCTTCATCACAATGCTCCATGAACCCGTTCATCACAATGTTCCCTGTCCTTTTCATCACAATGTTCCATGGGCCCTGTCATCACAATGCTCCATGCGCTTGTCATCAAAATGCTCCAGAACTCTTGTCATCATAATGCTCCATGCCAGTGTCATCAAAATGCCCCATGACACTTGTCATCACAATGCTCCACGTCATTTGTCATCACAATGCTCCATGACCCTTGTCATAACAATGGTCCATGGCCTTGTCATCACAATGTTCCATGGCCTCTGACATCACTATGCTCTATGGTTTTTCTCATCACAATGCTCTTTGACCCCTGTCATCACAATGCTTGATGACCATTGTCATCACAATGCTCCAAGAACCCTGTCATCACAATGCTCCATGCCGTTGACATCACAATGCTCCATGGCCCTTGTAATTAGAATGCTCCATGCCCTTGTCATCACAATGCTCCAGAACACTTGTGATCATAATACGCCTTTCCTGTGTCATCCCATTGCTCAATGACCCTTGTCATCAAAATGTTCCTTGTCCTTTGTCATCACAGTGCTCCATGATACCTTTAATCAAAATTCTACATGACAACTGTCATCACAATGCAAGATGACCAATGTCATCACAAGGCCCCATGACACGTGTCATCACAATTCGCCTTGGCCCTGGACATCTCAATGCTGTATGAACCGTGTCATCACTAGGTTCCAGGACACTTGTCATCACAATGCTCCATGAACTCTGTTATCTCAATGTTCCATGGCCTTTGTATTCACAATGCTCCATTGTCCTGATAATCGCATTGCTCCATGAACACTTTCATCACAATGCTCCTTGACCACTGTCACCCTAATTCCCCATGACGTCTCGCCTCACTGTCTTCCAAGGCCACTCTCATCAAAATGCTCCATGATCTGTGTCAGCACAATATTGCATGACACTTGTCATCACAATGCTCCATGATGCCTGTCATCACAATGCTCCATGAATTTGTTATCACAATGCTCCAGGACCAGTTTCATCACAATACTCCATCCCCCTTTTCATCACAGTGAGCAATGAAACCTTTCATTACAATGCTCCATGACACTTGTCACCACAATGCTCAGCGGCCTCTATCGTCACAATGCTCCCAGGCACTTTTCATCACGATGTTCCATGAAAACTTACATCACTTTGCTCCACGACCATTGTCATCACAATAGTCCATACCCTTGTCAACACAATGCTGCATAATCCCTGTCATCACAATTCTCCTTGACTGCTGTCATCACGATAATCCAGGACAATTTTCATAACAATGATTCATTCCCCCAGTCATCTCAGTGCTCCATGATACCTTTCATCACAATTCCTAGATGATCAATGTCATCACAAGGCCCCATGACACCTGTCATCACAATGCGCTATGACCCTTGTCATCACAATACTCGATGAACCGTGTCATCACAGTGTTCCAGGGCCCATGTCATCACAATGATCCATGACGACTTTCATCACAATGCTCCAATACACCTGTCATCACAATGCTCCATGGCCCCTGTTATCATATTGCTCCATGATCACTTTCATCACAATGATCCATGACCAATGTCATCACCATTCCTAATGACGCCTGTCATCTCAATGCTCCATGGCACCTTCATCACAATGCTCCATGAACCCGTTCATCACAATGTTCCCTGTCCTTTTCATCACAATGTTCCATGGGCCCTGTCATCACAATGCTCCATGCGCTGGTCATCAAAATGCTCCAGAACTCTTGTCATCATAATGCTCCATGCCAGTGTCATCAAAATGCCCCATGACACTTGTCATCACAATGCTCCACGTCATTTGTCATCACAATGCTCCATGACCCTTGTCATAACAATGGTCCATGGCCTTGTCATCACAATGTTCCATGGCCTCTGACATCACTATGCTCTATGGTTTTTCTCATCACAATGCTCTTTGACCCCTGTCATCACAATGCTTGATGACCATTGTCATCACAATGCTCCAAGAACCCTGTCATCACCATGCTCCATGCCGTTGACATCACAATGCTCCATGGCCCTTGTAATTAGAATGCTCCATGCCCTTGTCATCACAATGCTCCAGAACACTTGTGATCATAATACGCCTTTCCTGTGTCATCCCATTGCTCAATGACCCTTGTCATCAAAATGTTCCTTGTCCTTTGTCATCACAGTGCTCCATGATACCTTTAATCAAAATTCTACATGAAAACTGTCATCACAATGCAAGATGACCAATGTCATCACAAGGCCCCATGACACGTGTCATCACAATTCGCCTTGGCCCTGGACATCTCAATGCTGTATGAACCGTGTCATCACTAGGTTCCAGGACACTTGTCATCACAATGCTCCATGAACTCTGTTATCTCAATGTTCCATGGCCTTTGTATTCACAATGCTCCATTGTCCTGATAATCGCATTGCTCCATGAACACTTTCATCACAATGCTCCTTGACCACTGTCACCCTAATTCCCCATGACGTCTCGCCTCACTGTCTTCCAAGGCCACTCTCATCAAAATGCTCCATGATCTGTGTCAGCACAATATTGCATGACACTTGTCATCACAATGCTCCATGATGCCTGTCATCACAATGCTCCATGAATTTGTTATCACAATGCTCCAGGACCAGTTTCATCACAATACTCCATCCCCCTTTTCATCACAGTGCACAATGAAACCTTTCATTACAATGCTCCATGACACTTGTCACCACAATGCTCAGCGGCCTCTATCGTCACAATGCTCCCAGGCACTTTTCATCACGATGTTCCATGAAAACTTACATCACTTTGCTCCACGACCATTGTCATCACAATAGTCCATACCCTTGTCAACACAATGCTGCATAATCCCTGTCATCACAATTCTCCTTGACTGCTGTCATCACGATAATCCAGGACAATTTTCATAACAATGATTCATTCCCCCAGTCATCTCAGTGCTCCATGATACCTTTCATCACAATTCCTAGATGATCAATGTCATCACAAGGCCCCATGACACCTGTCATCACAATGCGCTATGACCCTTGTCATCACAATACTCGATGAACCGTGTCATCACAGTGTTCCAGGGCCCATGTCATCACAATGATCCATGACGACTTTCATCACAATGCTCCAATACACCTGTCATCACAATGCTCCATGGCCCCTGTTATCATATTGCTCCATGATCACTTTCATCACAATGATCCATGACCAATGTCATCACCATTCCTAATGACGCCTGTCATCTCAATGCTCCATGGCACCTTCATCACAATGCTCCATGAACCCGTTCATCACAATGTTCCCTGTCCTTTTCATCACAATGTTCCATGGGCCCTGTCATCACAATGCTCCATGCGCTTGCCATCAAAATGCTCCAGAACTCTTGTCATCATAATGCTCCATGCCAGTGTCATCAAAATGCCCCATGACACTTGTCATCACAATGCTCCACGTCATTTGTCATCACAATGCTCCATGACCCTTGTCATAACAATGGTCCATGGCCTTGTCATCACAATGTTCCATGGCCTCTGACATCACTATGCTCTATGGTTTTTCTCATCACAATGCTCTTTGACCCCTGTCATCACAATGCTTGATGACCATTGTCATCACAATGCTCCCAGAACCCTGTCATCACAATGCTCCATGCCGTTGACATCACAATGCTCCATGGCCCTTGTAATTAGAATGCTCCATGCCCTTGTCATCACAATGCTCCAGAACACTTGTGATCATAATACGCCTTTCCTGTGTCATCCCATTGCTCAATGACCCTTGTCATCAAAATGTTCCTTGTCCTTTGTCATCACAGTGCTCCATGATACCTTTAATCAAAATTCTACATGACAACTGTCATCACAATGCAAGATGACCAATGTCATCACAAGGCCCCATGACACGTGTCATCACAATTCGCCTTGGCCCTGGACATCTCAATGCTGTATGAACCGTGTCATCAATAGGTTCCAGGACACTTGTCATCACAATGCTCCATGAACTCTGTTATCTCAATGTTCCATGGCCTTTGTATTCACAATGCTCCATTGTCCTGATAATCGCATTGCTCCATGAACACTTTCATCACAATGCTCCTTGACCACTGTCACCCTAATTCCCCATGACGTCTCGCCTCACTGTCTTCCAAGGCCACTCTCATCAAAATGCTCCATGATCTGTGTCAGCACAATATTGCATGACACTTGTCATCACAATGCTCCATGATGCCTGTCATCACAATGCTCCATGAATTTGTTATCACAATGCTCCAGGACCAGTTTCATCACAATACTCCATCCCCCTTTTCATCACAGTGCACAATGAAACCTTTCATTACAATGCTCCATGACACTTGTCACCACAATGCTCAGCGGCCTCTATCGTCACAATGCTCCCAGGCACTTTTCATCACGATGTTCCATGAAAACTTACATCACTTTGCTCCACGACCATTGTCATCACAATAGTCCATACCCTTGTCAACACAATGCTGCATAATCCCTGTCATCACAATTCTCCTTGACTGCTGTCATCACGATAATCCAGGACAATTTTCATAACAATGATTCATTCCCCCAGTCATCTCAGTGCTCCATGATACCTTTCATCACAATTCCTAGATGATCAATGTCATCACAAGGCCCCATGACACCTGTCATCACAATGCGCTATGACCCTTGTCATCACAATACTCGATGAACCGTGTCATCACAGTGTTCCAGGGCCCATGTCATCACAATGATCCATGACGACTTTCATCACAATGCTCCAATACACCTGTCATCACAATGCTCCATGGCCCCTGTTATCATATTGCTCCATGATCACTTTCATCACAATGATCCATGACCAATGTCATCACCATTCCTAATGACGCCTGTCATCTCAATGCTCCATGGCACCTTCATCACAATGCTCCATGAAACCGTTCATCACAATGTTCCCTGTCCTTTTCATCACAATGTTCCATGGGCCCTGTCATCACAATGCTCCATGCGCTTGTCATCAAAATGCTCCAGAACTCTTGTCATCATAATGCTCCATGCCAGTGTCATCAAAATGCCCCATGACACTTGTCATCACAATGCTCCACGTCATTTGTCATCACAATGCTCCATGACCCTTGTCATAACAATGGTCCATGGCCTTGTCATCACAATGTTCCATGGCCTCTGACATCACTATGCTCTATGGTTTTTCTCATCACAATGCTCTTTGACCCCTGTCATCACAATGCTTGATGACCATTGTCATCACAATGCTCCAAGAACCCTGTCATCACAATGCTCCATGCCGTTGACATCACAATGCTCCATGGCCCTTGTAATTAGAATGCTCCATGCCCTTGTCATCACAATGCTCCAGAACACTTGTGATCATAATACGCCTTTCCTGTGTCATCCCATTGCTCAATGACCCTTGTCATCAAAATGTTCCTTGTCCTTTGTCATCACAGTGCTCCATGATACCTTTAATCAAAATTCTACATGACAACTGTCATCACAATGCAAGATGACCAATGTCATCACAAGGCCCCATGACACGTGTCATCACAATTCGCCTTGGCCCTGGACATCTCAATGCTGTATGAACCGTGTCATCACTAGGTTCCAGGACACTTGTCATCACAATGCTCCATGAACTCTGTTATCTCAATGTTCCATGGCCTTTGTATTCACAATGCTCCATTGTCCTGATAATCGCATTGCTCCATGAACACTTTCATCACAATGCTCCTTGACCACTGTCACCCTAATTCCCCATGACGTCTCGCCTCACTGTCTTCCAAGGCCACTCTCATCAAAATGCTCCATGATCTGTGTCAGCACAATATTGCATGACACTTGTCATCACAATGCTCCATGATGCCTGTCATCACAATGCTCCATGAATTTGTTATCACAATGCTCCAGGACCAGTTTCATCACAATACTCCATCCGCCTTTTCATCACAGTGCACAATGAAACCTTTCATTACAATGCTCCATGACACTTGTCACCACAATGCTCAGCGGCCTCTATCGTCACAATGCTCCCAGGCACTTTTCATCACGATGTTCCATGAAAACTTACATCACTTTGCTCCACGACCATTGTCATCACAATAGTCCATACCCTTGTCAACACAATGCTGCATAATCCCTGTCATCACAATTCTCCTTGACTGCTGTCATCACGATAATCCAGGACAATTTTCATAACAATGATTCATTCCCCCAGTCATCTCAGTGCTCCATGATACCTTTCATCACAATTCCTAGATGATCAATGTCATCACAAGGCCCCATGACACCTGTCATCACAATGCGCTATGACCCTTGTCATCACAATACTCGATGAACCGTGTCATCACAGTGTTCCAGGGCCCATGTCATCACAATGATCCATGACGACTTTCATCACAATGCTCCAATACACCTGTCATCACAATGCTCCATGGCCCCTGTTATCATATTGCTCCATGATCACTTTCATCACAATGATCCATGACCAATGTCATCACCATTCCTAATGACGCCTGTCATCTCAATGCTCCATGGCACCTTCATCACAATGCTCCATGAACCCGTTCATCACAATGTTCCCTGTCCTTTTCATCACAATGTTCCATGGGCCCTGTCATCACAATGCTCCATGCGCTTGTCATCAAAATGCTCCAGAACTCTTGTCATCATAAGGCTCCATGCCAGTGTCATCAAAATGCCCCATGACACTTGTCATCACAATGCTCCACGTCATTTGTCATCACAATGCTCCATGACCCTTGTCATAACAATGGTCCATGGCCTTGTCATCACAATGTTCCATGGCCTCTGACATCACTATGCTCTATGGTTTTTCTCATCACAATGCTCTTTGACCCCTGTCATCACAATGCTTGATGACCATTGTCATCACAATGCTCCCAGAACCCTGTCATCACAATGCTCCATGCCGTTGACATCACAATGCTCCATGGCCCTTGTAATTAGAATGCTCCATGCCCTTGTCATCACAATGCTCCAGAACACTTGTGATCATAATACGCCTTTCCTGTGTCATCCCATTGCTCAATGACCCTTGTCATCAAAATGTTCCTTGTCCTTTGTCATCACAGTGCTCCATGATACCTTTAATCAAAATTCTACATGACAACTGTCATCACAATGCAAGATGACCAATGTCATCACAAGGCCCCATGACACGTGTCATCACAATTCGCCTTGGCCCTGGACATCTCAATGCTGTATGAACCGTGTCATCACTAGGTTCCAGGACACTTGTCATCACAATGCTCCATGAATTCTGTTATCTCAATGTTCCATGGCCTTTGTATTCACAATGCTCCATTGTCCTGATAATCGCATTGCTCCATGAACACTTTCATCACAATGCTCCTTGACCACTGTCACCCTAATTCCCCATGACGTCTCGCCTCACTGTCTTCCAAGGCCACTCTCATCAAAATGCTCCATGATCTGTGTCAGCACAATATTGCATGACACTTGTCATCACAATGCTCCATGATGCCTGTCATCACAATGCTCCATGAATTTGTTATCACAATGCTCCAGGACCAGTTTCATCACAATACTCCATCCGCCTTTTCATCACAGTGCACAATGAAACCTTTCATTACAATGCTCCATGACACTTGTCACCACAATGCTCAGCGGCCTCTATCGTCACAATGCTCCCAGGCACTTTTCATCACGATGTTCCATGAAAACTTACATCACTTTGCTCCACGACCATTGTCATCACAATAGTCCATACCCTTGTCAACACAATGCTGCATAATCCCTGTCATCACAATTCTCCTTGACTGCTGTCATCACGATAATCCAGGACAATTTTCATAACAATGATTCATTCCCCCAGTCATCTCAGTGCTCCATGATACCTTTCATCACAATTCCTAGATGATCAATGTCATCACAAGGCCCCATGACACCTGTCATCACAATTCGCTATGACCCTTGTCATCACAATACTCGATGAACCGTGTCATCACAGTGTTCCAGGGCCCATGTCATCACAATGATCCCTGACGACTTTCATCACAATGCTCCAATACACCTGTCATCACAATGCTCCATGGCCCCTGTTATCATATTGCTCCATGATCACTTTCATCACAATGATCCATGACCAATGTCATCACCATTCCTAATGACGCCTGTCATCTCAATGCTCCATGGCACCTTCATCACAATGCTCCATGAACCCGTTCATCACAATGTTCCCTGTCCTTTTCATCACAATGTTCCATGGGCCCTGTCATCACAATGCTCCATGCGCTTGTCATCAAAATGCTCCAGAACTCTTGTCATCATAAGGCTCCATGCCAGTGTCATCAAAATGCCCCATGACACTTGTCATCACAATGCTCCACGTCATTTGTCATCACAATGCTCCATGACCCTTGTCATAACAATGGTCCATGGCCTTGTCATCACAATGTTCCATGGCCTCTGACATCACTATGCTCTATGGTTTTTCTCATCACAATGCTCTTTGACCCCTGTCATCACAATGCTTGATGACCATTGTCATCACAATGCTCCCAGAACCCTGTCATCACAATGCTCCATGCCGTTGACATCACAATGCTCCATGGCCCTTGTAATTAGAATGCTCCATGCCCTTGTCATCACAATGCTCCAGAACACTTGTGATCATAATACGCCTTTCCTGTGTCATCCCATTGCTCAATGACCCTTGTCATCAAAATGTTCCTTGTCCTTTGTCATCACAGTGCTCCATGATACCTTTAATCAAAATTCTACATGACAACTGTCATCACAATGCAAGATGACCAATGTCATCACAAGGCCCCATGACACGTGTCATCACAATTCGCCTTGGCCCTGGACATCTCAATGCTGTATGAACCGTGTCATCACTAGGTTCCAGGACACTTGTCATCACAATGCTCCATGAACTCTGTTATCTCAATGTTCCATGGCCTTTGTATTCACAATGCTCCATTGTCCTGATAATCGCATTGCTCCATGAACACTTTCATCACAATGCTCCTTGACCACTGTCACCCTAATTCCCCATGACGTCTCGCCTCACTGTCTTCCAAGGCCACTCTCATCAAAATGCTCCATGATCTGTGTCAGCACAATATTGCATGACACTTGTCATCACAATGCTCCATGATGCCTGTCATCACAATGCTCCATGAATTTGTTATCACAATGCTCCAGGACCAGTTTCATCACAATACTCCATCCCCCTTTTCATCACAGTGCACAATGAAACCTTTCATTACAATGCTCCATGACACTTGTCACCACAATGCTCAGCGGCCTCTATCGTCACAATGCTCCCAGGCACTTTTCATCACGATGTTCCATGAAAACTTACATCACTTTGCTCCACGACCATTGTCATCACAATAGTCCATACCCTTGTCAACACAATGCTGCATAATCCCTGTCATCACAATTCTCCTTGACTGCTGTCATCACGATAATCCAGGACAATTTTCATAACAATGATTCATTCCCCCAGTCATCTCAGTGCTCCATGATACCTTTCATCACAATTCCTAGATGATCAATGTCATCACAAGGCCCCATGACACCTGTCATCACAATTCGCTATGACCCTTGTCATCACAATACTCGATAAACCGTGTCATCACAGTGTTCCAGGGCCCATGTCATCACAATGATCCCTGACGACTTTCATCACAATGCTCCAATACACCTGTCATCACAATGCTCCATGGCCCCTGTTATCATATTGCTCCATGATCACTTTCATCACAATGATCCATGACCAATGTCATCACCATTCCTAATGACGCCTGTCATCTCAATGCTCCATGGCACCTTCATCACAATGCTCCATGAACCCGTTCATCACAATGTTCCCTGTCCTTTTCATCACAATGTTCCATGGGCCCTGTCATCACAATGCTCCATGCGCTTGTCATCAAAATGCTCCAGAACTCTTGTCATCATAAGGCTCCATGCCAGTGTCATCAAAATGCCCCATGACACTTGTCATCACAATGCTCCACGTCATTTGTCATCACAATGCTCCATGACCCTTGTCATAACAATGGTCCATGGCCTTGTCATCACAATGTTCCATGGCCTCTGACATCACTATGCTCTATGGTTTTTCTCATCACAATGCTCTTTGACCCCTGTCATCACAATGCTTGATGACCATTGTCATCACAATGCTCCCAGAACCCTGTCATCCCAATGCTCCATGCCGTTGACATCACAATGCTCCATGGCCCTTGTAATTAGAATGCTCCATGCCCTTGTCATCACAATGCTCCAGAACACTTGTGATCATAATACGCCTTTCCTGTGTCATCCCATTGCTCAATGACCCTTGTCATCAAAATGTTCCTTGTCCTTTGTCATCACAGTGCTCCATGATACCTTTAATCAAAATTCTACATGACAACTGTCATCACAATGCAAGATGACCAATGTCATCACAAGGCCCCATGACACGTGTCATCACAATTCGCCTTGGCCCTCGACATCTCAATGCTGTATGAACCGTGTCATCACTAGGTTCCAGGACACTTGTCATCACAATGCTCCATGAACTCTGTTATCTCAATGTTCCATGGCCTTTGTATTCACAATGCTCCATTGTCCTGATAATCGCATTGCTCCATGAACACTTTCATCACAATGCTCCTTGACCACTGTCACCCTAATTCCCCATGACGTCTCGCCTCACTGTCTTCCAAGGCCACTCTCATCAAAATGCTCCATGATCTGTGTCAGCACAATATTGCATGACACTTGTCATCACAATGCTCCATGATGCCTGTCATCACAATGCTCCATGAATTTGTTATCACAATGCTCCAGGACCAGTTTCATCACAATACTCCATCCCCCTTTTCATCACAGTGCACAATGAAACCTTTCATTACAATGCTCCATGACACTTGTCACCACAATGCTCAGCGGCCTCTATCGTCACAATGCTCCCAGGCACTTTTCATCACGATGTTCCATGAAAACTTACATCACTTTGCTCCACGACCATTGTCATCACAATAGTCCATACCCTTGTCAACACAATGCTGCATAATTCCTGTCATCACAATTCTCCTTGACTGCTGTCATCACGATAATCCAGGACAATTTTCATAACAATGATTCATTCCCCCAGTCATCTCAGTGCTCCATGATACCTTTCATCACAATTCCTAGATGATCAATGTCATCACAAGGCCCCATGACACCTGTCATCACAATTCGCTATGACCCTTGTCATCACAATACTCGATGAACCGTGTCATCACAGTGTTCCAGGGCCCATGTCATCACAATGATCCATGACGACTTTCATCACAATGCTCCAATACACCTGTCATCACAATGCTCCATGGCCCCTGTTATCATATTGCTCCATGATCACTTTCATCACAATGATCCATGACCAATGTCATCACCATTCCTAATGACGCCTGTCATCTCAATGCTCCATGGCACCTTCATCACAATGCTCCATGAACCCGTTCATCACAATGTTCCCTGTCCTTTTCATCACAATGTTCCATGGGCCCTGTCATCACAATGCTCCATGCGCTTGTCATCAAAATGCTCCAGAACTCTTGTCATCATAAGGCTCCATGCCAGTGTCATCAAAATGCCCCATGACACTTGTCATCACAATGCTCCACGTCATTTGTCATCACAATGCTCCATGACCCTTGTCATAACAATGGTCCATGGCCTTGTCATCACAATGTTCCATGGCCTCTGACATCACTATGCTCTATGGTTTTTCTCATCACAATGCTCTTTGACCCCTGTCATCACAATGCTTGATGACCATTGTCATCACAATGCTCCCAGAACCCTGTCATCACAATGCTCCATGCCGTTGACATCACAATGCTCCATGGCCCTTGTAATTAGAATGCTCCATGCCCTTGTCATCACAATGCTCCAGAACACTTGTGATCATAATACGCCTTTCCTGTGTCATCCCATTGCTCAATGACCCTTGTCATCAAAATGTTCCTTGTCCTTTGTCATCACAGTGCTCCATGATACCTTTAATCAAAATTCTACATGACAACTGTCATCACAATGCAAGATGACCAATGTCATCACAAGGCCCCATGACACGTGTCATCACAATTCGCCTTGGCCCTGGACATCTCAATGCTGTATGAACCGTGTCATCACTAGGTTCCAGGACACTTGTCATCACAATGCTCCATGAACTCTGTTATCTCAATGTTCCATGGCCTTTGTATTCACAATGCTCCATTGTCCTGATAATCGCATTGCTCCATGAACACTTTCATCACAATGCTCCTTGACCACTGTCACCCTAATTCCCCATGACGTCTCGCCTCACTGTCTTCCAAGGCCACTCTCATCAAAATGCTCCATGATCTGTGTCAGCACAATATTGCATGACACTTGTCATCACAATGCTCCATGATGCCTGTCATCACAATGCTCCATGAATTTGTTATCACAATGCTCCAGGACCAGTTTCATCACAATACTCCATCCCCCTTTTCATCACAGTGCACAATGAAACCTTTCATTACAATGCTCCATGACACTTGTCACCACAATGCTCAGCGGCCTCTATCGTCACAATGCTCCCAGGCACTTTTCATCACGATGTTCCATGAAAACTTACATCACTTTGCTCCACGACCATTGTCATCACAATAGTCCATACCCTTGTCAACACAATGCTGCATAATCCCTGTCATCACAATTCTCCTTGACTGCTGTCATCACGATAATCCAGGACAATTTTCATAACAATGATTCATTCCCCCAGTCATCTCAGTGCTCCATGATACCTTTCATCACAATTCCTAGATGATCAATGTCATCACAAGGCCCCATGACACCTGTCATCACAATTCGCTATGACCCTTGTCATCACAATACTCGATGAACCGTGTCATCACAGTGTTCCAGGGCCCATGTCATCACAATGATCCATGACGACTTTCATCACAATGCTCCAATACACCTGTCATCACAATGCTCCATGGCCCCTGTTATCATATTGCTCCATGATCACTTTCATCACAATGATCCATGACCAATGTCATCACCATTCCTAATGACGCCTGTCATCTCAATGCTCCATGGCACCTTCATCACAATGCTCCATGAACCCGTTCATCACAATGTTCCCTGTCCTTTTCATCACAATGTTCCATGGGCCCTGTCATCACAATGCTCCATGCGCTTGTCATCAAAATGCTCCAGAACTCTTGTCATCATAAGGCTCCATGCCAGTGTCATCAAAATGCCCCATAACACTTGTCATCACAATGCTCCACGTCATTTGTCATCACAATGCTCCATGACCCTTGTCATAACAATGGTCCATGGCCTTGTCATCACAATGTTCCATGGCCTCTGACATCACTATGCTCTATGGTTTTTCTCATCACAATGCTCTTTGACCCCTGTCATCACAATGCTTGATGACCATTGTCATCACAATGCTCCAAGAACCCTGTCATCCCAATGCTCCATGCCGTTGACATCACAATGCTCCATGGCCCTTGTAATTAGAATGCTCCATGCCCTTGTCATCACAATGCTCCAGAACACTTGTGATCATAATACGCCTTTCCTGTGTCATCCCATTGCTCAATGACCCTTGTCATCAAAATGTTCCTTGTCCTTTGTCATCACAGTGCTCCATGATACCTTTAATCAAAATTCTACATGACAACTGTCATCACAATGCAAGATGACCAATGTCATCACAAGGCCCCATGACACGTGTCATCACAATTCGCCTTGGCCCTGGACATCTCAATGCTGTATGAACCGTGTCATCACTAGGTTCCAGGACACTTGTCATCACAATGCTCCATGAACTCTGTTATCTCAATGTTCCATGGCCTTTGTATTCACAATGCTCCATTGTCCTGATAATCGCATTGCTCCATGAACACTTTCATCACAATGCTCCTTGACCACTGTCACCCTAATTCCCCATGACGTCTCGCCTCACTGTCTTCCAAGGCCACTCTCATCAAAATGCTCCATGATCTGTGTCAGCACAATATTGCATGACACTTGTCATCACAATGCTCCATGATGCCTGTCATCACAATGCTCCATGAATTTGTTATCACAATGCTCCAGGACCAGTTTCATCACAATACTCCATCCCCCTTTTCATCACAGTGCACAATGAAACCTTTCATTACAATGCTCCATGACACTTGTCACCACAATGCTCAGCGGCCTCTATCGTCACAATGCTCCCAGGCACTTTTCATCACGATGTTCCATGAAAACTTACATCACTTTGCTCCACGACCATTGTCATCACAATAGTCCATACCCTTGTCAACACAATGCTGCATAATCCCTGTCATCACAATTCTCCTTGACTGCTGTCATCACGATAATCCAGGACAATTTTCATAACAATGATTCATTCCCCCAGTCATCTCAGTGCTCCATGATACCTTTCATCACAATTCCTAGATGATCAATGTCATCACAAGGCCCCATGACACCTGTCATCACAATTCGCTATGACCCTTGTCATCACAATACTCGATGAACCGTGTCATCACAGTGTTCCAGGGCCCATGTCATCACAATGATCCATGACGACTTTCATCACAATGCTCCAATACACCTGTCATCACAATGCTCCATGGCCCCTGTTATCATATTGCTCCATGATCACTTTCATCACAATGATCCATGACCAATGTCATCACCATTCCTAATGACGCCTGTCATCTCAATGCTCCATGGCACCTTCATCACAATGCTCCATGAACCCGTTCATCACAATGTTCCCTGTCCTTTTCATCACAATGTTCCATGGGCCCTGTCATCACAATGCTCCATGCGCTTGTCATCAAAATGCTCCAGAACTCTTGTCATCATAAGGCTCCATGCCAGTGTCATCAAAATGCCCCATGACACTTGTCATCACAATGCTCCACGTCATTTGTCATCACAATGCTCCATGACCCTTGTCATAACAATGGTCCATGGCCTTGTCATCACAATGTTCCATGGCCTCTGACATCACTATGCTCTATGGTTTTTCTCATCACAATGCTCTTTGACCCCTGTCATCACAATGCTTGATGACCATTGTCATCACAATGCTCCAAGAACCCTGTCATCACAATGCTCCATGCCGTTGACATCACAATGCTCCATGGCCCTTGTAATTAGAATGCTCCATGCCCTTGTCATCACAATGCTCCAGAACACTTGTGATCATAATACGCCTTTCCTGTGTCATCCCATTGCTCAATGACCCTTGTCATCAAAATGTTCCTTGTCCTTTGTCATCACAGTGCTCCATGATACCTTTAATCAAAATTCTACATGACAACTGTCATCACAATGCAAGATGACCAATGTCATCACAAGGCCCCATGACACGTGTCATCACAATTCGCCTTGGCCCTGGACATCTCAATGCTGTATGAACCGTGTCATCACTAGGTTCCAGGACACTTGTCATCACAATGCTCCATGAACTCTGTTATCTCAATGTTCCATGGCCTTTGTATTCACAATGCTCCATTGTCCTGATAATCGCATTGCTCCATGAACACTTTCATCACAATGCTCCTTGACCACTGTCACCCTAATTCCCCATGACGTCTCGCCTCACTGTCTTCCAAGGCCACTCTCATCAAAATGCTCCATGATCTGTGTCAGCACAATATTGCATGACACTTGTCATCACAATGCTCCATGATGCCTGTCATCACAATGCTCCATGAATTTGTTATCACAATGCTCCAGGACCAGTTTCATCACAATACTCCATCCCCCTTTTCATCACAGTGCACAATGAAACCTTTCATTACAATGCTCCATGACACTTGTCACCACAATGCTCAGCGGCCTCTATCGTCACAATGCTCCCAGGCACTTTTCATCACGATGTTCCATGAAAACTTACATCACTTTGCTCCATGACCATTGTCATCACAATAGTCCATACCCTTGTCAACACAATGCTGCATAATCCCTGTCATCACAATTCTCCTTGACTGCTGTCATCACGATAATCCAGGACAATTTTCATAACAATGATTCATTCCCCCAGTCATCTCAGTGCTCCATGATACCTTTCATCACAATTCCTAGATGATCAATGTCATCACAAGGCCCCATGACACCTGTCATCACAATTCGCTATGACCCTTGTCATCACAATACTCGATGAACCGTGTCATCACAGTGTTCCAGGGCCCATGTCATCACAATGATCCATGACGACTTTCATCACAATGCTCCAATACACCTGTCATCACAATGCTCCATGGCCCCTGTTATCATATTGCTCCATGATCACTTTCATCACAATGATCCATGACCAATGTCATCACCATTCCTAATGACGCCTGTCATCTCAATGCTCCATGGCACCTTCATCACAATGCTCCATGAACCCGTTCATCACAATGTTCCCTGTCCTTTTCATCACAATGTTCCATGGGCCCTGTCATCACAATGCTCCATGCGCTTGTCATCAAAATGCTCCAGAACTCTTGTCATCATAAGGCTCCATGCCAGTGTCATCAAAATGCCCCATGACACTTGTCATCACAATGCTCCACGTCATTTGTCATCACAATGCTCCATGACCCTTGTCATAACAATGGTCCATGGCCTTGTCATCACAATGTTCCATGGCCTCTGACATCACTATGCTCTATGGTTTTTCTCATCACAATGCTCTTTGACCCCTGTCATCACAATGCTTGATGACCATTGTCATCACAATGCTCCAAGAACCCTGTCATCACAATGCTCCATGCCGTTGACATCACAATGCTCCATGGCCCTTGTAATTAGAATGCTCCATGCCCTTGTCATCACAATGCTCCAGAACACTTGTGATCATAATACGCCTTTCCTGTGTCATCCCATTGCTCAATGACCCTTGTCATCAAAATGTTCCTTGTCCTTTGTCATCACAGTGCTCCATGATACCTTTAATCAAAATTCTACATGACAACTGTCATCACAATGCAAGATGACCAATGTCATCACAAGGCCCCATGACACGTGTCATCACAATTCGCCTTGGCCCTGGACATCTCAATGCTGTATGAACCGTGTCATCACTAGGTTCCAGGACACTTGTCATCACAATGCTCCATGAACTCTGTTATCTCAATGTTCCATGGCCTTTGTATTCACAATGCTCCATTGTCCTGATAATCGCATTGCTCCATGAACACTTTCATCACAATGCTCCTTGACCACTGTCACCCTAATTCCCCATGACGTCTCGCCTCACTGTCTTCCAAGGCCACTCTCATCAAAATGCTCCATGATCTGTGTCAGCACAATATTGCATGACACTTGTCATCACAATGCTCCATGATGCCTGTCATCACAATGCTCCATGAATTTGTTATCACAATGCTCCAGGACCAGTTTCATCACAATACTCCATCCCCCTTTTCATCACAGTGCACAATGAAACCTTTCATTACAATGCTCCATGACACTTGTCACCACAATGCTCAGCGGCCTCTATCGTCACAATGCTCCCAGGCACTTTTCATCACGATGTTCCATGAAAACTTACATCACTTTGCTCCACGACCATTGTCATCACAATAGTCCATACCCTTGTCAACACAATGCTGCATAATCCCTGTCATCACAATTCTCCTTGACTGCTGTCATCACGATAATCCAGGACAATTTTCATAACAATGATTCATTCCCCCAGTCATCTCAGTGCTCCATGATACCTTTCATCACAATTCCTAGATGATCAATGTCATCACAAGGCCCCATGACACCTGTCATCACAATTCGCTATGACCCTTGTCATCACAATACTCGATGAACCGTGTCATCACAGTGTTCCAGGGCCCATGTCATCACAATGATCCATGACGACTTTCATCACAATGCTCCAATACACCTGTCATCACAATGCTCCATGGCCCCTGTTATCATATTGCTCCATGATCACTTTCATCACAATGATCCATGACCAATGTCATCACCATTCCTAATGACGCCTGTCATCTCAATGCTCCATGGCACCTTCATCACAATGCTCCATGAACCCGTTCATCACAATGTTCCCTGTCCTTTTCATCACAATGTTCCATGGGCCCTGTCATCACAATGCTCCATGCGCTTGTCATCAAAATGCTCCAGAACTCTTGTCATCATAAGGCTCCATGCCAGTGTCATCAAAATGCCCCATGACACTTGTCATCACAATGCTCCACGTCATTTGTCATCACAATGCTCCATGACCCTTGTCATAACAATGGTCCATGGCCTTGTCATCACAATGTTCCATGGCCTCTGACATCACTATGCTCTATGGTTTTTCTCATCACAATGCTCTTTGACCCCTGTCATCACAATGCTTGATGACCATTGTCATCACAATGCTCCCAGAACCCTGTCATCACAATGCTCCATGCCGTTGACATCACAATGCTCCATGGCCCTTGTAATTAGAATGCTCCATGCCCTTGTCATCACAATGCTCCAGAACACTTGTGATCATAATACGCCTTTCCTGTGTCATCCCATTGCTCAATGACCCTTGTCATCAAAATGTTCCTTGTCCTTTGTCATCACAGTGCTCCATGATACCTTTAATCAAAATTCTACATGACAACTGTCATCACAATGCAAGATGACCAATGTCATCACAAGGCCCCATGACACGTGTCATCACAATTCGCCTTGGCCCTGGACATCTCAATGCTGTATGAACCGTGTCATCACTAGGTTCCAGGACACTTGTCATCACAATGCTCCATGAACTCTGTTATCTCAATGTTCCATGGCCTTTGTATTCACAATGCTCCATTGTCCTGATAATCGCATTGCTCCATGAACACTTTCATCACAATGCTCCTTGACCACTGTCACCCTAATTCCCCATGACGTCTCGCCTCACTGTCTTCCAAGGCCACTCTCATCAAAATGCTCCATGATCTGTGTCAGCACAATATTGCATGACACTTGTCATCACAATGCTCCATGATGCCTGTCATCACAATGCTCCATGAATTTGTTATCACAATGCTCCAGGACCAGTTTCATCACAATACTCCATCCCCCTTTTCATCACAGTGCACAATGAAACCTTTCATTACAATGCTCCATGACACTTGTCACCACAATGCTCAGCGGCCTCTATCGTCACAATGCTCCCAGGCACTTTTCATCACGATGTTCCATGAAAACTTACATCACTTTGCTCCACGACCATTGTCATCACAATAGTCCATACCCTTGTCAACACAATGCTGCATAATCCCTGTCATCACAATTCTCCTTGACTGCTGTCATCACGATAATCCAGGACAATTTTCATAACAATGATTCATTCCCCCAGTCATCTCAGTGCTCCATGATACCTTTCATCACAATTCCTAGATGATCAATGTCATCACAAGGCCCCATGACACCTGTCATCACAATTCGCTATGACCCTTGTCATCACAATACTCGATGAACCGTGTCATCACAGTGTTCCAGGGCCCATGTCATCACAATGATCCATGACGACTTTCATCACAATGCTCCAATACACCTGTCATCACAATGCTCCATGGCCCCTGTTATCATATTGCTCCATGATCACTTTCATCACAATGATCCATGACCAATGTCATCACCATTCCTAATGACGCCTGTCATCTCAATGCTCCATGGCACCTTCATCACAATGCTCCATGAACCCGTTCATCACAATGTTCCCTGTCCTTTTCATCACAATGTTCCATGGGCCCTGTCATCACAATGCTCCATGCGCTTGTCATCAAAATGCTCCAGAACTCTTGTCATCATAAGGCTCCATGCCAGTGTCATCAAAATGCCCCATGACACTTGTCATCACAATGCTCCACGTCATTTGTCATCACAATGCTCCATGACCCTTGTCATAACAATGGTCCATGGCCTTGTCATCACAATGTTCCATGGCCTCTGACATCACTATGCTCTATGGTTTTTCTCATCACAATGCTCTTTGACCCCTGTCATCACAATGCTTGATGACCATTGTCATCACAATGCTCCCAGAACCCTGTCATCACAATGCTCCATGCCGTTGACATCACAATGCTCCATGGCCCTTGTAATTAGAATGCTCCATGCCCTTGTCATCACAATGCTCCAGAACACTTGTGATCATAATACGCCTTTCCTGTGTCATCCCATTGCTCAATGACCCTTGTCATCAAAATGTTCCTTGTCCTTTGTCATCACAGTGCTCCATGATACCTTTAATCAAAATTCTACATGACAACTGTCATCACAATGCAAGATGACCAATGTCATCACAAGGCCCCATGACACGTGTCATCACAATTCGCCTTGGCCCTGGACATCTCAATGCTGTATGAACCGTGTCATCACTAGGTTCCAGGACACTTGTCATCACAATGCTCCATGAACTCTGTTATCTCAATGTTCCATGGCCTTTGTATTCACAATGCTCCATTGTCCTGATAATCGCATTGCTCCATGAACACTTTCATCACAATGCTCCTTGACCACTGTCACCCTAATTCCCCATGACGTCTCGCCTCACTGTCTTCCAAGGCCACTCTCATCAAAATGCTCCATGATCTGTGTCAGCACAATATTGCATGACACTTGTCATCACAATGCTCCATGATGCCTGTCATCACAATGCTCCATGAATTTGTTATCACAATGCTCCAGGACCAGTTTCATCACAATACTCCATCCCCCTTTTCATCACAGTGCACAATGAAACCTTTCATTACAATGCTCCATGACACTTGTCACCACAATGCTCAGCGGCCTCTATCGTCACAATGCTCCCAGGCACTTTTCATCACGATGTTCCATGAAAACTTACATCACTTTGCTCCACGACCATTGTCATCACAATAGTCCATACCCTTGTCAACACAATGCTGCATAATCCCTGTCATCACAATTCTCCTTGACTGCTGTCATCACGATAATCCAGGACAATTCTCATAACAATGATTCATTCCCCCAGTCATCTCAGTGCTCCATGATACCTTTCATCACAATTCCTAGATGATCAATGTCATCACAAGGCCCCATGACACCTGTCATCACAATTCGCTATGACCCTTGTCATCACAATACTCGATGAACCGTGTCATCACAGTGTTCCAGGGCCCATGTCATCACAATGATCCATGACGACTTTCATCACAATGCTCCAATACACCTGTCATCACAATGCTCCATGGCCCCTGTTATCATATTGCTCCATGATCACTTTCATCACAATGATCCATGACCAATGTCATCACCATTCCTAATGACGCCTGTCATCTCAATGCTCCATGGCACCTTCATCACAATGCTCCATGAACCCGTTCATCACAATGTTCCCTGTCCTTTTCATCACAATGTTCCATGGGCCCTGTCATCACAATGCTCCATGCGCTTGTCATCAAAATGCTCCAGAACTCTTGTCATCATAAGGCTCCATGCCAGTGTCATCAAAATGCCCCATGACACTTGTCATCACAATGCTCCACGTCATTTGTCATCACAATGCTCCATGACCCTTGTCATAACAATGGTCCATGGCCTTGTCATCACAATGTTCCATGGCCTCTGACATCACTATGCTCTATGGTTTTTCTCATCACAATGCTCTTTGACCCCTGTCATCACAATGCTTGATGACCATTGTCATCACAATGCTCCAAGAACCCTGTCATCACAATGCTCCATGCCGTTGACATCACAATGCTCCATGGCCCTTGTAATTAGAATGCTCCATGCCCTTGTCATCACAATGCTCCAGAACACTTGTGATCATAATACGCCTTTCCTGTGTCATCCCATTGCTCAATGACCCTTGTCATCAAAGTGTTCCTTGTCCTTTGTCATCACAGTGCTCCATGATACCTTTAATCAAAATTCTACATGACAACTGTCATCACAATGCAAGATGACCAATGTCATCACAAGGCCCCATGACACGTGTCATCACAATTCGCCTTGGCCCTGGACATCTCAATGCTGTATGAACCGTGTCATCACTAGGTTCCAGGACACTTGTCATCACAATGCTCCATGAACTCTGTTATCTCAATGTTCCATGGCCTTTGTATTCACAATGCTCCATTGTCCTGATAATCGCATTGCTCCATGAACACTTTCATCACAATGCTCCTTGACCACTGTCACCCTAATTCCCCATGACGTCTCGCCTCACTGTCTTCCAAGGCCACTCTCATCAAAATGCTCCATGATCTGTGTCAGCACAATATTGCATGACACTTGTCATCACAATGCTCCATGATGCCTGTCATCACAATGCTCCATGAATTTGTTATCACAATGCTCCAGGACCAGTTTCATCACAATACTCCATCCCCCTTTTCATCACAGTGCACAATGAAACCTTTCATTACAATGCTCCATGACACTTGTCACCACAATGCTCAGCGGCCTCTATCGTCACAATGCTCCCAGGCACTTTTCATCACGATGTTCCATGAAAACTTACATCACTTTGCTCCACGACCATTGTCATCACAATAGTCCATACCCTTGTCAACACAATGCTGCATAATCCCTGTCATCACAATTCTCCTTGACTGCTGTCATCACGATAATCCAGGACAATTCTCATAACAATGATTCATTCCCCCAGTCATCTCAGTGCTCCATGATACCTTTCATCACAATTCCTAGATGATCAATGTCATCACAAGGCCCCATGACACCTGTCATCACAATTCGCTATGACCCTTGTCATCACAATACTCGATGAACCGTGTCATCACAGTGTTCCAGGGCCCATGTCATCACAATGATCCATGACGACTTTCATCACAATGCTCCAATACACCTGTCATCACAATGCTCCATGGCCCCTGTTATCATATTGCTCCATGATCACTTTCATCACAATGATCCATGACCAATGTCATCACCATTCCTAATGACGCCTGTCATCTCAATGCTCCATGGCACCTTCATCACAATGCTCCATGAACCCGTTCATCACAATGTTCCCTGTCCTTTTCATCACAATGTTCCATGGGCCCTGTCATCACAATGCTCCATGCGCTTGTCATCAAAATGCTCCAGAACTCTTGTCATCATAAGGCTCCATGCCAGTGTCATCAAAATGCCCCATGACACTTGTCATCACAATGCTCCACGTCATTTGTCATCACAATGCTCCATGACCCTTGTCATAACAATGGTCCATGGCCTTGTCATCACAATGTTCCATGGCCTCTGACATCACTATGCTCTATGGTTTTTCTCATCACAATGCTCTTTGACCCCTGTCATCACAATGCTTGATGACCATTGTCATCACAATGCTCCAAGAACCCTGTCATCACAATGCTCCATGCCGTTGACATCACAATGCTCCATGGCCCTTGTAATTAGAATGCTCCATGCCCTTGTCATCACAATGCTCCAGAACACTTGTGATCATAATACGCCTTTCCTGTGTCATCCCATTGCTCAATGACCCTTGTCATCAAAGTGTTCCTTGTCCTTTGTCATCACAGTGCTCCATGATACCTTTAATCAAAATTCTACATGACAACTGTCATCACAATGCAAGATGACCAATGTCATCACAAGGCCCCATGACACGTGTCATCACAATTCGCCTTGGCCCTGGACATCTCAATGCTGTATGAACCGTGTCATCACTAGGTTCCAGGACACTTGTCATCACAATGCTCCATGAACTCTGTTATCTCAATGTTCCATGGCCTTTGTATTCACAATGCTCCATTGTCCTGATAATCGCATTGCTCCATGAACACTTTCATCACAATGCTCCTTGACCACTGTCACCCTAATTCCCCATGACGTCTCGCCTCACTGTCTTCCAAGGCCACTCTCATCAAAATGCTCCATGATCTGTGTCAGCACAATATTGCATGACACTTGTCATCACAATGCTCCATGATGCCTGTCATCACAATGCTCCATGAATTTGTTATCACAATGCTCCAGGACCAGTTTCATCACAATACTCCATCCCCCTTTTCATCACAGTGCACAATGAAACCTTTCATTACAATGCTCCATGACACTTGTCACCACAATGCTCAGCGGCCTCTATCGTCACAATGCTCCCAGGCACTTTTCATCACGATGTTCCATGAAAACTTACATCACTTTGCTCCACGACCATTGTCATCACAATAGTCCATACCCTTGTCAACACAATGCTGCATAATCCCTGTCATCACAATTCTCCTTGACTGCTGTCATCACGATAATCCAGGACAATTTTCATAACAATGATTCATTCCCCCAGTCATCTCAGTGCTCCATGATACCTTTCATCACAATTCCTAGATGATCAATGTCATCACAAGGCCCCATGACACCTGTCATCACAATTCGCTATGACCCTTGTCATCACAATACTCGATGAACCGTGTCATCACAGTGTTCCAGGGCCCATGTCATCACAATGATCCATGACGACTTTCATCACAATGCTCCAATACACCTGTCATCACAATGCTCCATGGCCCCTGTTATCATATTGCTCCATGATCACTTTCATCACAATGATCCATGACCAATGTCATCACCATTCCTAATGACGCCTGTCATCTCAATGCTCCATGGCACCTTCATCACAATGCTCCATGAACCCGTTCATCACAATGTTCCCTGTCCTTTTCATCACAATGTTCCATGGGCCCTGTCATCACAATGCTCCATGCGCTTGTCATCAAAATGCTCCAGAACTCTTGTCATCATAAGGCTCCATGCCAGTGTCATCAAAATGCCCCATGACACTTGTCATCACAATGCTCCACGTCATTTGTCATCACAATGCTCCATGACCCTTGTCATAACAATGGTCCATGGCCTTGTCATCACAATGTTCCATGGCCTCTGACATCACTATGCTCTATGGTTTTTCTCATCACAATGCTCTTTGACCCCTGTCATCACAATGCTTGATGACCATTGTCATCACAATGCTCCAAGAACCCTGTCATCACAATGCTCCATGCCGTTGACATCACAATGCTCCATGGCCCTTGTAATTAGAATGCTCCATGCCCTTGTCATCACAATGCTCCAGAACACTTGTGATCATAATACGCCTTTCCTGTGTCATCCCATTGCTCAATGACCCTTGTCATCAAAATGTTCCTTGTCCTTTGTCATCACAGTGCTCCATGATACCTTTAATCAAAATTCTACATGACAACTGTCATCACAATGCAAGATGACCAATGTCATCACAAGGCCCCATGACACGTGTCATCACAATTCGCCTTGGCCCTGGACATCTCAATGCTGTATGAACCGTGTCATCACTAGGTTCCAGGACACTTGTCATCACAATGCTCCATGAACTCTGTTATCTCAATGTTCCATGGCCTTTGTATTCACAATGCTCCATTGTCCTGATAATCGCATTGCTCCATGAACACTTTCATCACAATGCTCCTTGACCACTGTCACCCTAATTCCCCATGACGTCTCGCCTCACTGTCTTCCAAGGCCACTCTCATCAAAATGCTCCATGATCTGTGTCAGCACAATATTGCATGACACTTGTCATCACAATGCTCCATGATGCCTGTCATCACAATGCTCCATGAATTTGTTATCACAATGCTCCAGGACCAGTTTCATCACAATACTCCATCCCCCTTTTCATCACAGTGCACAATGAAACCTTTCATTACAATGCTCCATGACACTTGTCACCACAATGCTCAGCGGCCTCTATCGTCACAATGCTCCCAGGCACTTTTCATCACGATGTTCCATGAAAACTTACATCACTTTGCTCCACGACCATTGTCATCACAATAGTCCATACCCTTGTCAACACAATGCTGCATAATCCCTGTCATCACAATTCTCCTTGACTGCTGTCATCACGATAATCCAGGACAATTTTCATAACAATGATTCATTCCCCCAGTCATCTCAGTGCTCCATGATACCTTTCATCACAATTCCTAGATGATCAATGTCATCACAAGGCCCCATGACACCTGTCATCACAATTCGCTATGACCCTTGTCATCACAATACTCGATGAACCGTGTCATCACAGTGTTCCAGGGCCCATGTCATCACAATGATCCATGACGACTTTCATCACAATGCTCCAATACACCTGTCATCACAATGCTCCATGGCCCCTGTTATCATATTGCTCCATGATCACTTTCATCACAATGATCCATGACCAATGTCATCACCATTCCTAATGACGCCTGTCATCTCAATGCTCCATGGCACCTTCATCACAATGCTCCATGAACCCGTTCATCACAATGTTCCCTGTCCTTTTCATCACAATGTTCCATGGGCCCTGTCATCACAATGCTCCATGCGCTTGTCATCAAAATGCTCCAGAACTCTTGTCATCATAAGGCTCCATGCCAGTGTCATCAAAATGCCCCATGACACTTGTCATCACAATGCTCCACGTCATTTGTCATCACAATGCTCCATGACCCTTGTCATAACAATGGTCCATGGCCTTGTCATCACAATGTTCCATGGCCTCTGACATCACTATGCTCTATGGTTTTTCTCATCACAATGCTCTTTGACCCCTGTCATCACAATGCTTGATGACCATTGTCATCACAATGCTCCAAGAACCCTGTCATCACAATGCTCCATGCCGTTGACATCACAATGCTCCATGGCCCTTGTAATTAGAATGCTCCATGCCCTTGTCATCACAATGCTCCAGAACACTTGTGATCATAATACGCCTTTCCTGTGTCATCCCATTGCTCAATGACCCTTGTCATCAAAATGTTCCTTGTCCTTTGTCATCACAGTGCTCCATGATACCTTTAATCAAAATTCTACATGACAACTGTCATCACAATGCAAGATGACCAATGTCATCACAAGGCCCCATGACACGTGTCATCACAATTCGCCTTGGCCCTGGACATCTCAATGCTGTATGAACCGTGTCATCACTAGGTTCCAGGACACTTGTCATCACAATGCTCCATGAACTCTGTTATCTCAATGTTCCATGGCCTTTGTATTCACAATGCTCCATTGTCCTGATAATCGCATTGCTCCATGAACACTTTCATCACAATGCTCCTTGACCACTGTCACCCTAATTCCCCATGACGTCTCGCCTCACTGTCTTCCAAGGCCACTCTCATCAAAATGCTCCATGATCTGTGTCAGCACAATATTGCATGACACTTGTCATCACAATGCTCCATGATGCCTGTCATCACAATGCTCCATGAATTTGTTATCACAATGCTCCAGGACCAGTTTCATCACAATACTCCATCCCCCTTTTCATCACAGTGCACAATGAAACCTTTCATTACAATGCTCCATGACACTTGTCACCACAATGCTCAGCGGCCTCTATCGTCACAATGCTCCCAGGCACTTTTCATCACGATGTTCCATGAAAACTTACATCACTTTGCTCCACGACCATTGTCATCACAATAGTCCATACCCTTGTCAACACAATGCTGCATAATCCCTGTCATCACAATTCTCCTTGACTGCTGTCATCACGATAATCCAGGACAATTCTCATAACAATGATTCATTCCCCCAGTCATCTCAGTGCTCCATGATACCTTTCATCACAATTCCTAGATGATCAATGTCATCACAAGGCCCCATGACACCTGTCATCACAATTCGCTATGACCCTTGTCATCACAATACTCGATGAACCGTGTCATCACAGTGTTCCAGGGCCCATGTCATCACAATGATCCATGACGACTTTCATCACAATGCTCCAATACACCTGTCATCACAATGCTCCATGGCCCCTGTTATCATATTGCTCCACGATCACTTTCATCACAATGATCCATGACCAATGTCATCACCATTCCTAATGACGCCTGTCATCTCAATGCTCCATGGCACCTTCATCACAATGCTCCATGAACCCGTTCATCACAATGTTCCCTGTCCTTTTCATCACAATGTTCCATGGGCCCTGTCATCACAATGCTCCATGCGCTTGTCATCAAAATGCTCCAGAACTCTTGTCATCATAAGGCTCCATGCCAGTGTCATCAAAATGCCCCATGACACTTGTCATCACAATGCTCCACGTCATTTGTCATCACAATGCTCCATGACCCTTGTCATAACAATGGTCCATGGCCTTGTCATCACAATGTTCCATGGCCTCTGACATCACTATGCTCTATGGTTTTTCTCATCACAATGCTCTTTGACCCCTGTCATCACAATGCTTGATGACCATTGTCATCACAATGCTCCAAGAACCCTGTCATCACAATGCTCCATGCCGTTGACATCACAATGCTCCATGGCCCTTGTAATTAGAATGCTCCATGCCCTTGTCATCACAATGCTCCAGAACACTTGTGATCATAATACGCCTTTCCTGTGTCATCCCATTGCTCAATGACCCTTGTCATCAAAGTGTTCCTTGTCCTTTGTCATCACAGTGCTCCATGATACCTTTAATCAAAATTCTACATGACAACTGTCATCACAATGCAAGATGACCAATGTCATCACAAGGCCCCATGACACGTGTCATCACAATTCGCCTTGGCCCTGGACATCTCAATGCTGTATGAACCGTGTCATCACTAGGTTCCAGGACACTTGTCATCACAATGCTCCATGAACTCTGTTATCTCAATGTTCCATGGCCTTTGTATTCACAATGCTCCATTGTCCTGATAATCGCATTGCTCCATGAACACTTTCATCACAATGCTCCTTGACCACTGTCACCCTAATTCCCCATGACGTCTCGCCTCACTGTCTTCCAAGGCCACTCTCATCAAAATGCTCCATGATCTGTGTCAGCACAATATTGCATGACACTTGTCATCACAATGCTCCATGATGCCTGTCATCACAATGCTCCATGAATTTGTTATCACAATGCTCCAGGACCAGTTTCATCACAATACTCCATCCCCCTTTTCATCACAGTGCACAATGAAACCTTTCATTACAATGCTCCATGACACTTGTCACCACAATGCTCAGCGGCCTCTATCGTCACAATGCTCCCAGGCACTTTTCATCACGATGTTCCATGAAAACTTACATCACTTTGCTCCACGACCATTGTCATCACAATAGTCCATACCCTTGTCAACACAATGCTGCATAATCCCTGTCATCACAATTCTCCTTGACTGCTGTCATTACGATAATCCAGGACAATTTTCATAACAATGATTCATTCCCCCAGTCATCTCAGTGCTCCATGATACCTTTCATCACAATTCCTAGATGATCAATGTCATCACAAGGCCCCATGACACCTGTCATCACAATTCGCTATGACCCTTGTCATCACAATACTCGATGAACCGTGTCATCACAGTGTTCCAGGGCCCATGTCATCACAATGATCCATGACGACTTTCATCACAATGCTCCAATACACCTGTCATCACAATGCTCCATGGCCCCTGTTATCATATTGCTCCATGATCACTTTCATCACAATGATCCATGACCAATGTCATCACCATTCCTAATGACGCCTGTCATCTCAATGCTCCATGGCACCTTCATCACAATGCTCCATGAACCCGTTCATCACAATGTTCCCTGTCCTTTTCATCACAATGTTCCATGGGCCCTGTCATCACAATGCTCCATGCGCTTGTCATCAAAATGCTCCAGAACTCTTGTCATCATAAGGCTCCATGCCAGTGTCATCAAAATGCCCCATGACACTTGTCATCACAATGCTCCACGTCATTTGTCATCACAATGCTCCATGACCCTTGTCATAACAATGGTCCATGGCCTTGTCATCACAATGTTCCATGGCCTCTGACATCACTATGCTCTATGGTTTTTCTCATCACAATGCTCTTTGACCCCTGTCATCACAATGCTTGATGACCATTGTCATCACAATGCTCCAAGAACCCTGTCATCACAATGCTCCATGCCGTTGACATCACAATGCTCCATGGCCCTTGTAATTAGAATGCTCCATGCCCTTGTCATCACAATGCTCCAGAACACTTGTGATCATAATACGCCTTTCCTGTGTCATCCCATTGCTCAATGACCCTTGTCATCAAAATGTTCCTTGTCCTTTGTCATCACAGTGCTCCATGATACCTTTAATCAAAATTCTACATGACAACTGTCATCACAATGCAAGATGACCAATGTCATCACAAGGCCCCATGACACGTGTCATCACAATTCGCCTTGGCCCTGGACATCTCAATGCTGTATGAACCGTGTCATCACTAGGTTCCAGGACACTTGTCATCACAATGCTCCATGAACTCTGTTATCTCAATGTTCCATGGCCTTTGTATTCACAATGCTCCATTGTCCTGATAATCGCATTGCTCCATGAACACTTTCATCACAATGCTCCTTGACCACTGTCACCCTAATTCCCCATGACGTCTCGCCTCACTGTCTTCCAAGGCCACTCTCATCAAAATGCTCCATGATCTGTGTCAGCACAATATTGCATGACACTTGTCATCACAATGCTCCATGATGCCTGTCATCACAATGCTCCATGAATTTGTTATCACAATGCTCCAGGACCAGTTTCATCACAATACTCCATCCCCCTTTTCATCACAGTGCACAATGAAACCTTTCATTACAATGCTCCATGACACTTGTCACCACAATGCTCAGCGGCCTCTATCGTCACAATGCTCCCAGGCACTTTTCATCACGATGTTCCATGAAAACTTACATCACTTTGCTCCACGACCATTGTCATCACAATAGTCCATACCCTTGTCAACACAATGCTGCATAATCCCTGTCATCACAATTCTCCTTGACTGCTGTCATCACGATAATCCAGGACAATTTTCATAACAATGATTCATTCCCCCAGTCATCTCAGTGCTCCATGATACCTTTCATCACAATTCCTAGATGATCAATGTCATCACAAGGCCCCATGACACCTGTCATCACAATTCGCTATGACCCTTGTCATCACAATACTCGATGAACCGTGTCATCACAGTGTTCCAGGGCCCATGTCATCACAATGATCCATGACGACTTTCATCACAATGCTCCAATACACCTGTCATCACAATGCTCCATGGCCCCTGTTATCATATTGCTCCATGATCACTTTCATCACAATGATCCATGACCAATGTCATCACCATTCCTAATGACGCCTGTCATCTCAATGCTCCATGGCACCTTCATCACAATGCTCCATGAACCCGTTCATCACAATGTTCCCTGTCCTTTTCATCACAATGTTCCATGGGCCCTGTCATCACAATGCTCCATGCGCTTGTCATCAAAATGCTCCAGAACTCTTGTCATCATAAGGCTCCATGCCAGTGTCATCAAAATGCCCCATGACACTTGTCATCACAATGCTCCACGTCATTTGTCATCACAATGCTCCATGACCCTTGTCATAACAATGGTCCATGGCCTTGTCATCACAATGTTCCATGGCCTCTGACATCACTATGCTCTATGGTTTTTCTCATCACAATGCTCTTTGACCCCTGTCATCACAATGCTTGATGACCATTGTCATCACAATGCTCCAAGAACCCTGTCATCACAATGCTCCATGCCGTTGACATCACAATGCTCCATGGCCCTTGTAATTAGAATGCTCCATGCCCTTGTCATCACAATGCTCCAGAACACTTGTGATCATAATACGCCTTTCCTGTGTCATCCCATTGCTCAATGACCCTTGTCATCAAAATGTTCCTTGTCCTTTGTCATCACAGTGCTCCATGATACCTTTAATCAAAATTCTACATGACAACTGTCATCACAATGCAAGATGACCAATGTCATCACAAGGCCCCATGACACGTGTCATCACAATTCGCCTTGGCCCTGGACATCTCAATGCTGTATGAACCGTGTCATCACTAGGTTCCAGGACACTTGTCATCACAATGCTCCATGAACTCTGTTATCTCAATGTTCCATGGCCTTTGTATTCACAATGCTCCATTGTCCTGATAATCGCATTGCTCCATGAACACTTTCATCACAATGCTCCTTGACCACTGTCACCCTAATTCCCCATGACGTCTCGCCTCACTGTCTTCCAAGGCCACTCTCATCAAAATGCTCCATGATCTGTGTCAGCACAATATTGCATGACACTTGTCATCACAATGCTCCATGATGCCTGTCATCACAATGCTCCATGAATTTGTTATCACAATGCTCCAGGACCAGTTTCATCACAATACTCCATCCCCCTTTTCATCACAGTGCACAATGAAACCTTTCATTACAATGCTCCATGACACTTGTCACCACAATGCTCAGCGGCCTCTATCGTCACAATGCTCCCAGGCACTTTTCATCACGATGTTCCATGAAAACTTACATCACTTTGCTCCACGACCATTGTCATCACAATAGTCCATACCCTTGTCAACACAATGCTGCATAATCCCTGTCATCACAATTCTCCTTGACTGCTGTCATCACGATAATCCAGGACAATTCTCATAACAATGATTCATTCCCCCAGTCATCTCAGTGCTCCATGATACCTTTCATCACAATTCCTAGATGATCAATGTCATCACAAGGCCCCATGACACCTGTCATCACAATTCGCTATGACCCTTGTCATCACAATACTCGATGAACCGTGTCATCACAGTGTTCCAGGGCCCATGTCATCACAATGATCCATGACGACTTTCATCACAATGCTCCAATACACCTGTCATCACAATGCTCCATGGCCCCTGTTATCATATTGCTCCATGATCACTTTCATCACAATGATCCATGACCAATGTCATCACCATTCCTAATGACGCCTGTCATCTCAATGCTCCATGGCACCTTCATCACAATGCTCCATGAACCCGTTCATCACAATGTTCCCTGTCCTTTTCATCACAATGTTCCATGGGCCCTGTCATCACAATGCTCCATGCGCTTGTCATCAAAATGCTCCAGAACTCTTGTCATCATAAGGCTCCATGCCAGTGTCATCAAAATGCCCCATGACACTTGTCATCACAATGCTCCACGTCATTTGTCATCACAATGCTCCATGACCCTTGTCATAACAATGGTCCATGGCCTTGTCATCACAATGTTCCATGGCCTCTGACATCACTATGCTCTATGGTTTTTCTCATCACAATGCTCTTTGACCCCTGTCATCACAATGCTTGATGACCATTGTCATCACAATGCTCCAAGAACCCTGTCATCACAATGCTCCATGCCGTTGACATCACAATGCTCCATGGCCCTTGTAATTAGAATGCTCCATGCCCTTGTCATCACAATGCTCCAGAACACTTGTGATCATAATACGCCTTTCCTGTGTCATCCCATTGCTCAATGACCCTTGTCATCAAAGTGTTCCTTGTCCTTTGTCATCACAGTGCTCCATGATACCTTTAATCAAAATTCTACATGACAACTGTCATCACAATGCAAGATGACCAATGTCATCACAAGGCCCCATGACACGTGTCATCACAATTCGCCTTGGCCCTGGACATCTCAATGCTGTATGAACCGTGTCATCACTAGGTTCCAGGACACTTGTCATCACAATGCTCCATGAACTCTGTTATCTCAATGTTCCATGGCCTTTGTATTCACAATGCTCCATTGTCCTGATAATCGCATTGCTCCATGAACACTTTCATCACAATGCTCCTTGACCACTGTCACCCTAATTCCCCATGACGTCTCGCCTCACTGTCTTCCAAGGCCACTCTCATCAAAATGCTCCATGATCTGTGTCAGCACAATATTGCATGACACTTGTCATCACAATGCTCCATGATGCCTGTCATCACAATGCTCCATGAATTTGTTATCACAATGCTCCAGGACCAGTTTCATCACAATACTCCATCCCCCTTTTCATCACAGTGCACAATGAAACCTTTCATTACAATGCTCCATGACACTTGTCACCACAATGCTCAGCGGCCTCTATCGTCACAATGCTCCCAGGCACTTTTCATCACGATGTTCCATGAAAACTTACATCACTTTGCTCCACGACCATTGTCATCACAATAGTCCATACCCTTGTCAACACAATGCTGCATAATCCCTGTCATCACAATTCTCCTTGACTGCTGTCATCACGATAATCCAGGACAATTCTCATAACAATGATTCATTCCCCCAGTCATCTCAGTGCTCCATGATACCTTTCATCACAATTCCTAGATGATCAATGTCATCACAAGGCCCCATGACACCTGTCATCACAATTCGCTATGACCCTTGTCATCACAATACTCGATGAACCGTGTCATCACAGTGTTCCAGGGCCCATGTCATCACAATGATCCATGACGACTTTCATCACAATGCTCCAATACACCTGTCATCACAATGCTCCATGGCCCCTGTTATCATATTGCTCCATGATCACTTTCATCACAATGATCCATGACCAATGTCATCACCATTCCTAATGACGCCTGTCATCTCAATGCTCCATGGCACCTTCATCACAATGCTCCATGAACCCGTTCATCACAATGTTCCCTGTCCTTTTCATCACAATGTTCCATGGGCCCTGTCATCACAATGCTCCATGCGCTTGTCATCAAAATGCTCCAGAACTCTTGTCATCATAAGGCTCCATGCCAGTGTCATCAAAATGCCCCATGACACTTGTCATCACAATGCTCCACGTCATTTGTCATCACAATGCTCCATGACCCTTGTCATAACAATGGTCCATGGCCTTGTCATCACAATGTTCCATGGCCTCTGACATCACTATGCTCTATGGTTTTTCTCATCACAATGCTCTTTGACCCCTGTCATCACAATGCTTGATGACCATTGTCATCACAATGCTCCAAGAACCCTGTCATCACAATGCTCCATGCCGTTGACATCACAATGCTCCATGGCCCTTGTAATTAGAATGCTCCATGCCCTTGTCATCACAATGCTCCAGAACACTTGTGATCATAATACGCCTTTCCTGTGTCATCCCATTGCTCAATGACCCTTGTCATCAAAGTGTTCCTTGTCCTTTGTCATCACAGTGCTCCATGATACCTTTAATCAAAATTCTACATGACAACTGTCATCACAATGCAAGATGACCAATGTCATCACAAGGCCCCATGACACGTGTCATCACAATTCGCCTTGGCCCTGGACATCTCAATGCTGTATGAACCGTGTCATCACTAGGTTCCAGGACACTTGTCATCACAATGCTCCATGAACTCTGTTATCTCAATGTTCCATGGCCTTTGTATTCACAATGCTCCATTGTCCTGATAATCGCATTGCTCCATGAACACTTTCATCACAATGCTCCTTGACCACTGTCACCCTAATTCCCCATGACGTCTCGCCTCACTGTCTTCCAAGGCCACTCTCATCAAAATGCTCCATGATCTGTGTCAGCACAATATTGCATGACACTTGTCATCACAATGCTCCATGATGCCTGTCATCACAATGCTCCATGAATTTGTTATCACAATGCTCCAGGACCAGTTTCATCACAATACTCCATCCCCCTTTTCATCACAGTGCACAATGAAACCTTTCATTACAATGCTCCATGACACTTGTCACCACAATGCTCAGCGGCCTCTATCGTCACAATGCTCCCAGGCACTTTTCATCACGATGTTCCATGAAAACTTACATCACTTTGCTCCACGACCATTGTCATCACAATAGTCCATACCCTTGTCAACACAATGCTGCATAATCCCTGTCATCACAATTCTCCTTGACTGCTGTCATCACGATAATCCAGGACAATTTTCATAACAATGATTCATTCCCCCAGTCATCTCAGTGCTCCATGATACCTTTCATCACAATTCCTAGATGATCAATGTCATCACAAGGCCCCATGACACCTGTCATCACAATTCGCTATGACCCTTGTCATCACAATACTCGATGAACCGTGTCATCACAGTGTTCCAGGGCCCATGTCATCACAATGATCCATGACGACTTTCATCACAATGCTCCAATACACCTGTCATCACAATGCTCCATGGCCCCTGTTATCATATTGCTCCATGATCACTTTCATCACAATGATCCATGACCAATGTCATCACCATTCCTAATGACGCCTGTCATCTCAATGCTCCATGGCACCTTCATCACAATGCTCCATGAACCCGTTCATCACAATGTTCCCTGTCCTTTTCATCACAATGTTCCATGGGCCCTGTCATCACAATGCTCCATGCGCTTGTCATCAAAATGCTCCAGAACTCTTGTCATCATAAGGCTCCATGCCAGTGTCATCAAAATGCCCCATGACACTTGTCATCACAATGCTCCACGTCATTTGTCATCACAATGCTCCATGACCCTTGTCATAACAATGGTCCATGGCCTTGTCATCACAATGTTCCATGGCCTCTGACATCACTATGCTCTATGGTTTTTCTCATCACAATGCTCTTTGACCCCTGTCATCACAATGCTTGATGACCATTGTCATCACAATGCTCCAAGAACCCTGTCATCACAATGCTCCATGCCGTTGACATCACAATGCTCCATGGCCCTTGTAATTAGAATGCTCCATGCCCTTGTCATCACAATGCTCCAGAACACTTGTGATCATAATACGCCTTTCCTGTGTCATCCCATTGCTCAATGACCCTTGTCATCAAAATGTTCCTTGTCCTTTGTCATCACAGTGCTCCAGGATACCTTTAATCAAAATTCTACATGACAACTGTCATCACAATGCAAGATGACCAATGTCATCACAAGGCCCCATGACACGTGTCATCACAATTCGCCTTGGCCCTGGACATCTCAATGCTGTATGAACCGTGTCATCACTAGGTTCCAGGACACTTGTCATCACAATGCTCCATGAACTCTGTTATCTCAATGTTCCATGGCCTTTGTATTCACAATGCTCCATTGTCCTGATAATCGCATTGCTCCATGAACACTTTCATCACAATGCTCCTTGACCACTGTCACCCTAATTCCCCATGACGTCTCGCCTCACTGTCTTCCAAGGCCACTCTCATCAAAATGCTCCATGATCTGTGTCAGCACAATATTGCATGACACTTGTCATCACAATGCTCCATGATGCCTGTCATCACAATGCTCCATGAATTTGTTATCACAATGCTCCAGGACCAGTTTCATCACAATACTCCATCCCCCTTTTCATCACAGTGCACAATGAAACCTTTCATTACAATGCTCCATGACACTTGTCACCACAATGCTCAGCGGCCTCTATCGTCACAATGCTCCCAGGCACTTTTCATCACGATGTTCCATGAAAACTTACATCACTTTGCTCCACGACCATTGTCATCACAATAGTCCATACCCTTGTCAACACAATGCTGCATAATCCCTGTCATCACAATTCTCCTTGACTGCTGTCATCACGATAATCCAGGACAATTTTCATAACAATGATTCATTCCCCCAGTCATCTCAGTGCTCCATGATACCTTTCATCACAATTCCTAGATGATCAATGTCATCACAAGGCCCCATGACACCTGTCATCACAATTCGCTATGACCCTTGTCATCACAATACTCGATGAACCGTGTCATCACAGTGTTCCAGGGCCCATGTCATCACAATGATCCATGACGACTTTCATCACAATGCTCCAATACACCTGTCATCACAATGCTCCATGGCCCCTGTTATCATATTGCTCCATGATCACTTTCATCACAATGATCCATGACCAATGTCATCACCATTCCTAATGACGCCTGTCATCTCAATGCTCCATGGCACCTTCATCACAATACTCCATGAACCCGTTCATCACAATGTTCCCTGTCCTTTTCATCACAATGTTCCATGGGCCCTGTCATCACAATGCTCCATGCGCTTGTCATCAAAATGCTCCAGAACTCTTGTCATCATAAGGCTCCATGCCAGTGTCATCAAAATGCCCCATGACACTTGTCATCACAATGCTCCACGTCATTTGTCATCACAATGCTCCATGACCCTTGTCATAACAATGGTCCATGGCCTTGTCATCACAATGTTCCATGGCCTCTGACATCACTATGCTCTATGGTTTTTCTCATCACAATGCTCTTTGACCCCTGTCATCACAATGCTTGATGACCATTGTCATCACAATGCTCCAAGAACCCTGTCATCACAATGCTCCATGCCGTTGACATCACAATGCTCCATGGCCCTTGTAATTAGAATGCTCCATGCCCTTGTCATCACAATGCTCCAGAACACTTGTGATCATAATACGCCTTTCCTGTGTCATCCCATTGCTCAATGACCCTTGTCATCAAAATGTTCCTTGTCCTTTGTCATCACAGTGCTCCATGATACCTTTAATCAAAATTCTACATGACAACTGTCATCACAATGCAAGATGACCAATGTCATCACAAGGCCCCATGACACGTGTCATCACAATTCGCCTTGGCCCTGGACATCTCAATGCTGTATGAACCGTGTCATCACTAGGTTCCAGGACACTTGTCATCACAATGCTCCATGAACTCTGTTATCTCAATGTTCCATGGCCTTTGTATTCACAATGCTCCATTGTCCTGATAATCGCATTGCTCCATGAACACTTTCATCACAATGCTCCTTGACCACTGTCACCCTAATTCCCCATGACGTCTCGCCTCACTGTCTTCCAAGGCCACTCTCATCAAAATGCTCCATGATCTGTGTCAGCACAATATTGCATGACACTTGTCATCACAATGCTCCATGATGCCTGTCATCACAATGCTCCATGAATTTGTTATCACAATGCTCCAGGACCAGTTTCATCACAATACTCCATCCCCCTTTTCATCACAGTGCACAATGAAACCTTTCATTACAATGCTCCATGACACTTGTCACCACAATGCTCAGCGGCCTCTATCGTCACAATGCTCCCAGGCACTTTTCATCACGATGTTCCATGAAAACTTACATCACTTTGCTCCACGACCATTGTCATCACAATAGTCCATACCCTTGTCAACACAATGCTGCATAATCCCTGTCATCACAATTCTCCTTGACTGCTGTCATCACGATAATCCAGGACAATTTTCATAACAATGATTCATTCCCCCAGTCATCTCAGTGCTCCATGATACCTTTCATCACAATTCCTAGATGATCAATGTCATCACAAGGCCCCATGACACCTGTCATCACAATTCGCTATGACCCTTGTCATCACAATACTCGATGAACCGTGTCATCACAGTGTTCCAGGGCCCATGTCATCACAATGATCCATGACGACTTTCATCACAATGCTCCAATACACCTGTCATCACAATGCTCCATGGCCCCTGTTATCATATTGCTCCATGATCACTTTCATCACAATGATCCATGACCAATGTCATCACCATTCCTAATGACGCCTGTCATCTCAATGCTCCATGGCACCTTCATCACAATGCTCCATGAACCCGTTCATCACAATGTTCCCTGTCCTTTTCATCACAATGTTCCATGGGCCCTGTCATCACAATGCTCCATGCGCTGGTCATCAAAATGCTCCAGAACTCTTGTCATCATAAGGCTCCATGCCAGTGTCATCAAAATGCCCCATGACACTTGTCATCACAATGCTCCACGTCATTTGTCATCACAATGCTCCATGACCCTTGTCATAACAATGGTCCATGGCCTTGTCATCACAATGTTCCATGGCCTCTGACATCACTATGCTCTATGGTTTTTCTCATCACAATGCTCTTTGACCCCTGTCATCACAATGCTTGATGACCATTGTCATCACAATGCTCCAAGAACCCTGTCATCACAATGCTCCATGCCGTTGACATCACAATGCTCCATGGCCCTTGTAATTAGAATGCTCCATGCCCTTGTCATCACAATGCTCCAGAACACTTGTGATCATAATACGCCTTTCCTGTGTCATCCCATTGCTCAATGACCCTTGTCATCAAAATGTTCCTTGTCCTTTGTCATCACAGTGCTCCATGATACCTTTAATCAAAATTCTACATGACAACTGTCATCACAATGCAAGATGACCAATGTCATCACAAGGCCCCATGACACGTGTCATCACAATTCGCCTTGGCCCTGGACATCTCAATGCTGTATGAACCGTGTCATCACTAGGTTCCAGGACACTTGTCATCACAATGCTCCATGAACTCTGTTATCTCAATGTTCCATGGCCTTTGTATTCACAATGCTCCATTGTCCTGATAATCGCATTGCTCCATGAACACTTTCATCACAATGCTCCTTGACCACTGTCACCCTAATTCCCCATGACGTCTCGCCTCACTGTCTTCCAAGGCCACTCTCATCAAAATGCTCCATGATCTGTGTCAGCACAATATTGCATGACACTTGTCATCACAATGCTCCATGATGCCTGTCATCACAATGCTCCATGAATTTGTTATCACAATGCTCCAGGACCAGTTTCATCACAATACTCCATCCCCCTTTTCATCACAGTGCACAATGAAACCTTTCATTACAATGCTCCATGACACTTGTCACCACAATGCTCAGCGGCCTCTATCGTCACAATGCTCCCAGGCACTTTTCATCACGATGTTCCATGAAAACTTACATCACTTTGCTCCACGACCATTGTCATCACAATAGTCCATACCCTTGTCAACACAATGCTGCATAATCCCTGTCATCACAATTCTCCTTGACTGCTGTCATCACGATAATCCAGGACAATTTTCATAACAATGATTCATTCCCCCAGTCATCTCAGTGCTCCATGATACCTTTCATCACAATTCCTAGATGATCAATGTCATCACAAGGCCCCATGACACCTGTCATCACAATTCGCTATGACCCTTGTCATCACAATACTCGATGAACCGTGTCATCACAGTGTTCCAGGGCCCATGTCATCACAATGATCCATGACGACTTTCATCACAATGCTCCAATACACCTGTCATCACAATGCTCCATGGCCCCTGTTATCATATTGCTCCATGATCACTTTCATCACAATGATCCATGACCAATGTCATCACCATTCCTAATGACGCCTGTCATCTCAATGCTCCATGGCACCTTCATCACAATGCTCCATGAACCCGTTCATCACAATGTTCCCTGTCCTTTTCATCACAATGTTCCATGGGCCCTGTCATCACAATGCTCCATGCGCTGGTCATCAAAATGCTCCAGAACTCTTGTCATCATAAGGCTCCATGCCAGTGTCATCAAAATGCCCCATGACACTTGTCATCACAATGCTCCACGTCATTTGTCATCACAATGCTCCATGACCCTTGTCATAACAATGGTCCATGGCCTTGTCATCACAATGTTCCATGGCCTCTGACATCACTATGCTCTATGGTTTTTCTCATCACAATGCTCTTTGACCCCTGTCATCACAATGCTTGATGACCATTGTCATCACAATGCTCCAAGAACCCTGTCATCACAATGCTCCATGCCGTTGACATCACAATGCTCCATGGCCCTTGTAATTAGAATGCTCCATGCCCTTGTCATCACAATGCTCCAGAACACTTGTGATCATAATACGCCTTTCCTGTGTCATCCCATTGCTCAATGACCCTTGTCATCAAAATGTTCCTTGTCCTTTGTCATCACAGTGCTCCATGATACCTTTAATCAAAATTCTACATGACAACTGTCATCACAATGCAAGATGACCAATGTCATCACAAGGCCCCATGACACGTGTCATCACAATTCGCCTTGGCCCTGGACATCTCAATGCTGTATGAACCGTGTCATCACTAGGTTCCAGGACACTTGTCATCACAATGCTCCATGAACTCTGTTATCTCAATGTTCCATGGCCTTTGTATTCACAATGCTCCATTGTCCTGATAATCGCATTGCTCCATGAACACTTTCATCACAATGCTCCTTGACCACTGTCACCCTAATTCCCCATGACGTCTCGCCTCACTGTCTTCCAAGGCCACTCTCATCAAAATGCTCCATGATCTGTGTCAGCACAATATTGCATGACACTTGTCATCACAATGCTCCATGATGCCTGTCATCACAATGCTCCATGAATTTG
The DNA here is from genome assembly GCF_965194825.1 of Balaenoptera physalus. Classification (NCBI taxonomy): domain Eukaryota; kingdom Metazoa; phylum Chordata; class Mammalia; order Artiodactyla; family Balaenopteridae; genus Balaenoptera; species Balaenoptera physalus. Next base: position 148,311 of record NW_028126151.1, read on the forward strand.
TTATCACAATGCTCCAGGACCAGTTTCATCACAATACTCCATCCCCCTTTTCATCACAGTGCACAATGAAACCTTTCATTACAATGCTCCATGACACTTGTCACCACAATGCTCAGCGGCCTCTATCGTCACAATGCTCCCAGGCACTTTTCATCACGATGTTCCATGAAAACTTACATCACTTTGCTCCACGACCATTGTCATCACAATAGTCCATACCCTTGTCAACACAATGCTGCATAATCCCTGTCATCACAATTCTCCTTGACTGCTGTCATCACGATAATCCAGGACAATTTTCATAACAATGATTCATTCCCCCAGTCATCTCAGTGCTCCATGATACCTTTCATCACAATTCCTAGATGATCAATGTCATCACAAGGCCCCATGACACCTGTCATCACAATTCGCTATGACCCTTGTCATCACAATACTCGATGAACCGTGTCATCACAGTGTTCCAGGGCCCATGTCATCACAATGATCCATGACGACTTTCATCACAATGCTCCAATACACCTGTCATCACAATGCTCCATGGCCCCTGTTATCATATTGCTCCATGATCACTTTCATCACAATGATCCATGACCAATGTCATCACCATTCCTAATGACGCCTGTCATCTCAATGCTCCATGGCACCTTCATCACAATGCTCCATGAACCCGTTCATCACAATGTTCCCTGTCCTTTTCATCACAATGTTCCATGGGCCCTGTCATCACAATGCTCCATGCGCTGGTCATCAAAATGCTCCAGAACTCTTGTCATCATAATGCTCCATGCCAGTGTCATCAAAATGCCCCATGACACTTGTCATCACAATGCTCCACGTCATTTGTCATCACAATGCTCCATGACCCTTGTCATAACAATGGTCCATGGCCTTGTCATCACAATGTTCCATGGCCTCTGACATCACTATGCTCTATGGTTTTTCTCATCACAATGCTCTTTGACCCCTGTCATCACAATGCTTGATGACCATTGTCATCACAATGCTCCAAGAACCCTGTCATCACAATGCTCCATGCCGTTGACATCACAATGCTCCATGGCCCTTGTAATTAGAATGCTCCATGCCCTTGTCATCACAATGCTCCAGAACACTTGTGATCATAATACGCCTTTCCTGTGTCATCCCATTGCTCAATGACCCTTGTCATCAAAATGTTCCTTGTCCTTTGTCATCACAGTGCTCCATGATACCTTTAATCAAAATTCTACATGACAACTGTCATCACAATGCAAGATGACCAATGTCATCACAAGGCCCCATGACACGTGTCATCACAATTCGCCTTGGCCCTGGACATCTCAATGCTGTATGAACCGTGTCATCACTAGGTTCCAGGACACTTGTCATCACAATGCTCCATGAACTCTGTTATCTCAATGTTCCATGGCCTTTGTATTCACAATGCTCCATTGTCCTGATAATCGCATTGCTCCATGAACACTTTCATCACAATGCTCCTTGACCACTGTCACCCTAATTCCCCATGACGTCTCGCCTCACTGTCTTCCAAGGCCACTCTCATCAAAATGCTCCATGATCTGTGTCAGCACAATATTGCATGACACTTGTCATCACAATGCTCCATGATGCCTGTCATCACAATGCTCCATGAATTTGTTATCACAATGCTCCAGGACCAGTTTCATCACAATACTCCATCCCCCTTTTCATCACAGTGCACAATGAAACCTTTCATTACAATGCTCCATGACACTTGTCACCACAATGCTCAGCGGCCTCTATCGTCACAATGCTCCCAGGCACTTTTCATCACGATGTTCCATGAAAACTTACATCACTTTGCTCCACGACCATTGTCATCACAATAGTCCATACCCTTGTCAACACAATGCTGCATAATCCCTGTCATCACAATTCTCCTTGACTGCTGTCATCACGATAATCCAGGACAATTCTCATAACAATGATTCATTCCCCCAGTCATCTCAGTGCTCCATGATACCTTTCATCACAATTCCTAGATGATCAATGTCATCACAAGGCCCCATGACACCTGTCATCACAATTCGCTATGACCCTTGTCATCACAATACTCGATGAACCGTGTCATCACAGTGTTCCAGGGCCCATGTCATCACAATGATCCATGACGACTTTCATCACAATGCTCCAATACACCTGTCATCACAATGCTCCATGGCCCCTGTTATCATATTGCTCCATGATCACTTTCATCACAATGATCCATGACCAATGTCATCACCATTCCTAATGACGCCTGTCATCTCAATGCTCCATGGCACCTTCATCACAATGCTCCATGAACCCGTTCATCACAATGTTCCCTGTCCTTTTCATCACAATGTTCCATGGGCCCTGTCATCACAATGCTCCATGCGCTGGTCATCAAAATGCTCCAGAACTCTTGTCATCATAATGCTCCATGCCAGTGTCATCAAAATGCCCCATGACACTTGTCATCACAATGCTCCACGTCATTTGTCATCACAATGCTCCATGACCCTTGTCATAACAATGGTCCATGGCCTTGTCATCACAATGTTCCATGGCCTCTGACATCACTATGCTCTATGGTTTTTCTCATCACAATGCTCTTTGACCCCTGTCATCACAATGCTTGATGACCATTGTCATCACAATGCTCCAAGAACCCTGTCATCACAATGCTCCATGCCGTTGACATCACAATGCTCCATGGCCCTTGTAATTAGAATGCTCCATGCCCTTGTCATCACAATGCTCCAGAACACTTGTGATCATAATACGCCTTTCCTGTGTCATCCCATTGCTCAATGACCCTTGTCATCAAAATGTTCCTTGTCCTTTGTCATCACAGTGCTCCATGATACCTTTAATCAAAATTCTACATGACAACTGTCATCACAATGCAAGATGACCAATGTCATCACAAGGCCCCATGACACGTGTCATCACAATTCGCCTTGGCCCTGGACATCTCAATGCTGTATGAACCGTGTCATCACTAGGTTCCAGGACACTTGTCATCACAATGCTCCATGAACTCTGTTATCTCAATGTTCCATGGCCTTTGTATTCACAATGCTCCATTGTCCTGATAATCGCATTGCTCCATGAACACTTTCATCACAATGCTCCTTGACCACTGTCACCCTAATTCCCCATGACGTCTCGCCTCACTGTCTTCCAAGGCCACTCTCATCAAAATGCTCCATGATCTGTGTCAGCACAATATTGCATGACACTTGTCATCACAATGCTCCATGATGCCTGTCATCACAATGCTCCATGAATTTGTTATCACAATGCTCCAGGACCAGTTTCATCACAATACTCCATCCCCCTTTTCATCACAGTGCACAATGAAACCTTTCATTACAATGCTCCATGACACTTGTCACCACAATGCTCAGCGGCCTCTATCGTCACAATGCTCCCAGGCACTTTTCATCACGATGTTCCATGAAAACTTACATCACTTTGCTCCACGACCATTGTCATCACAATAGTCCATACCCTTGTCAACACAATGCTGCATAATCCCTGTCATCACAATTCTCCTTGACTGCTGTCATCACGATAATCCAGGACAATTTTCATAACAATGATTCATTCCCCCAGTCATCTCAGTGCTCCATGATACCTTTCATCACAATTCCTAGATGATCAATGTCATCACAAGGCCCCATGACACCTGTCATCACAATTCGCTATGACCCTTGTCATCACAATACTCGATGAACCGTGTCATCACAGTGTTCCAGGGCCCATGTCATCACAATGATCCATGACGACTTTCATCACAATGCTCCAATACACCTGTCATCACAATGCTCCATGGCCCCTGTTATCATATTGCTCCATGATCACTTTCATCACAATGATCCATGACCAATGTCATCACCATTCCTAATGACGCCTGTCATTTCAATGCTCCATGGCACCTTCATCACAATGCTCCATGAACCCGTTCATCACAATGTTCCCTGTCCTTTTCATCACAATGTTCCATGGGCCCTGTCATCACAATGCTCCATGCGCTGGTCATCAAAATGCTCCAGAACTCTTGTCATCATAATGCTCCATGCCAGTGTCATCAAAATGCCCCATGACACTTGTCATCACAATGCTCCACGTCATTTGTCATCACAATGCTCCATGACCCTTGTCATAACAATGGTCCATGGCCTTGTCATCACAATGTTCCATGGCCTCTGACATCACTATGCTCTATGGTTTTTCTCATCACAATGCTCTTTGACCCCTGTCATCACAATGCTTGATGACCATTGTCATCACAATGCTCCAAGAACCCTGTCATCACAATGCTCCATGCCGTTGACATCACAATGCTCCATGGCCCTTGTAATTAGAATGCTCCATGCCCTTGTCATCACAATGCTCCAGAACACTTGTGATCATAATACGCCTTTCCTGTGTCATCCCATTGCTCAATGACCCTTGTCATCAAAATGTTCCTTGTCCTTTGTCATCACAGTGCTCCATGATACCTTTAATCAAAATTCTACATGACAACTGTCATCACAATGCAAGATGACCAATGTCATCACAAGGCCCCATGACACGTGTCATCACAATTCGCCTTGGCCCTGGACATCTCAATGCTGTATGAACCGTGTCATCACTAGGTTCCAGGACACTTGTCATCACAATGCTCCATGAACTCTGTTATCTCAATGTTCCATGGCCTTTGTATTCACAATGCTCCATTGTCCTGATAATCGCATTGCTCCATGAACACTTTCATCACAATGCTCCTTGACCACTGTCACCCTAATTCCCCATGACGTCTCGCCTCACTGTCTTCCAAGGCCACTCTCATCAAAATGCTCCATGATCTGTGTCAGCACAATATTGCATGACACTTGTCATCACAATGCTCCATGATGCCTGTCATCACAATGCTCCATGAATTTGTTATCACAATGCTCCAGGACCAGTTTCATCACAATACTCCATCCCCCTTTTCATCACAGTGCACAATGAAACCTTTCATTACAATGCTCCATGACACTTGTCATCACAATGCTCAGCGGCCTCTATCGTCACAATGCTCCCAGGCACTTTTCATCACGATGTTCCATGAAAACTTACATCACTTTGCTCCACGACCATTGTCATCACAATAGTCCATACCCTTGTCAACACAATGCTGCATAATCCCTGTCATCACAATTCTCCTTGACTGCTGTCATCACGATAATCCAGGACAATTTTCATAACAATGATTCATTCCCCCAGTCATCTCAGTGCTCCATGATACCTTTCATCACAATTCCTAGATGATCAATGTCATCACAAGGCCCCATGACACCTGTCATCACAATTCGCTATGACCCTTGTCATCACAATACTCGATGAACCGTGTCATCACAGTGTTCCAGGGCCCATGTCATCACAATGATCCATGACGACTTTCATCACAATGCTCCAATACACCTGTCATCACAATGCTCCATGGCCCCTGTTATCATATTGCTCCATAATCACTTTCATCACAATGATCCATGACCAATGTCATCACCATTCCTAATGACGCCTGTCATCTCAATGCTCCATGGCACCTTCATCACAATGCTCCATGAACCTGTTCATCACAATGTTCCCTGTCCTTTTCATCACAATGTTCCATGGGCCCTGTCATCACAATGCTCCATGCGCTGGTCATCAAAATGCTCCAGAATTCTTGTCATCATAATGCTCCATGCCAGTGTCATCAAAATGCCCCATGACACTTGTCATCACAATGCTCCACGTCATTTGTCATCACAATGCTCCATGACCCTTGTCATAACAATGGTCCATGGCCTTGTCATCACAATGTTCAATGGCCTCTGACATCACTATGCTCTATGGTTTTTCTCATCACAATGCTCTTTGACCCCTGTCATCACAATGCTTGATGACCATTGTCATCACAATGCTCCAAGAACCCTGTCATCACAATGCTCCATGCCGTTGACATCACAATGCTTCATGGCCCTTGTAATTAGAATGCTCCATGCCCTTGTCATCACAATGCTCCCGAACACTTGTGATCATAATACGCCTTTCCTGTGTCATCCCATTGCTCAATGACCCTTGTCATCAAAGTGTTCCTTGTCCTTTGTCATCACAGTGCTCCATGATACCTTTAATCAAAATTCTACATGACAACTGTCATCACAATGCAAGATGACCAATGTCATCACAAGGCCCCATGACACGTGTCATCACAATTCGCCTTGGCCCTGGACATCTCAATGCTGTATGAACCGTGTCATCACTAGGTTCCAGGACACTTGTCATCACAATGCTCCATGAACTCTGTTATCTCAATGTTCCATGGCCTTTGTATTCACAATGCTCCATTGTCCTGATAATCGCATTGCTCCATGAACACTTTCATCACAATGCTCCTTGACCACTGTCACCCTAATTCCCCATGACGTCTCGCCTCACTGTCTTCCAAGGCCACTCTCATCAAAATGCTCCATGATCTGTGTCAGCACAATATTGCATGACACTTGTCATCACAATGCTCCATGATGCCTGTCATCACAATGCTCCATGAATTTGTTATCACAATGCTCCAGGACCAGTTTCATCACAATACTCCATCCCCCTTTTCATCACAGTGCACAATGAAACCTTTCATTACAATGCTCCATGACACTTGTCATCACAATGCTCAGCGGCCTCTATCGTCACAATGCTCCCAGGCACTTTTCATCACGATGTTCCATGAAAACTTACATCACTTTGCTCCACGACCATTGTCATCACAATAGTCCATACCCTTGTCAACACAATGCTGCATAATCCCTGTCATCACAATTCTCCTTGACTGCTGTCATCACGATAATCCAGGACAATTTTCATAACAATGATTCATTCCCCCAGTCATCTCAGTGCTCCATGATACCTTTCATCACAATTCCTAGATGATCAATGTCATCACAAGGCCCCATGACACCTGTCATCACAATTCGCTATGACCCTTGTCATCACAATACTCGATGAACCGTGTCATCACAGTGTTCCAGGGCCCATGTCATCACAATGATCCATGACGACTTTCATCACAATGCTCCAATACACCTGTCATCACAATGCTCCATGGCCCCTGTTATCATATTGCTCCATAATCACTTTCATCACAATGATCCATGACCAATGTCATCACCATTCCTAATGACGCCTGTCATCTCAATGCTCCATGGCACCTTCATCACAATGCTCCATGAACCTGTTCATCACAATGTTCCCTGTCCTTTTCATCACAATGTTCCATGGGCCCTGTCATCACAATGCTCCATGCGCTGGTCATCAAAATGCTCCAGAATTCTTGTCATCATAATGCTCCATGCCAGTGTCATCAAAATGCCCCATGACACTTGTCATCACAATGCTCCACGTCATTTGTCATCACAATGCTCCATGACCCTTGTCATAACAATGGTCCATGGCCTTGTCATCACAATGTTCCATGGCCTCTGACATCACTATGCTCTATGGTTTTTCTCATCACAATGCTCTTTGACCCCTGTCATCACAATGCTTGATGACCATTGTCATCACAATGCTCCAAGAACCCTGTCATCACAATGCTCCATGCCGTTGACATCACAATGCTTCATGGCCCTTGTAATTAGAATGCTCCATGCCCTTGTCATCACAATGCTCCCGAACACTTGTGATCATAATACGCCTTTCCTGTGTCATCCCATTGCTCAATGACCCTTGTCATCAAAGTGTTCCTTGTCCTTTGTCATCACAGTGCTCCATGATACCTTTAATCAAAATTCTACATGACAACTGTCATCACAATGCAAGATGACCAATGTCATCACAAGGCCCCATGACACGTGTCATCACAATTCGCCTTGGCCCTGGACATCTCAATGCTGTATGAACCGTGTCATCACTAGGTTCCAGGACACTTGTCATCACAATGCTCCATGAACTCTGTTATCTCAATGTTCCATGGCCTTTGTATTCACAATGCTCCATTGTCCTGATAATCGCATTGCTCCATGAACACTTTCATCACAATGCTCCTTGACCACTGTCACCCTAATTCCCCATGACGTCTCGCCTCACTGTCTTCCAAGGCCACTCTCATCAAAATGCTCCATGATCTGTGTCAGCACAATATTGCATGACACTTGTCATCACAATGCTCCATGATGCCTGTCATCACAATGCTCCATGAATTTGTTATCACAATGCTCCAGGACCAGTTTCATCACAATACTCCATCCCCCTTTTCATCACAGTGCACAATGAAACCTTTCATTACAATGCTCCATGACACTTGTCATCACAATGCTCAACGGCCTCTATCGTCACAATGCTCCCAGGCACTTTTCATCACGATGTTCCATGAAAACTTACATCACTTTGCTCCACGACCATTGTCATCACAATAGTCCATACCCTTGTCAACACAATGCTGCATAATCCCTGTCATCACAATTCTCCTTGACTGCTGTCATCACGATAATCCAGGACAATTTTCATAACAATGATTCATTCCCCCAGTCATCTCAGTGCTCCATGATACCTTTCATCACAATTCCTAGATGATCAATGTCATCACAAGGCCCCATGACACCTGTCATCACAATTCGCTATGACCCTTGTCATCACAATACTCGATGAACCGTGTCATCACAGTGTTCCAGGGCCCATGTCATCACAATGATCCATGACGACTTTCATCACAATGCTCCAATACACCTGTCATCACAATGCTCCATGGCCCCTGTTATCATATTGCTCCATGATCACTTTCATCACAATGATCCATGACCAATGTCATCACCATTCCTAATGACGCCTGTCATCTCAATGCTCCATGGCACCTTCATCACAATGCTCCATGAACCCGTTCATCACAATGTTCCCTGTCCTTTTCATCACAATGTTCCATGGGCCCTGTCATCACAATGCTCCATGCGCTGGTCATCAAAATGCTCCAGAACTCTTGTCATCATAAGGCTCCATGCCAGTGTCATCAAAATGCCCCATGACACTTGTCATCACAATGCTCCACGTCATTTGTCATCACAATGCTCCATGACCCTTGTCATAACAATGGTCCATGGCCTTGTCATCACAATGTTCCATGGCCTCTGACATCACTATGCTCTATGGTTTTTCTCATCACAATGCTCTTTGACCCCTGTCATCACAATGCTTGATGACCATTGTCATCACAATGCTCCAAGAACCCTGTCATCACAATGCTCCATGCCGTTGACATCACAATGCTCCATGGCCCTTGTAATTAGAATGCTCCATGCCCTTGTCATCACAATGCTCCAGAACACTTGTGATCATAATACGCCTTTCCTGTGTCATCCCATTGCTCAATGACCCTTGTCATCAAAGTGTTCCTTGTCCTTTGTCATCACAGTGCTCCATGATACCTTTAATCAAAATTCTACATGACAACTGTCATCACAATGCAAGATGACCAATGTCATCACAAGGCCCCATGACACGTGTCATCACAATTCGCCTTGGCCCTGGACATCTCAATGCTGTATGAACCGTGTCATCACTAGGTTCCAGGACACTTGTCATCACAATGCTCCATGAACTCTGTTATCTCAATGTTCCATGGCCTTTGTATTCACAATGCTCCATTGTCCTGATAATCGCATTGCTCCATGAACACTTTCATCACAATGCTCCTTGACCACTGTCACCCTAATTCCCCATGACGTCTCGCCTCACTGTCTTCCAAGGCCACTCTCATCAAAATGCTCCATGATCTGTGTCAGCACAATATTGCATGACACTTGTCATCACAATGCTCCATGATGCCTGTCATCACAATGCTCCATGAATTTGTTATCACAATGCTCCAGGACCAGTTTCATCACAATACTCCATCCCCCTTTTCATCACAGTGCACAATGAAACCTTTCATTACAATGCTCCATGACACTTGTCATCACAATGCTCAGCGGCCTCTATCGTCACAATGCTCCCAGGCACTTTTCATCACGATGTTCCATGAAAACTTACATCACTTTGCTCCACGACCATTGTCATCACAATAGTCCATACCCTTGTCAACACAATGCTGCATAATCCCTGTCATCACAATTCTCCTTGACTGCTGTCATCACGATAATCCAGGACAATTTTCATAACAATGATTCATTCCCCCAGTCATCTCAGTGCTCCATGATACCTTTCATCACAATTCCTAGATGATCAATGTCATCACAAGGCCCCATGACACCTGTCATCACAATTCGCTATGACCCTTGTCATCACAATACTCGATGAACCGTGTCATCACAGTGTTCCAGGGCCCATGTCATCACAATGATCCATGACGACTTTCATCACAATGCTCCAATACACCTGTCATCACAATGCTCCATGGCCCCTGTTATCATATTGCTCCATGATCACTTTCATCACAATGATCCATGACCAATGTCATCACCATTCCTAATGACGCCTGTCATCTCAATGCTCCATGGCACCTTCATCACAATGCTCCATGAACCCGTTCATCACAATGTTCCCTGTCCTTTTCATCACAATGTTCCATGGGCCCTGTCATCACAATGCTCCATGCGCTGGTCATCAAAATGCTCCAGAATTCTTGTCATCATAAGGCTCCATGCCAGTGTCATCAAAATGCCCCATGACACTTGTCATCACAATGCTCCACGTCATTTGTCATCACAATGCTCCATGACCCTTGTCATAACAATGGTCCATGGCCTTGTCATCACAATGTTCTATGGCCTCTGACATCACTATGCTCTATGGTTTTTCTCATCACAATGCTCTTTGACCCCTGTCATCACAATGCTTGATGACCATTGTCATCACAATGCTCCAAGAACCCTGTCATCACAATGCTCCATGCCGTTGACATCACAATGCTCCATGGCCCTTGTAATTAGAATGCTCCATGCCCTTGTCATCACAATGCTCCCGAACACTTGTGATCATGATACGCCTTTCCTGTGTCATCCCATTGCTCAATGACCCTTGTCATCAAAGTGTTCCTTGTCCTTTGTCATCACAGTGCTCCATGATACCTTTAATCAAAATTCTACATGACAACTGTCATCACAATGCAAGATGACCAATGTCATCACAAGGCCCCATGACACGTGTCATCACAATTCGCCTTGGCCCTGGACATCTCAATGCTGTATGAACCGTGTCATCACTAGGTTCCAGGACACTTGTCATCACAATGCTCCATGAACTCTGTTATCTCAATGTTCCATGGCCTTTGTATTCACAATGCTCCATTGTCCTGATAATCGCATTGCTCCATGAACACTTTCATCACAATGCTCCTTGACCACTGTCACCCTAATTCCCCATGACGTCTCGCCTCACTGTCTTCCAAGGCCACTCTCATCAAAATGCTCCATGATCTGTGTCAGCACAATATTGCATGACACTTGTCATCACAATGCTCCATGATGCCTGTCATCACAATGCTCCATGAATTTGTTATCACAATGCTCCAGGACCAGTTTCATCACAATACTCCATCCCCCTTTTCATCACAGTGCACAATGAAACCTTTCATTACAATGCTCCATGACACTTGTCACCACAATGCTCAGCGGCCTCTATCGTCACAATGCTCCCAGGCACTTTTCATCACGATGTTCCATGAAAACTTACATCACTTTGCTCCACGACCATTGTCATCACAATAGTCCATACCCTTGTCAACACAATGCTGCATAATCCCTGTCATCACAATTCTCCTTGACTGCTGTCATCACGATAATCCAGGACAATTTTCATAACAATGATTCATTCCCCCAGTCATCTCAGTGCTCCATGATACCTTTCATCACAATTCCTAGATGATCAATGTCATCACAAGGCCCCATGACACCTGTCATCACAATTCGCTATGACCCTTGTCATCACAATACTCGATGAACCGTGTCATCACAGTGTTCCAGGGCCCATGTCATCACAATGATCCATGACGACTTTCATCACAATGCTCCAATACACCTGTCATCACAATGCTCCATGGCCCCTGTTATCATATTGCTCCATGATCACTTTCATCACAATGATCCATGACCAATGTCATCACCATTCCTAATGACGCCTGTCATCTCAATGCTCCATGGCACCTTCATCACAATGCTCCATGAACCCGTTCATCACAATGTTCCCTGTCCTTTTCATCACAATGTTCCATGGGCCCTGTCATCACAATGCTCCATGCGCTGGTCATCAAAATGCTCCAGAATTCTTGTCATCATAAGGCTCCATGCCAGTGTCATCAAAATGCCCCATGACACTTGTCATCACAATGCTCCACGTCATTTGTCATCACAATGCTCCATGACCCTTGTCATAACAATGGTCCATGGCCTTGTCATCACAATGTTCTATGGCCTCTGACATCACTATGCTCTATGGTTTTTCTCATCACAATGCTCTTTGACCCCTGTCATCACAATGCTTGATGACCATTGTCATCACAATGCTCCAAGAACCCTGTCATCACAATGCTCCATGCCGTTGACATCACAATGCTCCATGGCCCTTGTAATTAGAATGCTCCATGCCCTTGTCATCACAATGCTCCCGAACACTTGTGATCATAATACGCCTTTCCTGTGTCATCCCATTGCTCAATGACCCTTGTCATCAAAGTGTTCCTTGTCCTTTGTCATCACAGTGCTCCATGATACCTTTAATCAAAATTCTACATGACAACTGTCATCACAATGCAAGATGACCAATGTCATCACAAGGCCCCATGACACGTGTCATCACAATTCGCCTTGGCCCTGGACATCTCAATGCTGTATGAACCGTGTCATCACTAGGTTCCAGGACACTTGTCATCACAATGCTCCATGAACTCTGTTATCTCAATGTTCCATGGCCTTTGTATTCACAATGCTCCATTGTCCTGATAATCGCATTGCTCCATGAACACTTTCATCACAATGCTCCTTGACCACTGTCACCCTAATTCCCCATGACGTCTCGCCTCACTGTCTTCCAAGGCCACTCTCATCAAAATGCTCCATGATCTGTGTCAGCACAATATTGCATGACACTTGTCATCACAATGCTCCATGATGCCTGTCATCACAATGCTCCATGAATTTGTTATCACAATGCTCCAGGACCAGTTTCATCACAATACTCCATCCCCCTTTTCATCACAGTGCACAATGAAACCTTTCATTACAATGCTCCATGACACTTGTCATCACAATGCTCAGCGGCCTCTATCGTCACAATGCTCCCAGGCACTTTTCATCACGATGTTCCATGAAAACTTACATCACTTTGCTCCACGACCATTGTCATCACAATAGTCCATACCCTTGTCAACACAATGCTGCATAATCCCTGTCATCACAATTCTCCTTGACTGCTGTCATCACGATAATCCAGGACAATTTTCATAACAATGATTCATTCCCCCAGTCATCTCAGTGCTCCATGATACCTTTCATCACAATTCCTAGATGATCAATGTCATCACAAGGCCCCATGACACCTGTCATCACAATTCGCTATGACCCTTGTCATCACAATACTCGATGAACCGTGTCATCACAGTGTTCCAGGGCCCATGTCATCACAATGATCCATGACGACTTTCATCACAATGCTCCAATACACCTGTCATCACAATGCTCCATGGCCCCTGTTATCATATTGCTCCATGATCACTTTCATCACAATGATCCATGACCAATGTCATCACCATTCCTAATGACGCCTGTCATCTCAATGCTCCATGGCACCTTCATCACAATGCTCCATGAACCCGTTCATCACAATGTTCCCTGTCCTTTTCATCACAATGTTCCATGGGCCCTGTCATCACAATGCTCCATGCGCTGGTCATCAAAATGCTCCAGAACTCTTGTCATCATAAGGCTCCATGCCAGTGTCATCAAAATGCCCCATGACACTTGTCATCACAATGCTCCACGTCATTTGTCATCACAATGCTCCATGACCCTTGTCATAACAATGGTCCATGGCCTTGTCATCACAATGTTCCATGGCCTCTGACATCACTATGCTCTATGGTTTTTCTCATCACAATGCTCTTTGACCCCTGTCATCACAATGCTTGATGACCATTGTCATCACAATGCTCCAAGAACCCTGTCATCACAATGCTCCATGCCGTTGACATCACAATGCTCCATGGCCCTTGTAATTAGAATGCTCCATGCCCTTGTCATCACAATGCTCCAGAACACTTGTGATCATAATACGCCTTTCCTGTGTCATCCCATTGCTCAATGACCCTTGTCATCAAAATGTTCCTTGTCCTTTGTCATCACAGTGCTCCATGATACCTTTAATCAAAATTCTACATGACAACTGTCATCACAATGCAAGATGACCAATGTCATCACAAGGCCCCATGACACGTGTCATCACAATTCGCCTTGGCCCTGGACATCTCAATGCTGTATGAACCGTGTCATCACTAGGTTCCAGGACACTTGTCATCACAATGCTCCATGAACTCTGTTATCTCAATGTTCCATGGCCTTTGTATTCACAATGCTCCATTGTCCTGATAATCGCATTGCTCCATGAACACTTTCATCACAATGCTCCTTGACCACTGTCACCCTAATTCCCCATGACGTCTCGCCTCACTGTCTTCCAAGGCCACTCTCATCAAAATGCTCCATGATCTGTGTCAGCACAATATTGCATGACACTTGTCATCACAATGCTCCATGATGCCTGTCATCACAATGCTCCATGAATTTGTTATCACAATGCTCCAGGACCAGTTTCATCACAATACTCCATCCCCCTTTTCATCACAGTGCACAATGAAACCTTTCATTACAATGCTCCATGACACTTGTCATCACAATGCTCAGCGGCCTCTATCGTCACAATGCTCCCAGGCACTTTTCATCACGATGTTCCATGAAAACTTACATCACTTTGCTCCACGACCATTGTCATCACAATAGTCCATACCCTTGTCAACACAATGCTGCATAATCCCTGTCATCACAATTCTCCTTGACTGCTGTCATCACGATAATCCAGGACAATTTTCATAACAATGATTCATTCCCCCAGTCATCTCAGTGCTCCATGATACCTTTCATCACAATTCCTAGATGATCAATGTCATCACAAGGCCCCATGACACCTGTCATCACAATTCGCTATGACCCTTGTCATCACAATACTCGATGAACCGTGTCATCACAGTGTTCCAGGGCCCATGTCATCACAATGATCCATGACGACTTTCATCACAATGCTCCAATACACCTGTCATCACAATGCTCCATGGCCCCTGTTATCATATTGCTCCATGATCACTTTCATCACAATGATCCATGACCAATGTCATCACCATTCCTAATGACGCCTGTCATCTCAATGCTCCATGGCACCTTCATCACAATGCTCCATGAACCCGTTCATCACAATGTTCCCTGTCCTTTTCATCACAATGTTCCATGGGCCCTGTCATCACAATGCTCCATGCGCTGGTCATCAAAATGCTCCAGAACTCTTGTCATCATAAGGCTCCATGCCAGTGTCATCAAAATGCCCCATGACACTTGTCATCACAATGCTCCACGTCATTTGTCATCACAATGCTCCATGACCCTTGTCATAACAATGGTCCATGGCCTTGTCATCACAATGTTCCATGGCCTCTGACATCACTATGCTCTATGGTTTTTCTCATCACAATGCTCTTTGACCCCTGTCATCACAATGCTTGATGACCATTGTCATCACAATGCTCCAAGAACCCTGTCATCACAATGCTCCATGCCGTTGACATCACAATGCTCCATGGCCCTTGTAATTAGAATGCTCCATGCCCTTGTCATCACAATGCTCCAGAACACTTGTGATCATAATACGCCTTTCCTGTGTCATCCCATTGCTCAATGACCCTTGTCATCAAAATGTTCCTTGTCCTTTGTCATCACAGTGCTCCATGATACCTTTAATCAAAATTCTACATGACAACTGTCATCACAATGCAAGATGACCAATGTCATCACAAGGCCCCATGACACGTGTCATCACAATTCGCCTTGGCCCTGGACATCTCAATGCTGTATGAACCGTGTCATCACTAGGTTCCAGGACACTTGTCATCACAATGCTCCATGAACTCTGTTATCTCAATGTTCCATGGCCTTTGTATTCACAATGCTCCATTGTCCTGATAATCGCATTGCTCCATGAACACTTTCATCACAATGCTCCTTGACCACTGTCACCCTAATTCCCCATGACGTCTCGCCTCACTGTCTTCCAAGGCCACTCTCATCAAAATGCTCCATGATCTGTGTCAGCACAATATTGCATGACACTTGTCATCACAATGCTCCATGATGCCTGTCATCACAATGCTCCATGAATTTGTTATCACAATGCTCCAGGACCAGTTTCATCACAATACTCCATCCCCCTTTTCATCACAGTGCACAATGAAACCTTTCATTACAATGCTCCATGACACTTGTCACCACAATGCTCAGCGGCCTCTATCGTCACAATGCTCCCAGGCACTTTTCATCACGATGTTCCATGAAAACTTACATCACTTTGCTCCACGACCATTGTCATCACAATAGTCCATACCCTTGTCAACACAATGCTGCATAATCCCTGTCATCACAATTCTCCTTGACTGCTGTCATCACGATAATCCAGGACAATTTTCATAACAATGATTCATTCCCCCAGTCATCTCAGTGCTCCATGATACCTTTCATCACAATTCCTAGATGATCAATGTCATCACAAGGCCCCATGACACCTGTCATCACAATTCGCTATGACCCTTGTCATCACAATACTCGATGAACCGTGTCATCACAGTGTTCCAGGGCCCATGTCATCACAATGATCCATGACGACTTTCATCACAATGCTCCAATACACCTGTCATCACAATGCTCCATGGCCCCTGTTATCATATTGCTCCATGATCACTTTCATCACAATGATCCATGACCAATGTCATCACCATTCCTAATGACGCCTGTCATCTCAATGCTCCATGGCACCTTCATCACAATGCTCCATGAACCCGTTCATCACAATGTTCCCTGTCCTTTTCATCACAATGTTCCATGGGCCCTGTCATCACAATGCTCCATGCGCTGGTCATCAAAATGCTCCAGAACTCTTGTCATCATAATGCTCCATGCCAGTGTCATCAAAATGCCCCATGACACTTGTCATCACAATGCTCCACGTCATTTGTCATCACAATGCTCCATGACCCTTGTCATAACAATGGTCCATGGCCTTGTCATCACAATGTTCCATGGCCTCTGACATCACTATGCTCTATGGTTTTTCTCATCACAATGCTCTTTGACCCCTGTCATCACAATGCTTGATGACCATTGTCATCACAATGCTCCAAGAACCCTGTCATCACAATGCTCCATGCCGTTGACATCACAATGCTCCATGGCCCTTGTAATTAGAATGCTCCATGCCCTTGTCATCACAATGCTCCAGAACACTTGTGATCATAATACGCCTTTCCTGTGTCATCCCATTGCTCAATGACCCTTGTCATCAAAATGTTCCTTGTCCTTTGTCATCACAGTGCTCCATGATACCTTTAATCAAAATTCTACATGACAACTGTCATCACAATGCAAGATGACCAATGTCATCACAAGGCCCCATGACACGTGTCATCACAATTCGCCTTGGCCCTGGACATCTCAATGCTGTATGAACCGTGTCATCACTAGGTTCCAGGACACTTGTCATCACAATGCTCCATGAACTCTGTTATCTCAATGTTCCATGGCCTTTGTATTCACAATGCTCCATTGTCCTGATAATCGCATTGCTCCATGAACACTTTCATCACAATGCTCCTTGACCACTGTCACCCTAATTCCCCATGACGTCTCGCCTCACTGTCTTCCAAGGCCACTCTCATCAAAATGCTCCATGATCTGTGTCAGCACAATATTGCATGACACTTGTCATCACAATGCTCCATGATGCCTGTCATCACAATGCTCCATGAATTTGTTATCACAATGCTCCAGGACCAGTTTCATCACAATACTCCATCCCCCTTTTCATCACAGTGCACAATGAAACCTTTCATTACAATGCTCCATGACACTTGTCACCACAATGCTCAGCGGCCTCTATCGTCACAATGCTCCCAGGCACTTTTCATCACGATGTTCCATGAAAACTTACATCACTTTGCTCCACGACCATTGTCATCACAATAGTCCATACCCTTGTCAACACAATGCTGCATAATCCCTGTCATCACAATTCTCCTTGACTGCTGTCATCACGATAATCCAGGACAATTTTCATAACAATGATTCATTCCCCCAGTCATCTCAGTGCTCCATGATACCTTTCATCACAATTCCTAGATGATCAATGTCATCACAAGGCCCCATGACACCTGTCATCACAATTCGCTATGACCCTTGTCATCACAATACTCGATGAACCGTGTCATCACAGTGTTCCAGGGCCCATGTCATCACAATGATCCATGACGACTTTCATCACAATGCTCCAATACACCTGTCATCACAATGCTCCATGGCCCCTGTTATCATATTGCTCCATGATCACTTTCATCACAATGATCCATGACCAATGTCATCACCATTCCTAATGACGCCTGTCATCTCAATGCTCCATGGCACCTTCATCACAATGCTCCATGAACCCGTTCATCACAATGTTCCCTGTCCTTTTCATCACAATGTTCCATGGGCCCTGTCATCACAATGCTCCATGCGCTGGTCATCAAAATGCTCCAGAATTCTTGTCATCATAAGGCTCCATGCCAGTGTCATCAAAATGCCCCATGACACTTGTCATCACAATGCTCCACGTCATTTGTCATCACAATGCTCCATGACCCTTGTCATAACAATGGTCCATGGCCTTGTCATCACAATGTTCCATGGCCTCTGACATCACTATGCTCTATGGTTTTTCTCATCACAATGCTCTTTGACCCCTGTCATCACAATGCTTGATGACCATTGTCATCACAATGCTCCAAGAACCCTGTCATCACAATGCTCCATGCCGTTGACATCACAATGCTCCATGGCCCTTGTAATTAGAATGCTCCATGCCCTTGTCATCACAATGCTCCCGAACACTTGTGATCATAATACGCCTTTCCTGTGTCATCCCATTGCTCAATGACCCTTGTCATCAAAGTGTTCCTTGTCCTTTGTCATCACAGTGCTCCATGATACCTTTAATCAAAATTCTACATGACAACTGTCATCACAATGCAAGATGACCAATGTCATCACAAGGCCCCATGACACGTGTCATCACAATTCGCCTTGGCCCTGGACATCTCAATGCTGTATGAACCGTGTCATCACTAGGTTCCAGGACACTTGTCATCACAATGCTCCATGAACTCTGTTATCTCAATGTTCCATGGCCTTTGTATTCACAATGCTCCATTGTCCTGATAATCGCATTGCTCCATGAACACTTTCATCACAATGCTCCTTGACCACTGTCACCCTAATTCCCCATGACGTCTCGCCTCACTGTCTTCCAAGGCCACTCTCATCAAAATGCTCCATGATCTGTGTCAGCACAATATTGCATGACACTTGTCATCACAATGCTCCATGATGCCTGTCATCACAATGCTCCATGAATTTGTTATCACAATGCTCCAGGACCAGTTTCATCACAATACTCCATCCCCCTTTTCATCACAGTGCACAATGAAACCTTTCATTACAATGCTCCATGACACTTGTCATCACAATGCTCAGCGGCCTCTATCGTCACAATGCTCCCAGGCACTTTTCATCACGATGTTCCATGAAAACTTACATCACTTTGCTCCACGACCATTGTCATCACAATAGTCCATACCCTTGTCAACACAATGCTGCATAATCCCTGTCATCACAATTCTCCTTGACTGCTGTCATCACGATAATCCAGGACAATTTTCATAACAATGATTCATTCCCCCAGTCATCTCAGTGCTCCATGATACCTTTCATCACAATTCCTAGATGATCAATGTCATCACAAGGCCCCATGACACCTGTCATCACAATTCGCTATGACCCTTGTCATCACAATACTCGATGAACCGTGTCATCACAGTGTTCCAGGGCCCATGTCATCACAATGATCCATGACGACTTTCATCACAATGCTCCAATACACCTGTCATCACAATGCTCCATGGCCCCTGTTATCATATTGCTCCATGATCACTTTCATCACAATGATCCATGACCAATGTCATCACCATTCCTAATGACGCCTGTCATCTCAATGCTCCATGGCACCTTCATCACAATGCTCCATGAACCCGTTCATCACAATGTTCCCTGTCCTTTTCATCACAATGTTCCATGGGCCCTGTCATCACAATGCTCCATGCGCTGGTCATCAAAATGCTCCAGAACTCTTGTCATCATAAGGCTCCATGCCAGTGTCATCAAAATGCCCCATGACACTTGTCATCACAATGCTCCACGTCATTTGTCATCACAATGCTCCATGACCCTTGTCATAACAATGGTCCATGGCCTTGTCATCACAATGTTCCATGGCCTCTGACATCACTATGCTCTATGGTTTTTCTCATCACAATGCTCTTTGACCCCTGTCATCACAATGCTTGATGACCATTGTCATCACAATGCTCCAAGAACCCTGTCATCACAATGCTCCATGCCGTTGACATCACAATGCTCCATGGCCCTTGTAATTAGAATGCTCCATGCCCTTGTCATCACAATGCTCCAGAACACTTGTGATCATAATACGCCTTTCCTGTGTCATCCCATTGCTCAATGACCCTTGTCATCAAAATGTTCCTTGTCCTTTGTCATCACAGTGCTCCATGATACCTTTAATCAAAATTCTACATGACAACTGTCATCACAATGCAAGATGACCAATGTCATCACAAGGCCCCATGACACGTGTCATCACAATTCGCCTTGGCCCTGGACATCTCAATGCTGTATGAACCGTGTCATCACTAGGTTCCAGGACACTTGTCATCACAATGCTCCATGAACTCTGTTATCTCAATGTTCCATGGCCTTTGTATTCACAATGCTCCATTGTCCTGATAATCGCATTGCTCCATGAACACTTTCATCACAATGCTCCTTGACCACTGTCACCCTAATTCCCCATGACGTCTCGCCTCACTGTCTTCCAAGGCCACTCTCATCAAAATGCTCCATGATCTGTGTCAGCACAATATTGCATGACACTTGTCATCACAATGCTCCATGATGCCTGTCATCACAATGCTCCATGAATTTGTTATCACAATGCTCCAGGACCAGTTTCATCACAATACTCCATCCCCCTTTTCATCACAGTGCACAATGAAACCTTTCATTACAATGCTCCATGACACTTGTCACCACAATGCTCAGCGGCCTCTATCGTCACAATGCTCCCAGGCACTTTTCATCACGATGTTCCATGAAAACTTACATCACTTTGCTCCACGACCATTGTCATCACAATAGTCCATACCCTTGTCAACACAATGCTGCATAATCCCTGTCATCACAATTCTCCTTGACTGCTGTCATCACGATAATCCAGGACAATTTTCATAACAATGATTCATTCCCCCAGTCATCTCAGTGCTCCATGATACCTTTCATCACAATTCCTAGATGATCAATGTCATCACAAGGCCCCATGACACCTGTCATCACAATTCGCTATGACCCTTGTCATCACAATACTCGATGAACCGTGTCATCACAGTGTTCCAGGGCCCATGTCATCACAATGATCCATGACGACTTTCATCACAATGCTCCAATACACCTGTCATCACAATGCTCCATGGCCCCTGTTATCATATTGCTCCATGATCACTTTCATCACAATGATCCATGACCAATGTCATCACCATTCCTAATGACGCCTGTCATCTCAATGCTCCATGGCACCTTCATCACAATGCTCCATGAACCCGTTCATCACAATGTTCCCTGTCCTTTTCATCACAATGCTCCATGGGCCCTGTCATCACAATGCTCCATGCGCTGGCCATCAAAATGCTCCAGAACTCTTGTCATCATAAGGCTCCATGCCAGTGTCATCAAAATGCCCCATGACACTTGTCATCACAATGCTCCACGTCATTTGTCATCACAATGCTCCATGACCCTTGTCATAACAATGGTCCATGGCCTTGTCATCACAATGTTCCATGGCCTCTGACATCACTATGCTCTATGGTTTTTCTCATCACAATGCTCTTTGACCCCTGTCATCACAATGCTTGATGACCATTGTCATCACAATGCTCCAAGAACCCTGTCATCACAATGCTCCATGCCGTTGACATCACAATGCTCCATGGCCCTTGTAATTAGAATGCTCCATGCCCTTGTCATCACAATGCTCCAGAACACTTGTGATCATAATACGCCTTTCCTGTGTCATCCCATTGCTCAATGACCCTTGTCATCAAAATGTTCCTTGTCCTTTGTCATCACAGTGCTCCATGATACCTTTAATCAAAATTCTACATGACAACTGTCATCACAATGCAAGATGACCAATGTCATCACAAGGCCCCATGACACGTGTCATCACAATTCGCCTTGGCCCTGGACATCTCAATGCTGTATGAACCGTGTCATCACTAGGTTCCAGGACACTTGTCATCACAATGCTCCATGAACTCTGTTATCTCAATGTTCCATGGCCTTTGTATTCACAATGCTCCATTGTCCTGATAATCGCATTGCTCCATGAACACTTTCATCACAATGCTCCTTGACCACTGTCACCCTAATTCCCCATGACGTCTCGCCTCACTGTCTTCCAAGGCCACTCTCATCAAAATGCTCCATGATCTGTGTCAGCACAATATTGCATGACACTTGTCATCACAATGCTCCATGATGCCTGTCATCACAATGCTCCATGAATTTGTTATCACAATGCTCCAGGACCAGTTTCATCACAATACTCCATCCCCCTTTTCATCACAGTGCACAATGAAACCTTTCATTACAATGCTCCATGACACTTGTCACCACAATGCTCAGCGGCCTCTATCGTCACAATGCTCCCAGGCACTTTTCATCATGATGTTCCATGAAAACTTACATCACTTTGCTCCACGACCATTGTCATCACAATAGTCCATACCCTTGTCAACACAATGCTGCATAATCCCTGTCATCACAATTCTCCTTGACTGCTGTCATCACGATAATCCAGGACAATTTTCATAACAATGATTCATTCCCCCAGTCATCTCAGTGCTCCATGATACCTTTCATCACAATTCCTAGATGATCAATGTCATCACAAGGCCCCATGACACCTGTCATCACAATTCGCTATGACCCTTGTCATCACAATACTCGATGAACCGTGTCATCACAGTGTTCCAGGGCCCATGTCATCACAATGATCCATGACGACTTTCATCACAATGCTCCAATACACCTGTCATCACAATGCTCCATGGCCCCTGTTATCATATTGCTCCATGATCACTTTCATCACAATGATCCATGACCAATGTCATCACCATTCCTAATGACGCCTGTCATCTCAATGCTCCATGGCACCTTCATCACAATGCTCCATGAACCCGTTCATCACAATGTTCCCTGTCCTTTTCATCACAATGTTCCATGGGCCCTGTCATCACAATGCTCCATGCGCTGGTCATCAAAATGCTCCAGAACTCTTGTCATCATAAGGCTCCATGCCCGTGTCATCAAAATGCCCCATGACACTTGTCATCACAATGCTCCACGTCATTTGTCATCACAATGCTCCATGACCCTTGTCATAACAATGGTCCATGGCCTTGTCATCACAATGTTCCATGGCCTCTGACATCACTATGCTCTATGGTTTTTCTCATCACAATGCTCTTTGACCCCTGTCATCACAATGCTTGATGACCATTGTCATCACAATGCTCCCAGAACCCTGTCATCACAATGCTCCATGCCGTTGACATCACAATGCTCCATGGCCCTTGTAATTAGAATGCTCCATGCCCTTGTCATCACAATGCTCCAGAACACTTGTGATCATAATACGCCTTTCCTGTGTCATCCCATTGCTCAATGACCCTTGTCATCAAAATGTTCCTTGTCCTTTGTCATCACAGTGCTCCATGATACCTTTAATCAAAATTCTACATGACAACTGTCATCACAATGCAAGATGACCAATGTCATCACAAGGCCCCATGACACGTGTCATCACAATTCGCCTTGGCCCTGGACATCTCAATGCTGTATGAACCGTGTCATCACTAGGTTCCAGGACACTTGTCATCACAATGCTCCATGAACTCTGTTATCTCAATGTTCCATGGCCTTTGTATTCACAATGCTCCATTGTCCTGATAATCGCATTGCTCCATGAACACTTTCATCACAATGCTCCTTGACCACTGTCACCCTAATTCCCCATGACGTCTCGCCTCACTGTCTTCCAAGGCCACTCTCATCAAAATGCTCCATGATCTGTGTCAGCACAATATTGCATGACACTTGTCATCACAATGCTCCATGATGCCTGTCATCACAATGCTCCATGAATTTGTTATCACAATGCTCCAGGACCAGTTTCATCACAATACTCCATCCCCCTTTTCATCACAGTGCACAATGAAACCTTTCATTACAATGCTCCATGACACTTGTCATCACAATGCTCAGCGGCCTCTATCGTCACAATGCTCCCAGGCACTTTTCATCACGATGTTCCATGAAAACTTACATCACTTTGCTCCACGACCATTGGCATCACAATAGTCCATACCCTTGTCAACACAATGCTGCATAATCCCTGTCATCACAATTCTCCTTGAGTGCTGTCATCACGATAATCCAGGACAATTTTCATAACAATGATTCATTCCCCCAGTCATCTCAGTGCTCCATGATACCTTTCATCACAATTCCTAGATGATCAATGTCATCACAAGGCCCCATGACACCTGTCATCACAATTCGCTATGACCCTTGTCATCACAATACTCGATGAACCGTGTCATCACAGTGTTCCAGGGCCCATGTCATCACAATGATCCATGACGACTTTCATCACAATGCTCCAATACACCTGTCATCACAATGCTCCATGGCCCCTGTTATCATATTGCTCCATGATCACTTTCATCACAATGATCCATGACCAATGTCATCACCATTCCTAATGACGCCTGTCATCTCAATGCTCCATGGCACCTTCATCACAATGCTCCATGAACCCGTTCATCACAATGTTCCCTGTCCTTTTCATCACAATGTTCCATGGGCCCTGTCATCACAATGCTCCATGCGCTGGTCATCAAAATGCTCCAGAACTCTTGTCATCATAATGCTCCATGCCAGTGTCATCAAAATGCCCCATGACACTTGTCATCACAATGCTCCACGTCATTTGTCATCACAATGCTCCATGACCCTTGTCATAACAATGGTCCATGGCCTTGTCATCACAATGTTCCATGGCCTCTGACATCACTATGCTCTATGGTTTTTCTCATCACAATGCTCTTTGACCCCTGTCATCACAATGCTTGATGACCATTGTCATCACAATGCTCCAAGAACCCTGTCATCACAATGCTCCATGCCGTTGACATCACAATGCTCCATGGCCCTTGTAATTAGAATGCTCCATGACCTTGTCATCACAATGCTCCCGAACACTTGTGATCATAATACGCCTTTCCTGTGTCATCCCATTGCTCAATGACCCTTGTCATCAAAGTGTTCCTTGTCCTTTGTCATCACAGTGCTCCATGATACCTTTAATCAAAATTCTACATGACAACTGTCATCACAATGCAAGATGACCAATGTCATCACAAGGCCCCATGACACGTTTCATCACAATTCGCCTTGGCCCTGGACATCTCAATGCTGTATGAACCGTGTCATCACTAGGTTCCAGGACACTTGTCATCACAATGCTCCATGAACTCTGTTATCTCAATGTTCCATGGCCTTTGTATTCACAATGCTCCATTGTCCTGATAATCGCATTGCTCCATGAACACTTTCATCACAATGCTCCTTGACCACTGTCACCCTAATTCCCCATGACGTCTCGCCTCACTGTCTTCCAAGGCCACTCTCATCAAAATGCTCCATGATCTGTGTCAGCACAATATTGCATGACACTTGTCATCACAATGCTCCATGATGCCTGTCATCACAATGCTCCATGAATTTGTTATCACAATGCTCCAGGACCAGTTTCATCACAATACTCCATCCCCCTTTTCATCACAGTGCACAATGAAACCTTTCATTACAATGCTCCATGACACTTGTCATCACAATGCTCAGCGGCCTCTATCGTCACAATGCTCCCAGGCACTTTTCATCACGATGTTCCATGAAAACTTACATCACTTTGCTCCACGACCATTGTCATCACAATAGTCCATACCCTTGTCAACACAATGCTGCATAATCCCTGTCATCACAATTCTCCTTGACTGCTGTCATCACGATAATCCAGGACAATTTTCATAACAATGATTCATTCCCCCAGTCATCTCAGTGCTCCATGATACCTTTCATCACAATTCCTAGATGATCAATGTCATCACAAGGCCCCATGACACCTGTCATCACAATTCGCTATGACCCTTGTCATCACAATACTCGATGAACCGTGTCATCACAGTGTTCCAGGGCCCATGTCATCACAATGATCCATGACGACTTTCATCACAATGCTCCAATACACCTGTCATCACAATGCTCCATGGCCCCTGTTATCATATTGCTCCATGATCACTTTCATCACAATGATCCATGACCAATGTCATCACCATTCCTAATGACGCCTGTCATCTCAATGCTCCATGGCACCTTCATCACAATGCTCCATGAACCCGTTCATCACAATGTTCCCTGTCCTTTTCATCACAATGTTCCATGGGCCCTGTCATCACAATGCTCCATGCGCTGGTCATCAAAATGCTCCAGAACTCTTGTCATCATAATGCTCCATGCCAGTGTCATCAAAATGCCCCATGACACTTGTCATCACAATGCTCCACGTCATTTGTCATCACAATGCTCCATGACCCTTGTCATAACAATGGTCCATGGCCTTGTCATCACAATGTTCCATGGCCTCTGACATCACTATGCTCTATGGTTTTTCTCATCACAATGCTCTTTGACCCCTGTCATCACAATGCTTGATGACCATTGTCATCACAATGCTCCAAGAACCCTGTCATCACAATGCTCCATGCCGTTGACATCACAATGCTCCATGGCCCTTGTAATTAGAAAGCTCCATGCCCTTGTCATCACAATGCTCCAGAACACTTGTGATCATAATACGCCTTTCCTGTGTCATCCCATTGCTCAATGACCCTTGTCATCAAAATGTTCCTTGTCCTTTGTCATCACAGTGCTCCATGATACCTTTAATCAAAATTCTACATGACAACTGTCATCACAATGCAAGATGACCAATGTCATCACAAGGCCCCATGACACGTGTCATCACAATTCGCCTTGGCCCTGGACATCTCAATGCTGTATGAACCGTGTCATCACTAGGTTCCAGGACACTTGTCATCACAATGCTCCATGAACTCTGTTATCTCAATGTTCCATGGCCTTTGTATTCACAATGCTCCATTGTCCTGATAATCGCATTGCTCCATGAACACTTTCATCACAATGCTCCTTGACCACTGTCACCCTAATTCCCCATGACGTCTCGCCTCACTGTCTTCCAAGGCCACTCTCATCAAAATGCTCCATGATCTGTGTCAGCACAATATTGCATGACACTTGTCATCACAATGCTCCATGATGCCTGTCATCACAATGCTCCATGAATTTGTTATCACAATGCTCCAGGACCAGTTTCATCAAAATACTCCATCCCCCTTTTCATCACAGTGCACAATGAAACCTTTCATTACAATGCTCCATGACACTTGTCATCACAATGCTCAGCGGCCTCTATCGTCACAATGCTCCCAGGCACTTTTCATCACGATGTTCCATGAAAACTTACATCACTTTGCTCCACGACCATTGTCATCACAATAGTCCATACCCTTGTCAACACAATGCTGCATAATCCCTGTCATCACAATTCTCCTTGACTGCTGTCATCACGATAATCCAGGACAATTTTCATAACAATGATTCATTCCCCCAGTCATCTCAGTGCTCCATGATACCTTTCATCACAATTCCTAGATGATCAATGTCATCACAAGGCCCCATGACACCTGTCATCACAATTCGCTATGACCCTTGTCATCACAATACTCGATGAACCGTGTCATCACAGTGTTCCAGGGCCCATGTCATCACAATGATCCATGACGACTTTCATCACAATGCTCCAATACACCTGTCATCACAATGCTCCATGGCCCCTGTTATCATATTGCTCCATGATCACTTTCATCACAATGATCCATGACCAATGTCATCACCATTCCTAATGACGCCTGTCATCTCAATGCTCCATGGCACCTTCATCACAATGCTCCATGAACCCGTTCATCACAATGTTCCCTGTCCTTTTCATCACAATGTTCCATGGGCCCTGTCATCACAATGCTCCATGCGCTGGTCATCAAAATGCTCCAGAACTCTTGTCATCATAATGCTCCATGCCAGTGTCATCAAAATGCCCCATGACACTTGTCATCACAATGCTCCACGTCATTTGTCATCACAATGCTCCATGACCCTTGTCATAACAATGGTCCATGGCCTTGTCATCACAATGTTCCATGGCCTCTGACATCACTATGCTCTATGGTTTTTCTCATCACAATGCTCTTTGACCCCTGTCATCACAATGCTTGATGACCATTGTCATCACAATGCTCCAAGAACCCTGTCATCACAATGCTCCATGCCGTTGACATCACAATGCTCCATGGCCCTTGTAATTAGAATGCTCCATGCCCTTGTCATCACAATGCTCCAGAACACTTGTGATCATAATACGCCTTTCCTGTGTCATCCCATTGCTCAATGACCCTTGTCATCAAAATGTTCCTTGTCCTTTGTCATCACAGTGCTCCATGATACCTTTAATCAAAATTCTACATGACAACTGTCATCACAATGCAAGATGACCAATGTCATCACAAGGCCCCATGACACGTGTCATCACAATTCGCCTTGGCCCTGGATATCTCAATGCTGTATGAACCGTGTCATCACTAGGTTCCAGGACACTTGTCATCACAATGCTCCATGAACTCTGTTATCTCAATGTTCCATGGCCTTTGTATTCACAATGCTCCATTGTCCTGATAATCGCATTGCTCCATGAACACTTTCATCACAATGCTCCTTGACCACTGTCACCCTAATTCCCCATGACGTCTCGCCTCACTGTCTTCCAAGGCCACTCTCATCAAAATGCTCCATGATCTGTGTCAGCACAATATTGCATGACACTTGTCATCACAATGCTCCATGATGCCTGTTATCACAATGCTCCATGAATTTGTTATCACAATGCTCCAGGACCAGTTTCATCACAATACTCCATCCCCCTTTTCATCACAGTGCACAATGAAACCTTTCATTACAATGCTCCATGACACTTGTCATCACAATGCTCAGCGGCCTCTATCGTCACAATGCTCCCAGGCACTTTTCATCACGATGTTCCATGAAAACTTACATCACTTTGCTCCACGACCATTGTCATCACAATAGTCCATACCCTTGTCAACACAATGCTGCATAATCCCTGTCATCACAATTCTCCTTGACTGCTGTCATCACGATAATCCAGGACAATTTTCATAACAATGATTCATTCCCCCAGTCATCTCAGTGCTCCATGATACCTTTCATCACAATTCCTAGATGATCAATGTCATCACAAGGCCCCATGACACCTGTCATCACAATTCGCTATGACCCTTGTCATCACAATACTCGATGAACCGTGTCATCACAGTGTTCCAGGGCCCATGTCATCACAATGATCCATGACGACTTTCATCACAATGCTCCAATACACCTGTCATCACAATGCTTGATGACCATTGTCATCACAATGCTCCAAGAACCCTGTCATCACAATGCTCCATGCCGTTGACATCACAATGCTCCATGGCCCTTGTAATTAGAATGCTCCATGCCCTTGTCATCACAATGCTCCAGAACACTTGTGATCATAATACGCCTTTCCTGTGTCATCCCATTGCTCAATGACCCTTGTCATCAAAATGTTCCTTGTCCTTTGTCATCACAGTGCTCCATGATACCTTTAATCAAAATTCTACATGACAACTGTCATCACAATGCAAGATGACCAATGTCATCACAAGGCCCCATGACACGTGTCATCACAATTCGCCTTGGACCTGGACATCTCAATGCTGTATGAACCGTGTCATCACTAGGTTCCAGGACACTTGTCATCACAATGCTCCATGAACTCTGTTATCTCAATGTTCCATGGCCGTTGTATTCACAATGCTCCATTGTCCTGATAATCGCATTGCTCCATGAACACTTTCATCACAATGCTCCTTGACCACTGTCACCCTAATTCCCCATGACGTCTCGCCTCACTGTCTTCCAAGGCCACTCTCATCAAAATGCTCCATGATCTGTGTCAGCACAATATTGCATGACACTTGTCATCACAATGCTCCATGATGCCTGTCATCACAATGCTCCATGAATTTGTTATCACAATGCTCCAGGACCAGTTTCATCACAATACTCCATCCCCCTTTTCATCACAGTGCACAATGAAACCTTTCATTACAATGCTCCATGACACTTGTCATCACAATGCTCAGCGGCCTCTATCGTCACAATGCTCCCAGGCACTTTTCATCACGATGTTCCATGAAAACTTACATCACTTTGCTCCACGACCATTGTCATCACAATAGTCCATACCCTTGTCAACACAATGCTGCATAATCCCTGTCATCACAATTCTCCTTGACTGCTGTCATCACGATAATCCAGGACAATTTTCATAACAATGATTCATTCCCCCAGTCATCTCAGTGCTCCATGATACCTTTCATCACAATTCCTAGATGATCAATGTCATCACAAGGCCCCATGACACCTGTCATCACAATTCGCTATGACCCTTGTCATCACAATACTCGATGAACCGTGTCATCACAGTGTTCCAGGGCCCATGTCATCACAATGATCCATGACGACTTTCATCACAATGCTCCAATACACCTGTCATCACAATGCTTGATGACCATTGTCATCACAATGCTCCAAGAACCCTGTCATCACAATGCTCCATGCCGTTGACATCACAATGCTCCATGGCCCTTGTAATTAGAATGCTCCATGCCCTTGTCATCACAATGCTCCAGAACACTTGTGATCATAATACGCCTTTCCTGTGTCATCCCATTGCTCAATGACCCTTGTCATCAAAATGTTCCTTGTCCTTTGTCATCACAGTGCTCCATGATACCTTTAATCAAAATTCTACATGACAACTGTCATCACAATGCAAGATGACCAATGTCATCACAAGGCCCCATGACACGTGTCATCACAATTCGCCTTGGCCCTGGACATCTCAATGCTGTATGAACCGTGTCATCACTAGGTTCCAGGACACTTGTCATCACAATGCTCCATGAACTCTGTTATCTCAATGTTCCATGGCCGTTGTATTCACAATGCTCCATTGTCCTGATAATCGCATTGCTCCATGAACACTTTCATCACAATGCTCCTTGACCACTGTCACCCTAATTCCCCATGACGTCTCGCCTCACTGTCTTCCAAGGCCACTCTCATCAAAATGCTCCATGATCTGTGTCAGCACAATATTGCATGACACTTGTCATCACAATGCTCCATGATGCCTGTCATCACAATGCTCCATGAATTTGTTATCACAATGCTCCAGGACCAGTTTCATCACAATACTCCATCCCCCTTTTCATCACAGTGCACAATGAAACCTTTCATTACAATGCTCCATGACACTTGTCATCACAATGCTCAGCGGCCTCTATCGTCACAATGCTCTCAGGCACTTTTCATCACGATGTTCCATGAAAACTTACATCACTTTGCTCCACGACCATTGTCATCACAATAGTCCATACCCTTGTCAACACAATGCTGCATAATCCCTGTCATCACAATTCTCCTTGACTGCTGTCATCACGATAATCCAGGACAATTTTCATAACAATGATTCATTCCCCCAGTCATCTCAGTGCTCCATGATACCTTTCATCACAATTCCTAGATGATCAATGTCATCACAAGGCCCCATGACACCTGTCATCACAATTCGCTATGACCCTTGTCATCACAATACTCGATGAACCGTGTCATCACAGTGTTCCAGGGCCCATGTCATCACAATGATCCATGACGACTTTCATCACAATGCTCCAATACACCTGTCATCACAATGCTCCATGGCCCCTGTTATCATATTGCTCCATGATCACTTTCATCACAATGATCCATGACCAATGTCATCACCATTCCTAATGACGCCTGTCATCTCAATGCTCCATGGCACCTTCATCACAATGCTCCATGAACCCGTTCATCACAATGTTCCCTGTCCTTTTCATCACAATGTTCCATGGGCCCTGTCATCACAATGCTCCATGCGCTGGTCATCAAAATGCTCCAGAACTCTTGTCATCATAATGCTCCATGCCAGTGTCATCAAAATGCCCCATGACACTTGTCATCACAATGCTCCACGTCATTTGTCATCACAATGCTCCATGACCCTTGTCATAACAATGGTCCATGGCCTTGTCATCACAATGTTCCATGGCCTCTGACATCACTATGCTCTATGGTTTTTCTCATCACAATGCTCTTTGACCCCTGTCATCACAATGCTTGATGACCATTGTCATCACAATGCTCCAAGAACCCTGTCATCACAATGCTCCATGCCGTTGACATCACAATGCTCCATGGCCCTTGTAATTAGAATGCTCCATGCCCTTGTCATCACAATGCTCCCGAACACTTGTGATCATAATACGCCTTTCCTGTGTCATCCCATTGCTCAATGACCCTTGTCATCAAAATGTTCCTTGTCCTTTGTCATCACAGTGCTCCATGATACCTTTAATCAAAATTCTACATGACAACTGTCATCACAATGCAAGATGACCAATGTCATCACAAGGCCCCATGACACGTGTCATCACAATTCGCCTTGGCCCTGGACATCTCAATGCTGTATGAACCGTGTCATCACTAGGTTCCAGGACACTTGTCATCACAATGCTCCATGAACTCTGTTATCTCAATGTTCCATGGCCGTTGTATTCACAATGCTCCATTGTCCTGATAATCGCATTGCTCCATGAACACTTTCATCACAATGCTCCTTGACCACTGTCACCCTAATTCCCCATGACGTCTCGCCTCACTGTCTTCCAAGGCCACTCTCATCAAAATGCTCCATGATCTGTGTCAGCACAATATTGCATGACACTTGTCATCACAATGCTCCATGATGCCTGTCATCACAATGCTCCATGAATTTGTTATCACAATGCTCCAGGACCAGTTTCATCACAATACTCCATCCCCCTTTTCATCACAGTGCACAATGAAACCTTTCATTACAATGCTCCATGACACTTGTCATCACAATGCTCAGCGGCCTCTATCGTCACAATGCTCCCAGGCACTTTTCATCACGATGTTCCATGAAAACTTACATCACTTTGCTCCACGACCATTGTCATCACAATAGTCCATACCCTTGTCAACACAATGCTGCATAATCCCTGTCATCACAATTCTCCTTGACTGCTGTCATCACGATAATCCAGGACAATTTTCATAACAATGATTCATTCCCCCAGTCATCTCAGTGCTCCATGATACCTTTCATCACAATTCCTAGATGATCAATGTCATCACAAGGCCCCATGACACCTGTCATCACAATTCGCTATGACCCTTGTCATCACAATACTCGATGAACCGTGTCATCACAGTGTTCCAGGGCCCATGTCATCACAATGATCCATGACGACTTTCATCACAATGCTCCAATACACCTGTCATCACAATGCTCCATGGCCCCTGTTATCATATTGCTCCATGATCACTTTCATCACAATGATCCATGACCAATGTCATCACCATTCCTAATGACGCCTGTCATCTCAATGCTCCATGGCACCTTCATCACAATGCTCCATGAACCCGTTCATCACAATGTTCCCTGTCCTTTTCATCACAATGTTCCATGGGCCCTGTCATCACAATGCTCCATGCGCTGGTCATCAAAATGCTCCAGAACTCTTGTCATCATAATGCTCCATGCCAGTGTCATCAAAATGCCCCATGACACTTGTCATCACAATGCTCCACGTCATTTGTCATCACAATGCTCCATGACCCTTGTCATAACAATGGTCCATGGCCTTGTCATCACAATGTTCCATGGCCTCTGACATCACTATGCTCTATGGTTTTTCTCATCACAATGCTCTTTGACCCCTGTCATCACAATGCTTGATGACCATTGTCATCACAATGCTCCAAGAACCCTGTCATCACAATGCTCCATGCCGTTGACATCACAATGCTCCATGGCCCTTGTAATTAGAATGCTCCATGCCCTTGTCATCACAATGCTCCCGAACACTTGTGATCATAATACGCCTTTCCTGTGTCATCCCATTGCTCAATGACCCTTGTCATCAAAATGTTCCTTGTCCTTTGTCATCACAGTGCTCCATGATACCTTTAATCAAAATTCTACATGACAACTGTCATCACAATGCAAGATGACCAATGTCATCACAAGGCCCCATGACACGTGTCATCACAATTCGCCTTGGCCCTCGACATCTCAATGCTGTATGAACCGTGTCATCACTAGGTTCCAGGACACTTGTCATCACAATGCTCCATGAACTCTGTTATCTCAATGTTCCATGGCCTTTGTATTCACAATGCTCCATTGTCCTGATAATCGCATTGCTCCATGAACACTTTCATCACAATGCTCCTTGACCACTGTCACCCTAATTCCCCATGACGTCTCGCCTCACTGTCTTCCAAGGCCACTCTCATCAAAATGCTCCATGATCTGTGTCAGCACAATATTGCATGACACTTGTCATCACAATGCTCCATGATGCCTGTCATCACAATGCTCCATGAATTTGTTATCACAATGCTCCAGGACCAGTTTCATCACAATACTCCATCCCCCTTTTCATCACAGTGCACAATGAAACCTTTCATTACAATGCTCCATGACACTTGTCATCACAATGCTCAGCGGCCTCTATCGTCACAATGCTCCCAGGCACTTTTCATCACGATGTTCCATGAAAACTTACATCACTTTGCTCCACGACCATTGTCATCACAATAGTGCATACCCTTGTCAACACAATGCTGCATAATCCCTGTCATCACAATTCTCCTTGAGTGCTGTCATCACGATAATCCAGGACAATTTTCATAACAATGATTCATTCCCCCAGTCATCTCAGTGCTCCATGATACCTTTCATCACAATTCCTAGATGATCAATGTCATCACAAGGCCCCATGACACCTGTCATCACAATTCGCTATGACCCTTGTCATCACAATACTCGATGAACCGTGTCATCACAGTGTTCCAGGGCCCATGTCATCACAATGATCCATGACGACTTTCATCACAATGCTCCAATACACCTGTCATCACAATGCTCCATGGCCCCTGTTATCATATTGCTCCATGATCACTTTCATCACAATGATCCATGACCAATGTCATCACCATTCCTAATGACGCCTGTCATCTCAATGCTCCATGGCACCTTCATCACAATGCTCCATGAACCCGTTCATCACAATGTTCCCTGTCCTTTTCATCACAATGTTCCATGGGCCCTGTCATCACAATGCTCCATGCGCTGGTCATCAAAATGCTCCAGAACTCTTGTCATCATAATGCTCCATGCCAGTGTCATCAAAATGCCCCATGACACTTGTCATCACAATGCTCCACGTCATTTGTCATCACAATGCTCCATGACCCTTGTCATAACAATGGTCCATGGCCTTGTCATCACAATGTTCCATGGCCTCTGACATCACTATGCTCTATGGTTTTTCTCATCACAATGCTCTTTGACCCCTGTCATCACAATGCTTGATGACCATTGTCATCACAATGCTCCAAGAACCCTGTCATCACAATGCTCCATGCCGTTGACATCACAATGCTCCATGGCCCTTGTAATTAGAATGCTCCATGCCCTTGTCATCACAATGCTCCCGAACACTTGTGATCATAATACGCCTTTCCTGTGTCATCCCATTGCTCAATGACCCTTGTCATCAAAATGTTCCTTGTCCTTTGTCATCACAGT
This sequence comes from Balaenoptera physalus, assembly GCF_965194825.1. Lineage (NCBI taxonomy): Eukaryota > Metazoa > Chordata > Mammalia > Artiodactyla > Balaenopteridae > Balaenoptera > Balaenoptera physalus. Next base: position 184,725 of record NW_028126151.1, read on the forward strand.
GCTCCATGATACCTTTAATCAAAATTCTACATGACAACTGTCATCACAATGCAAGATGACCAATGTCATCACAAGGCCCCATGACACGTGTCATCACAATTCGCCTTGGCCCTCGACATCTCAATGCTGTATGAACCGTGTCATCACTAGGTTCCAGGACACTTGTCATCACAATGCTCCATGAACTCTGTTATCTCAATGTTCCATGGCCTTTGTATTCACAATGCTCCATTGTCCTGATAATCGCATTGCTCCATGAACACTTTCATCACAATGCTCCTTGACCACTGTCACCCTAATTCCCCATGACGTCTCGCCTCACTGTCTTCCAAGGCCACTCTCATCAAAATGCTCCATGATCTGTGTCAGCACAATATTGCATGACACTTGTCATCACAATGCTCCATGATGCCTGTCATCACAATGCTCCATGAATTTGTTATCACAATGCTCCAGGACCAGTTTCATCACAATACTCCATCCCCCTTTTCATCACAGTGCACAATGAAACCTTTCATTACAATGCTCCATGACACTTGTCATCACAATGCTCAGCGGCCTCTATCGTCACAATGCTCCCAGGCACTTTTCATCACGATGTTCCATGAAAACTTACATCACTTTGCTCCACGACCATTGTCATCACAATAGTCCATACCCTTGTCAACACAATGCTGCATAATCCCTGTCATCACAATTCTCCTTGACTGCTGTCATCACGATAATCCAGGACAATTTTCATAACAATGATTCATTCCCCCAGTCATCTCAGTGCTCCATGATACCTTTCATCACAATTCCTAGATGATCAATGTCATCACAAGGCCCCATGACACCTGTCATCACAATTCGCTATGACCCTTGTCATCACAATACTCGATGAACTGTGTCATCACAGTGTTCCAGGGCCCATGTCATCACAATGATCCATGACGACTTTCATCACAATGCTCCAATACACCTGTCATCACAATGCTCCATGGCCCCTGTTATCATATTGCTCCATGATCACTTTCATCACAATGATCCATGACCAATGTCATCACCATTCCTAATGACGCCTGTCATCTCAATGCTCCATGGCACCTTCATCACAATGCTCCATGAACCCGTTCATCACAATGTTCCCTGTCCTTTTCATCACAATGTTCCATGGGCCCTGTCATCACAATGCTCCATGCGCTGGTCATCAAAATGCTCCAGAACTCTTGTCATCATAATGCTCCATGCCAGTGTCATCAAAATGCCCCATGACACTTGTCATCACAATGCTCCACGTCATTTGTCATCACAATGCTCCATGACCCTTGTCATAACAATGGTCCATGGCCTTGTCATCACAATGTTCCATGGCCTCTGACATCACTATGCTCTATGGTTTTTCTCATCACAATGCTCTTTGACCCCTGTCATCACAATGCTTGATGACCATTGTCATCACAATGCTCCAAGAACCCTGTCATCACAATGCTCCATGCCGTTGACATCACAATGCTCCATGGCCCTTGTAATTAGAATGCTCCATGCCCTTGTCATCACAATGCTCCCGAACACTTGTGATCATAATACGCCTTTCCTGTGCCATCCCATTGCTCAATGACCCTTGTCATCAAAATGTTCCTTGTCCTTTGTCATCACAGTGCTCCATGATACCTTTAATCAAAATTCTACATGACAACTGTCATCACAATGCAAGATGACCAATGTCATCACAAGGCCCCATGACACGTGTCATCACAATTCGCCTTGGCCCTGGACATCTCAATGCTGTATGAACCGTGTCATCACTAGGTTCCAGGACACTTGTCATCACAATGCTCCATGAACTCTGTTATCTCAATGTTCCATGGCCTTTGTATTCACAATGCTCCATTGTCCTGATAATCGCATTGCTCCATGAACACTTTCATCACAATGCTCCTTGACCACTGTCACCCTAATTCCCCATGACGTCTCGCCTCACTGTCTTCCAAGGCCACTCTCATCAAAATGCTCCATGATCTGTGTCAGCACAATATTGCATGACACTTGTCATCACAATGCTCCATGATGCCTGTCATCACAATGCTCCATGAATTTGTTATCACAATGCTCCAGGACCAGTTTCATCACAATACTCCATCCCCCTTTTCATCACAGTGCACAATGAAACCTTTCATTACAATGCTCCATGACACTTGTCATCACAATGCTCAGCGGCCTCTATCGTCACAATGCTCCCAGGCACTTTTCATCACGATGTTCCATGAAAACTTACATCACTTTGCTCCACGACCATTGTCATCACAATAGTCCATACCCTTGTCAACACAATGCTGCATAATCCCTGTCATCACAATTCTCCTTGACTGCTGTCATCACGATAATCCAGGACAATTTTCATAACAATGATTCATTCCCCCAGTCATCTCAGTGCTCCATGATACCTTTCATCACAATTCCTAGATGATCAATGTCATCACAAGGCCCCATGACACCTGTCATCACAATTCGCTATGACCCTTGTCATCACAATACTCGATGAACCGTGTCATCACAGTGTTCCAGGGCCCATGTCATCACAATGATCCATGACGACTTTCATCACAATGCTCCAATACACCTGTCATCACAATGCTCCATGGCCCCTGTTATCATATTGCTCCATGATCACTTTCATCACAATGATCCATGACCAATGTCATCACCATTCCTAATGACGCCTGTCATCTCAATGCTCCATGGCACCTTCATCACAATGCTCCATGAACCCGTTCATCACAATGTTCCCTGTCCTTTTCATCACAATGTTCCATGGGCCCTGTCATCACAATGCTCCATGCGCTGGTCATCAAAATGCTCCAGAACTCTTGTCATCATAATGCTCCATGCCAGTGTCATCAAAATGCCCCATGACACTTGTCATCACAATGCTCCACGTCATTTGTCATCACAATGCTCCATGACCCTTGTCATAACAATGGTCCATGGCCTTGTCATCACAATGTTCCATGGCCTCTGACATCACTATGCTCTATGGTTTTTCTCATCACAATGCTCTTTGACCCCTGTCATCACAATGCTTGATGACCATTGTCATCACAATGCTCCAAGAACCCTGTCATCACAATGCTCCATGCCGTTGACATCACAATGCTCCATGGCCCTTGTAATTAGAATGCTCCATGCCCTTGTCATCACAATGCTCCCGAACACTTGTGATCATAATACGCCTTTCCTGTGTCATCCCATTGCTCAATGACCCTTGTCATCAAAATGTTCCTTGTCCTTTGTCATCACAGTGCTCCATGATACCTTTAATCAAAATTCTACATGACAACTGTCATCACAATGCAAGATGACCAATGTCATCACAAGGCCCCATGACACGTGTCATCACAATTCGCCTTGGCCCTCGACATCTCAATGCTGTATGAACCGTGTCATCACTAGGTTCCAGGACACTTGTCATCACAATGCTCCATGAACTCTGTTATCTCAATGTTCCATGGCCTTTGTATTCACAATGCTCCATTGTCCTGATAATCGCATTGCTCCATGAACACTTTCATCACAATGCTCCTTGACCACTGTCACCCTAATTCCCCATGACGTCTCGCCTCACTGTCTTCCAAGGCCACTCTCATCAAAATGCTCCATGATCTGTGTCAGCACAATATTGCATGACACTTGTCATCACAATGCTCCATGATGCCTGTCATCACAATGCTCCATGAATTTGTTATCACAATGCTCCAGGACCAGTTTCATCACAATACTCCATCCCCCTTTTCATCACAGTGCACAATGAAACCTTTCATTACAATGCTCCATGACACTTGTCATCACAATGCTCAGCGGCCTCTATCGTCACAATGCTCCCAGGCACTTTTCATCACGATGTTCCATGAAAACTTACATCACTTTGCTCCACGACCATTGTCATCACAATAGTCCATACCCTTGTCAACACAATGCTGCATAATCCCTGTCATCACAATTCTCCTTGACTGCTGTCATCACGATAATCCAGGACAATTTTCATAACAATGATTCATTCCCCCAGTCATCTCAGTGCTCCATGATACCTTTCATCACAATTCCTAGATGATCAATGTCATCACAAGGCCCCATGACACCTGTCATCACAATTCGCTATGACCCTTGTCATCACAATACTCGATGAACCGTGTCATCACAGTGTTCCAGGGCCCATGTCATCACAATGATCCATGACGACTTTCATCACAATGCTCCAATACACCTGTCATCACAATGCTCCATGGCCCCTGTTATCATATTGCTCCATGATCACTTTCATCACAATGATCCATGACCAATGTCATCACCATTCCCAATGACGCCTGTCATCTCAATGCTCCATGGCACCTTCATCACAATGCTCCATGAACCCGTTCATCACAATGTTCCCTGTCCTTTTCATCACAATTTTCCATGGGCCCTGTCATCACAATGCTCCATGCGCTGGTCATCAAAATGCTCCAGAACTCTTGTCATCATAATGCTCCATGCCAGTGTCATCAAAATGCCCCATGACACTTGTCATCACAATGCTCCACGTCATTTGTCATCACAATGCTCCATGACCCTTGTCATAACAATGGTCCATGGCCTTGTCATCACAATGTTCCATGGCCTCTGACATCACTATGCTCTATGGTTTTTCTCATCACAATGCTCTTTGACCCCTGTCATCACAATGCTTGATGACCATTGTCATCACAATGCTCCAAGAACCCTGTCATCACAATGCTCCATGCCGTTGACATCACAATGCTCCATGGCCCTTGTAATTAGAATGCTCCATGCCCTTGTCATCACAATGCTCCCGAACACTTGTGATCATAATACGCCTTTCCTGTGTCATCCCATTGCTCAATGACCCTTGTCATCAAAATGTTCCTTGTCCTTTGTCATCACAGTGCTCCATGATACCTTTAATCAAAATTCTACATGACAACTGTCATCACAATGCAAGATGACCAATGTCATCACAAGGCCCCATGACACGTGTCATCACAATTCGCCTTGGCCCTCGACATCTCAATGCTGTATGAACCGTGTCATCACTAGGTTCCAGGACACTTGTCATCACAATGCTCCATGAACTCTGTTATCTCAATGTTCCATGGCCTTTGTATTCACAATGCTCCATTGTCCTGATAATCGCATTGCTCCATGAACACTTTCATCACAATGCTCCTTGACCACTGTCACCCTAATTCCCCATGACGTCTCGCCTCACTGTCTTCCAAGGCCACTCTCATCAAAATGCTCCATGATCTGTGTCAGCACAATATTGCATGACACTTGTCATCACAATGCTCCATGATGCCTGTCATCACAATGCTCCATGAATTTGTTATCACAATGCTCCAGGACCAGTTTCATCACAATACTCCATCCCCCTTTTCATCACAGTGCACAATGAAACCTTTCATTACAATGCTCCATGACACTTGTCATCACAATGCTCAGCGGCCTCTATCGTCACAATGCTCCCAGGCACTTTTCATCACGATGTTCCATGAAAACTTACATCACTTTGCTCCACGACCATTGTCATCACAATAGTCCATACCCTTGTCAACACAATGCTGCATAATCCCTGTCATCACAATTCTCCTTGACTGCTGTCATCACGATAATCCAGGACAATTTTCATAACAATGATTCATTCCCCCAGTCATCTCAGTGCTCCATGATACCTTTCATCACAATTCCTAGATGATCAATGTCATCACAAGGCCCCATGACACCTGTCATCACAATTCGCTATGACCCTTGTCATCACAATACTCGATGAACCGTGCCATCACAGTGTTCCAGGGCCCATGTCATCACAATGATCCATGACGACTTTCATCACAATGCTCCAATACACCTGTCATCACAATGCTCCATGGCCCCTGTTATCATATTGCTCCATGATCACTTTCATCACAATGATCCATGACCAATGTCATCACCATTCCTAATGACGCCTGTCATCTCAATGCTCCATGGCACCTTCATCACAATGCTCCATGAACCCGTTCATCACAATGTTCCCTGTCCTTTTCATCACAATGTTCCATGGGCCCTGTCATCACAATGCTCCATGCGCTTGTCATCAAAATGCTCCAGAACTCTTGTCATCATAATGCTCCATGCCAGTGTCATCAAAATGCCCCATGACACTTGTCATCACAATGCTCCACGTCATTTGTCATCACAATGCTCCATGACCCTTGTCATAACAATGGTCCATGGCCTTGTCATCACAATGTTCCATGGCCTCTGACATCACTATGCTCTATGGTTTTTCTCATCACAATGCTCTTTGACCCCTGTCATCACAATGCTTGATGACCATTGTCATCACAATGCTCCAAGAACCCTGTCATCACAATGCTCCATGCCGTTGACATCACAATGCTCCATGGCCCTTGTAATTAGAATGCTCCATGCCCTTGTCATCACAATGCTCCCGAACACTTGTGATCATAATACGCCTTTCCTGTGTCATCCCATTGCTCAATGACCCTTGTCATCAAAATGTTCCTTGTCCTTTGTCATCACAGTGCTCCATGATACCTTTAATCAAAATTCTACATGACAACTGTCATCACAATGCAAGATGACCAATGTCATCACAAGGCCCCATGACACGTGTCATCACAATTCGCCTTGGCCCTGGACATCTCAATGCTGTATGAACCGTGTCATCACTAGGTTCCAGGACACTTGTCATCACAATGCTCCATGAACTCTGTTATCTCAATGTTCCATGGCCTTTGTATTCACAATGCTCCATTGTCCTGATAATCGCATTGCTCCATGAACACTTTCATCACAATGCTCCTTGACCACTGTCACCCTAATTCCCCATGACGTCTCGCCTCACTGTCTTCCAAGGCCACTCTCATCAAAATGCTCCATGATCTGTGTCAGCACAATATTGCATGACACTTGTCATCACAATGCTCCATGATGCCTGTCATCACAATGCTCCATGAATTTGTTATCACAATGCTCCAGGACCAGTTTCATCACAATACTCCATCCCCCTTTTCATCACAGTGCACAATGAAACCTTTCATTACAATGCTCCATGACACTTGTCATCACAATGCTCAGCGGCCTCTATCGTCACAATGCTCCCAGGCACTTTTCATCACGATGTTCCATGAAAACTTACATCACTTTGCTCCACGACCATTGTCATCACAATAGTCCATACCCTTGTCAACACAATGCTGCATAATCCCTGTCATCACAATTCTCCTTGACTGCTGTCATCACGATAATCCAGGACAATTTTCATAACAATGATTCATTCCCCCAGTCATCTCAGTGCTCCATGATACCTTTCATCACAATTCCTAGATGATCAATGTCATCACAAGGCCCCATGACACCTGTCATCACAATTCGCTATGACCCTTGTCATCACAATACTCGATGAACCGTGCCATCACAGTGTTCCAGGGCCCATGTCATCACAATGATCCATGACGACTTTCATCACAATGCTCCAATACACCTGTCATCACAATGCTCCATGGCCCCTGTTATCATATTGCTCCATGATCACTTTCATCACAATGATCCATGACCAATGTCATCACCATTCCTAATGACGCCTGTCATCTCAATGCTCCATGGCACCTTCATCACAATGCTCCATGAACCCGTTCATCACAATGTTCCCTGTCCTTTTCATCACAATGTTCCATGGGCCCTGTCATCACAATGCTCCATGCGCTGGTCATCAAAATGCTCCAGAACTCTTGTCATCATAATGCTCCATGCCAGTGTCATCAAAATGCCCCATGACACTTGTCATCACAATGCTCCACGTCATTTGTCATCACAATGCTCCATGACCCTTGTCATAACAATGGTCCATGGCCTTGTCATCACAATGTTCCATGGCCTCTGACATCACTATGCTCTATGGTTTTTCTCATCACAATGCTCTTTGACCCCTGTCATCACAATGCTTGATGACCATTGTCATCACAATGCTCCAAGAACCCTGTCATCACAATGCTCCATGCCGTTGACATCACAATGCTCCATGGCCCTTGTAATTAGAATGCTCCATGCCCTTGTCATCACAATGCTCCCGAACACTTGTGATCATAATACGCCTTTCCTGTGTCATCCCATTGCTCAATGACCCTTGTCATCAAAATGTTCCTTGTCCTTTGTCATCACAGTGCTCCATGATACCTTTAATCAAAATTCTACATGACAACTGTCATCACAATGCAAGATGACCAATGTCATCACAAGGCCCCATGACACGTGTCATCACAATTCGCCTTGGCCCTGGACATCTCAATGCTGTATGAACCGTGTCATCACTAGGTTCCAGGACACTTGTCATCACAATGCTCCATGAACTCTGTTATCTCAATGTTCCATGGCCTTTGTATTCACAATGCTCCATTGTCCTGATAATCGCATTGCTCCATGAACACTTTCATCACAATGCTCCTTGACCACTGTCACCCTAATTCCCCATGACGTCTCGCCTCACTGTCTTCCAAGGCCACTCTCATCAAAATGCTCCATGATCTGTGTCAGCACAATATTGCATGACACTTGTCATCACAATGCTCCATGATGCCTGTCATCACAATGCTCCATGAATTTGTTATCACAATGCTCCAGGACCAGTTTCATCACAATACTCCATCCCCCTTTTCATCACAGTGCACAATGAAACCTTTCATTACAATGCTCCATGACACTTGTCATCACAATGCTCAGCGGCCTCTATCGTCACAATGCTCCCAGGCACTTTTCATCACGATGTTCCATGAAAACTTACATCACTTTGCTCCACGACCATTGTCATCACAATAGTCCATACCCTTGTCAACACAATGCTGCATAATCCCTGTCATCACAATTCTCCTTGACTGCTGTCATCACGATAATCCAGGACAATTTTCATAACAATGATTCATTCCCCCAGTCATCTCAGTGCTCCATGATACCTTTCATCACAATTCCTAGATGATCAATGTCATCACAAGGCCCCATGACACCTGTCATCACAATTCTCTATGACCCTTGTCATCACAATACTCGATGAACCGTGTCATCACAGTGTTCCAGGGCCCATGTCATCACAATGATCCATGACGACTTTCATCACAATGCTCCAATACACCTGTCATCACAATGCTCCATGGCCCCTGTTATCATATTGCTCCATGATCACTTTCATCACAATGATCCATGACCAATGTCATCACCATTCCTAATGACGCCTGTCATCTCAATGCTCCATGGCACCTTCATCACAATGCTCCATGAACCCGTTCATCACAATGTTCCCTGTCCTTTTCATCACAATGTTCCATGGGCCCTGTCATCACAATGCTCCATGCGCTGGTCATCAAAATGCTCCAGAACTCTTGTCATCATAATGCTCCATGCCAGTGTCATCAAAATGCCCCATGACACTTGTCATCACAATGCTCCACGTCATTTGTCATCACAATGCTCCATGACCCTTGTCATAACAATGGTCCATGGCCTTGTCATCACAATGTTCCATGGCCTCTGACATCACTATGCTCTATGGTTTTTCTCATCACAATGCTCTTTGACCCCTGTCATCACAATGCTTGATGACCATTGTCATCACAATGCTCCAAGAACCCTGTCATCACAATGCTCCATGCCGTTGACATCACAATGCTCCATGGCCCTTGTAATTAGAATGCTCCATGCCCTTGTCATCACAATGCTCCCGAACACTTGTGATCATAATACGCCTTTCCTGTGTCATCCCATTGCTCAATGACCCTTGTCATCAAAATGTTCCTTGTCCTTTGTCATCACAGTGCTCCATGATACCTTTAATCAAAATTCTACATGACAACTGTCATCACAATGCAAGATGACCAATGTCATCACAAGGCCCCATGACACGTGTCATCACAATTCGCCTTGGCCCTGGACATCTCAATGCTGTATGAACCGTGTCATCACTAGGTTCCAGGACACTTGTCATCACAATGCTCCATGAACTCTGTTATCTCAATGTTCCATGGCCTTTGTATTCACAATGCTCCATTGTCCTGATAATCGCATTGCTCCATGAACACTTTCATCACAATGCTCCTTGACCACTGTCACCCTAATTCCCCATGACGTCTCGCCTCACTGTCTTCCAAGGCCACTCTCATCAAAATGCTCCATGATCTGTGTCAGCACAATATTGCATGACACTTGTCATCACAATGCTCCATGATGCCTGTCATCACAATGCTCCATGAATTTGTTATCACAATGCTCCAGGACCAGTTTCATCACAATACTCCATCCCCCTTTTCATCACAGTGCACAATGAAACCTTTCATTACAATGCTCCATGACACTTGTCATCACAATGCTCAGCGGCCTCTATCGTCACAATGTTCCCAGGCACTTTTCATCACGATGTTCCATGAAATCTTACATCACTTTGCTCCACGACCATTGTCATCACAATAGTCCATACCCTTGTCAACACAATGCTGCATAATACCTGTCATCACAATTCTCCTTGACTGCTGTCATCACGATAATCCAGGACAATTTTCATAACAATGATTCATTCCCCCAGTCATCTCAGTGCTCCATGATACCTTTCATCACAATTCCTAGATGATCAATGTCATCACAAGGCCCCATGACACCTGTCATCACAATTCGCTATGACCCTTGTCATCACAATACTCGATGAACCGTGTCATCACAGTGTTCCAGGGCCCATGTCATCACAATGATCCATGACGACTTTCATCACAATGCTCCAATACACCTGTCATCACAATGCTCCATGGCCCCTGTTATCATATTGCTCCATGATCACTTTCATCACAATGATCCATGACCAATGTCATCACCATTCCCAATGACGCCTGTCATCTCAATGCTCCATGGCACCTTCATCACAATGCTCCATGAACCCGTTCATCACAATGTTCCCTGTCCTTTTCATCACAATGTTCCATGGGCCCTGTCATCACAATGCTCCATGCGCTGGTCATCAAAATGCTCCAGAACTCTTGTCATCATAATGCTCCATGCCAGTGTCATCAAAATGCCCCATGACACTTGTCATCACAATGCTCCACGTCATTTGTCATCACAATGCTCCATGACCCTTGTCATAACAATGGTCCATGGCCTTGTCATCACAATGTTCCATGGCCTCTGACATCACTATGCTCTATGGTTTTTCTCATCACAATGCTCTTTGACCCCTGTCATCACAATGCTTGATGACCATTGTCATCACAATGCTCCAAGAACCCTGTCATCACAATGCTCCATGCCGTTGACATCACAATGCTCCATGGCCCTTGTAATTAGAATGCTCCATGCCCTTGTCATCACAATGCTCCCGAACACTTGTGATCATAATACGCCTTTCCTGTGTCATCCCATTGCTCAATGACCCTTGTCATCAAAATGTTCCTTGTCCTTTGTCATCACAGTGCTCCATGATACCTTTAATCAAAATTCTACATGACAACTGTCATCACAATACAAGATGACCAATGTCATCACAAGGCCCCATGACACGTGTCATCACAATTCGCCTTGGCCCTGGACATCTCAATGCTGTATGAACCGTGTCATCACTAGGTTCCAGGACACTTGTCATCACAATGCTCCATGAACTCTGTTATCTCAATGTTCCATGGCCTTTGTATTCACAATGCTCCATTGTCCTGATAATCGCATTGCTCCATGAACACTTTCATCACAATGCTCCTTGACCACTGTCACCCTAATTCCCCATGACGTCTCGCCTCACTGTCTTCCAAGGCCACTCTCATCAAAATGCTCCATGATCTGTGTCAGCACAATATTGCATGACACTTGTCATCACAATGCTCCATGATGCCTGTCATCACAATGCTCCATGAATTTGTTATCACAATGCTCCAGGACCAGTTTCATCACAATACTCCATCCCCCTTTTCATCACAGTGCACAATGAAACCTTTCATTACAATGCTCCATGACACTTGTCATCACAATGCTCAGCGGCCTCTATCGTCACAATGCTCCCAGGCACTTTTCATCACGATGTTCCATGAAAACTTACATCACTTTGCTCCACGACCATTGTCATCACAATAGTCCATACCCTTGTCAACACAATGCTGCATAATCCCTGTCATCACAATTCTCCTTGACTGCTGTCATCACGATAATCCAGGACAATTTTCATAACAATGATTCATTCCCCCAGTCATCTCAGTGCTCCATGATACCTTTCATCACAATTCCTAGATGATCAATGTCATCACAAGGCCCCATGACACCTGTCATCACAATTCGCTATGACCCTTGTCATCACAATACTCGATGAACCGTGTCATCACAGTGTTCCAGGGCCCATGTCATCACAATGATCCATGACGACTTTCATCACAATGCTCCAATACACCTGTCATCACAATGCTCCATGGCCCCTGTTATCATATTGCTCCATGATCACTTTCATCACAATGATCCATGACCAATGTCATCACCATTCCTAATGACGCCTGTCATCTCAATGCTCCATGGCACCTTCATCACAATGCTCCATGAACCCGTTCATCACAATGTTCCCTGTCCTTTTCATCACAATTTTCCATGGGCCCTGTCATCACAATGCTCCATGCGCTGGTCATCAAAATGCTCCAGAACTCTTGTCATCATAATGCTCCATGCCAGTGTCATCAAAATGCCCCATGACACTTGTCATCACAATGCTCCACGTCATTTGTCATCACAATGCTCCATGACCCTTGTCATAACAATGGTCCATGGCCTTGTCATCACAATGTTCCATGGCCTCTGACATCACTATGCTCTATGGTTTTTCTCATCACAATGCTCTTTGACCCCTGTCATCACAATGCTTGATGACCATTGTCATCACAATGCTCCAAGAACCCTGTCATCACAATGCTCCATGCCGTTGACATCACAATGCTCCATGGCCCTTGTAATTAGAATGCTCCATGCCCTTGTCATCACAATGCTCCCGAACACTTGTGATCATAATACGCCTTTCCTGTGTCATCCCATTGCTCAATGACCCTTGTCATCAAAATGTTCCTTGTCCTTTGTCATCACAGTGCTCCATGATACCTTTAATCAAAATTCTACATGACAACTGTCATCACAATGCAAGATGACCAATGTCATCACAAGGCCCCATGACACGTGTCATCACAATTCGCCTTGGCCCTCGACATCTCAATGCTGTATGAACCGTGTCATCACTAGGTTCCAGGACACTTGTCATCACAATGCTCCATGAACTCTGTTATCTCAATGTTCCATGGCCTTTGTATTCACAATGCTCCATTGTCCTGATAATCGCATTGCTCCATGAACACTTTCATCACAATGCTCCTTGACCACTGTCACCCTAATTCCCCATGACGTCTCGCCTCACTGTCTTCCAAGGCCACTCTCATCAAAATGCTCCATGATCTGTGTCAGCACAATATTGCATGACACTTGTCATCACAATGCTCCATGATGCCTGTCATCACAATGCTCCATGAATTTGTTATCACAATGCTCCAGGACCAGTTTCATCACAATACTCCATCCCCCTTTTCATCACAGTGCACAATGAAACCTTTCATTACAATGCTCCATGACACTTGTCATCACAATGCTCAGCGGCCTCTATCGTCACAATGCTCCCAGGCACTTTTCATCACGATGTTCCATGAAAACTTACATCACTTTGCTCCACGACCATTGTCATCACAATAGTCCATACCCTTGTCAACACAATGCTGCATAATCCCTGTCATCACAATTCTCCTTGACTGCTGTCATCACGATAATCCAGGACAATTTTCATAACAATGATTCATTCCCCCAGTCATCTCAGTGCTCCATGATACCTTTCATCACAATTCCTAGATGATCAATGTCATCACAAGGCCCCATGACACCTGTCATCACAATTCGCTATGACCCTTGTCATCACAATACTCGATGAACCGTGTCATCACAGTGTTCCAGGGCCCATGTCATCACAATGATCCATGACGACTTTCATCACAATGCTCCAATACACCTGTCATCACAATGCTCCATGGCCCCTGTTATCATATTGCTCCATGATCACTTTCATCACAATGATCCATGACCAATGTCATCACCATTCCCAATGACGCCTGTCATCTCAATGCTCCATGGCACCTTCATCACAATGCTCCATGAACCCGTTCATCACAATGTTCCCTGTCCTTTTCATCACAATGTTCCATGGGCCCTGTCATCACAATGCTCCATGCGCTGGTCATCAAAATGCTCCAGAACTCTTGTCATCATAATGCTCCATGCCAGTGTCATCAAAATGCCCCATGACACTTGTCATCACAATGCTCCACGTCATTTGTCATCACAATGCTCCATGACCCTTGTCATAACAATGGTCCATGGCCTTGTCATCACAATGTTCCATGGCCTCTGACATCACTATGCTCTATGGTTTTTCTCATCACAATGCTCTTTGACCCCTGTCATCACAATGCTTGATGACCATTGTCATCACAATGCTCCCAGAACCCTGTCATCACAATGCTCCATGCCGTTGACATCACAATGCTCCATGGCCCTTGTAATTAGAATGCTCCATGCCCTTGTCATCACAATGCTCCCGAACACTTGTGATCATAATACGCCTTTCCTGTGTCATCCCATTGCTCAATGACCCTTGTCATCAAAATGTTCCTTGTCCTTTGTCATCACAGTGCTCCATGATACCTTTAATCAAAATTCTACATGACAACTGTCATCACAATGCAAGATGACCAATGTCATCACAAGGCCCCATGACACGTGTCATCACAATTCGCCTTGGCCCTGGACATCTCAATGCTGTATGAACCGTGTCATCACTAGGTTCCAGGACACTTGTCATCACAATGCTCCATGAACTCTGTTATCTCAATGTTCCATGGCCTTTGTATTCACAATGCTCCATTGTCCTGATAATCGCATTGCTCCATGAACACTTTCATCACAATGCTCCTTGACCACTGTCACCCTAATTCCCCATGACGTCTCGCCTCACTGTCTTCCAAGGCCACTCTCATCAAAATGCTCCATGATCTGTGTCAGCACAATATTGCATGACACTTGTCATCACAATGCTCCATGATGCCTGTCATCACAATGCTCCATGAATTTGTTATCACAATGCTCCAGGACCAGTTTCATCACAATACTCCATCCCCCTTTTCATCACAGTGCACAATGAAACCTTTCATTACAATGCTCCATGACACTTGTCATCACAATGCTCAGCGGCCTCTATCGTCACAATGCTCCCAGGCACTTTTCATCACGATGTTCCATGAAAACTTACATCACTTTGCTCCACGACCATTGTCATCACAATAGTCCATACCCTTGTCAACACAATGCTGCATAATCCCTGTCATCACAATTCTCCTTGACTGCTGTCATCACGATAATCCAGGACAATTTTCATAACAATGATTCATTCCCCCAGTCATCTCAGTGCTCCATGATACCTTTCATCACAATTCCTAGATGATCAATGTCATCACAAGGCCCCATGACACCTGTCATCACAATTCGCTATGACCCTTGTCATCACAATACTCGATGAACCGTGTCATCACAGTGTTCCAGGGCCCATGTCATCACAATGATCCATGACGACTTTCATCACAATGCTCCAATACACCTGTCATCACAATGCTCCATGGCCCCTGTTATCATATTGCTCCATGATCACTTTCATCACAATGATCCATGACCAATGTCATCACCATTCCTAATGACGCCTGTCATCTCAATGCTCCATGGCACCTTCATCACAATGCTCCATGAACCCGTTCATCACAATGTTCCCTGTCCTTTTCATCACAATGTTCCATGGGCCCTGTCATCACAATGCGCCATGCGCTTGTCATCAAAATGCTCCAGAACTCTTGTCATCATAATGCTCCATGCCAGTGTCATCAAAATGCCCCATGACACTTGTCATCACAATGCTCCACGTCATTTGTCATCACAATGCTCCATGACCCTTGTCATAACAATGGTCCATGGCCTTGTCATCACAATGTTCCATGGCCTCTGACATCACTATGCTCTATGGTTTTTCTCATCACAATGCTATTTGACCCCTGTCATCACAATGCTTGATGACCATTGTCATCACAATGCTCCAAGAACCCTGTCATCACAATGCTCCATGCCGTTGACATCACAATGCTCCATGGCCCTTGTAATTAGAATGCTCCATGCCCTTGTCATCACAATGCTCCAGAACACTTGTGATCATAATACGCCTTTCCTGTGTCATCCCATTGCTCAATGACCCTTGTCATCAAAATGTTCCTTGTCCTTTGTCATCACAGTGCTCCATGATACCTTTAATCAAAATTCTACATGACAACTGTCATCACAATGCAAGATGACCAATGTCATCACAAGGCCCCATGACACGTGTCATCACAATTCGCCTTGGCCCTGGACATCTCAATGCTGTATGAACCGTGTCATCACTAGGTTCCAGGACACTTGTCATCACAATGCTCCATGAACTCTGTTATCTCAATGTTCCATGGCCTTTGTATTCACAATGCTCCATTGTCCTGATAATCGCATTGCTCCATGAACACTTTCATCACAATGCTCCTTGACCACTGTCACCCTAATTCCCCATGACGTCTCGCCTCACTGTCTTCCAAGGCCACTCTCATCAAAATGCTCCATGATCTGTGTCAGCACAATATTGCATGACACTTGTCATCACAATGCTCCATGATGCCTGTCATCACAATGCTCCATGAATTTGTTATCACAATGCTCCAGGACCAGTTTCATCACAATACTCCATCCCCCTTTTCATCACAGTGCACAATGAAACCTTTCATTACAATGCTCCATGACACTTGTCATCACAATGCTCAGCGGCCTCTATCGTCACAATGCTCCCAGGCACTTTTCATCACGATGTTCCATGAAAACTTACATCACTTTGCTCCACGACCATTGTCATCACAATAGTCCATACCCTTGTCAACACAATGCTGCATAATCCCTGTCATCACAATTCTCCTTGACTGCTGTCATCACGATAATCCAGGACAATTTTCATAACAATGATTCATTCCCCCAGTCATCTCAGTGCTCCATGATACCTTTCATCACAATTCCTAGATGATCAATGTCATCACAAGGCCCCATGACACCTGTCATCACAATTCGCTATGACCCTTGTCATCACAATACTCGATGAACCGTGTCATCACAGTGTTCCAGGGCCCATGTCATCACAATGATCCATGACGACTTTCATCACAATGCTCCAATACACCTGTCATCACAATGCTCCATGGCCCCTGTTATCATATTGCTCCATGATCACTTTCATCACAATGATCCATGACCAATGTCATCACCATTCCTAATGACGCCTGTCATCTCAATGCTCCATGGCACCTTCATCACAATGCTCCATGAACCCGTTCATCACAATGTTCCCTGTCCTTTTCATCACAATGTTCCATGGGCCCTGTCATCACAATGCGCCATGCGCTTGTCATCAAAATGCTCCAGAACTCTTGTCATCATAATGCTCCATGCCAGTGTCATCAAAATGCCCCATGACACTTGTCATCACAATGCTCCACGTCATTTGTCATCACAATGCTCCATGACCCTTGTCATAACAATGGTCCATGGCCTTGTCATCACAATGTTCCATGGCCTCTGACATCACTATGCTCTATGGTTTTTCTCATCACAATGCTATTTGACCCCTGTCATCACAATGCTTGATGACCATTGTCATCACAATGCTCCAAGAACCCTGTCATCACAATGCTCCATGCCGTTGACATCACAATGCTCCATGGCCCTTGTAATTAGAATGCTCCATGCCCTTGTCATCACAATGCTCCAGAACACTTGTGATCATAATACGCCTTTCCTGTGTCATCCCATTGCTCAATGACCCTTGTCATCAAAATGTTCCTTGTCCTTTGTCATCACAGTGCTCCATGATACCTTTAATCAAAATTCTACATGACAACTGTCATCACAATGCAAGATGACCAATGTCATCACAAGGCCCCATGACACGTGTCATCACAATTCGCCTTGGCCCTGGACATCTCAATGCTGTATGAACCGTGTCATCACTAGGTTCCAGGACACTTGTCATCACAATGCTCCATGAACTCTGTTATCTCAATGTTCCATGGCCGTTGTATTCACAATGCTCCATTGTCCTGATAATCGCATTGCTCCATGAACACTTTCATCACAATGCTCCTTGACCACTGTCACCCTAATTCCCCATGACGTCTCGCCTCACTGTCTTCCAAGGCCACTCTCATCAAAATGCTCCATGATCTGTGTCAGCACAATATTGCATGACACTTGTCATCACAATGCTCCATGATGCCTGTCATCACAATGCTCCATGAATTTGTTATCACAATGCTCCAGGACCAGTTTCATCACAATACTCCATCCCCCTTTTCATCACAGTGCACAATGAAACCTTTCATTACAATGCTCCATGACACTTGTCATCACAATGCTCAGCGGCCTCTATCGTCACAATGCTCCCAGGCACTTTTCATCACGATGTTCCATGAAAACTTACATCACTTTGCTCCACGACCATTGTCATCACAATAGTCCATACCCTTGTCAACACAATGCTGCATAATCCCTGTCATCACAATTCTCCTTGACTGCTGTCATCACGATAATCCAGGACAATTTTCATAACAATGATTCATTCCCCCAGTCATCTCAGTGCTCCATGATACCTTTCATCACAATTCCTAGATGATCAATGTCATCACAAGGCCCCATGACACCTGTCATCACAATTCGCTATGACCCTTGTCATCACAATACTCGATGAACCGTGTCATCACAGTGTTCCAGGGCCCATGTCATCACAATGATCCATGACGACTTTCATCACAATGCTCCAATACACCTGTCATCACAATGCTCCATGGCCCCTGTTATCATATTGCTCCATGATCACTTTCATCACAATGATCCATGACCAATGTCATCACCATTCCTAATGACGCCTGTCATCTCAATGCTCCATGGCACCTTCATCACAATGCTCCATGAACCCGTTCATCACAATGTTCCCTGTCCTTTTCATCACAATGTTCCATGGGCCCTGTCATCACAATGCTCCATGCGCTGGTCATCAAAATGCTCCAGAACTCTTGTCATCATAATGCTCCATGCCAGTGTCATCAAAATGCCCCATGACACTTGTCATCACAATGCTCCACGTCATTTGTCATCACAATGCTCCATGACCCTTGTCATAACAATGGTCCATGGCCTTGTCATCACAATGTTCCATGGCCTCTGACATCACTATGCTCTATGGTTTTTCTCATCACAATGCTCTTTGACCCCTGTCATCACAATGCTTGATGACCATTGTCATCACAATGCTCCAAGAACCCTGTCATCACAATGCTCCATGCCGTTGACATCACAATGCTCCATGGCCCTTGTAATTAGAATGCTCCATGCCCTTGTCATCACAATGCTCCAGAACACTTGTGATCATAATACGCCTTTCCTGTGTCATCCCATTGCTCAATGACCCTTGTCATCAAAATGTTCCTTGTCCTTTGTCATCACAGTGCTCCATGATACCTTTAATCAAAATTCTACATGACAACTGTCATCACAATGCAAGATGACCAATGTCATCACAAGGCCCCATGACACGTGTCATCACAATTCGCCTTGGCCCTGGACATCTCAATGTTGTATGAACCGTGTCATCACTAGGTTCCAGGACACTTGTCATCACAATGCTCCATGAACTCTGTTATCTCAATGTTCCATGGCCTTTGTATTCACAATGCTCCATTGTCCTGATAATCGCATTGCTCCATGAACACTTTCATCACAATGCTCCTTGACCACTGTCACCCTAATTCCCCATGACGTCTCGCCTCACTGTCTTCCAAGGCCACTCTCATCAAAATGCTCCATGATCTGTGTCAGCACAATATTGCATGACATTTGTCATCACAATGCTCCATGATGCCTGTCATCACAATGCTCCATGAATTTGTTATCACAATGCTCCAGGACCAGTTTCATCACAATACTCCATCCCCCTTTTCATCACAGTGCACAATGAAACCTTTCATTACAATGCTCCATGACACTTGTCATCACAATGCTCAGCGGCCTCTATCGTCACAATGCTCCCAGGCACTTTTCATCACGATGTTCCATGAAAACTTACATCACTTTGCTCCACGACCATTGTCATCACAATAGTCCATACCCTTGTCAACACAATGCTGCATAATCCCTGTCATCACAATTCTCCTTGACTGCTGTCATCACGATAATCCAGGACAATTTTCATAACAATGATTCATTCCCCCAGTCATCTCAGTGCTCCATGATACCTTTCATCACAATTCCTAGATGATCAATGTCATCACAAGGCCCCATGACACCTGTCATCACAATTCGCTATGACCCTTGTCATCACAATACTCGATGAACCGTGTCATCACAGTGTTCCAGGGCCCATGTCATCACAATGATCCATGACGACTTTCATCACAATGCTCCAATACACCTGTCATCACAATGCTCCATGGCCCCTGTTATCATATTGCTCCATGATCACTTTCATCACAATGATCCATGACCAATGTCATCACCATTCCTAATGACGCCTGTCATCTCAATGCTCCATGGCACCTTCATCACAATGCTCCATGAACCCGTTCATCACAATGTTCCCTGTCCTTTTCATCACAATGTTCCATGGGCCCTGTCATCACAATGCTCCATGCGCTTGTCATCAAAATGCTCCAGAACTCTTGTCATCATAATGCTCCATGCCAGTGTCATCAAAATGCCCCATGACACTTGTCATCACAATGCTCCACGTCATTTGTCATCACAATGCTCCATGACCCTTGTCATAACAATGGTCCATGGCCTTGTCATCACAATGTTCCATGGCCTCTGACATCACTATGCTCTATGGTTTTTCTCATCACAATGCTCTTTGACCCCTGTCATCACAATGCTTGATGACCATTGTCATCACAATGCTCCAAGAACCCTGTCATCACAATGCTCCATGCCGTTGACATCACAATGCTCCATGGCCCCTGTAATTAGAATGCTCCATGCCCTTGTCATCACAATGCTCCAGAACACTTGTGATCATAATACGCCTTTCCTGTGTCATCCCATTGCTCAATGACCCTTGTCATCAAAATGTTCCTTGTCCTTTGTCATCACAGTGCTCCATGATACCTTTAATCAAAATTCTACATGACAACTGTCATCACAATGCAAGATGACCAATGTCATCACAAGGCCCCATGACACGTGTCATCACAATTCGCCTTGGCCCTGGACATCTCAATGTTGTATGAACCGTGTCATCACTAGGTTCCAGGACACTTGTCATCACAATGCTCCATGAACTCTGTTATCTCAATGTTCCATGGCCTTTGTATTCACAATGCTCCATTGTCCTGATAATCGCATTGCTCCATGAACACTTTCATCACAATGCTCCTTGACCACTGTCACCCTAATTCCCCATGACGTCTCGCCTCACTGTCTTCCAAGGCCACTCTCATCAAAATGCTCCATGATCTGTGTCAGCACAATATTGCATGACACTTGTCATCACAATGCTCCATGATGCCTGTCATCACAATGCTCCATGAATTTGTTATCACAATGCTCCAGGACCAGTTTCATCACAATACTCCATCCCCCTTTTCATCACAGTGCACAATGAAACCTTTCATTACAATGCTCCATGACACTTGTCATCACAATGCTCAGCGGCCTCTATCGTCACAATGCTCCCAGGCACTTTTCATCACGATGTTCCATGAAAACTTACATCACTTTGCTCCACGACCATTGTCATCACAATAGTCCATACCCTTGTCAACACAATGCTGCATAATCCCTGTCATCACAATTCTCCTTGACTGCTGTCATCACGATAATCCAGGACAATTTTCATAACAATGATTCATTCCCCCAGTCATCTCAGTGCTCCATGATACCTTTCATCACAATTCCTAGATGATCAATGTCATCACAAGGTCCCATGACACCCTGTCATCACAATTCGCTATGACCCTTGTCATCACAATACTCGATGAACCGTGTCATCACAGTGTTCCAGGGCCCATGTCATCACAATGATCCATGACGACTTTCATCACAATGCTCCAATACACCTGTCATCACAATGCTCCATGGCCCCTGTTATCATATTGCTCCATGATCACTTTCATCACAATGATCCATGACCAATGTCATCACCATTCCTAATGACGCCTGTCATCTCAATGCTCCATGGCACCTTCATCACAATGCTCCATGAACCCGTTCATCACAATGTTCCCTGTCCTTTTCATCACAATGTTCCATGGGCCCTGTCATCACAATGCTCCATGCGCTTGTCATCAAAATGCTCCAGAACTCTTGTCATCATAATGCTCCATGCCAGTGTCATCAAAATGCCCCATGACACTTGTCATCACAATGCTCCACGTCATTTGTCATCACAATGCTCCATGACCCTTGTCATAACAATGGTCCATGGCCTTGTCATCACAATGTTCCATGGCCTCTGACATCACTATGCTCTATGGTTTTTCTCATCACAATGCTCTTTGACCCCTGTCATCACAATGCTTGATGACCATTGTCATCACAATGCTCCAAGAACCCTGTCATCACAATGCTCCATGCCGTTGACATCACAATGCTCCATGGCCCTTGTAATTAGAATGCTCCATGCCCTTGTCATCACAATGCTCCAGAACACTTGTGATCATAATACGCCTTTCCTGTGTCATCCCATTGCTCAATGACCCTTGTCATCAAAATGTTCCTTGTCCTTTGTCATCACAGTGCTCCATGATACCTTTAATCAAAATTCTACATGACAACTGTCATCACAATGCAAGATGACCAATGTCATCACAAGGCCCCATGACACATGTCATCACAATTCGCCTTGGCCCTGGACATCTCAATGCTGTATGAACCGTGTCATCACTAGGTTCCAGGACACTTGTCATCACAATGCTCCATGAACTCTGTTATCTCAATGTTCCATGGCCTTTGTATTCACAATGCTCCATTGTCCTGATAATCGCATTGCTCCATGAACACTTTCATCACAATGCTCCTTGACCACTGTCACCCTAATTCCCCATGACGTCTCGCCTCACTGTCTTCCAAGGCCACTCTCATCAAAATGCTCCATGATCTGTGTCAGCACAATATTGCATGACACTTGTCATCACAATGCTCCATGATGCCTGTCATCACAATGCTCCATGAATTTGTTATCACAATGCTCCAGGACCAGTTTCATCACAATACTCCATCCCACTTTTCATCACAGTGCACAATGAAACCTTTCATTACAATGCTCCATGACACTTGTCATCACAATGCTCAGCGGCCTCTATCGTCACAATGCTCCCAGGCACTTTTCATCACGATGTTCCATGAAAACTTACATCACTTTGCTCCACGACCATTGTCATCACAATAGTCCATACCCTTGTCAACACAATGCTGCATAATCCCTGTCATCACAATTCTCCTTGACTGCTGTCATCACGATAATCCAGGACAATTTTCATAACAATGATTCATTCCCCCAGTCATCTCAGTGCTCCATGATACCTTTCATCACAATTCCTAGATGATCAATGTCATCACAAGGCCCCATGACACCCTGTCATCACAATTCGCTATGACCCTTGTCATCACAATACTCGATGAACCGTGTCATCACAGTGTTCCAGGGCCCATGTCATCACAATGATCCATGACGACTTTCATCACAATGCTCCAATACACCTGTCATCACAATGCTCCATGGCCCCTGTTATCATATTGCTCCATGATCACTTTCATCACAATGATCCATGACCAATGTCATCACCATTCCTAATGACGCCTGTCATCTCAATGCTCCATGGCACCTTCATCACAATGCTCCATGAACCCGTTCATCACAATGTTCCCTGTCCTTTTCATCACAATGTTCCATGGGCCCTGTCATCACAATGCTCCATGCGCTTGTCATCAAAATGCTCCAGAATTCTTGTCATCATAATGCTCCATGCCAGTGTCATCAAAATGCCCCATGACACTTGTCATCACAATGCTCCACGTCATTTGTCATCACAATGCTCCATGACCCTTGTCATAACAATGGTCCATGGCCTTGTCATCACAATGTTCCATGGCCTCTGACATCACTATGCTCTATGGTTTTTCTCATCACAATGCTCTTTGACCCCTGTCATCACAATGCTTGATGACCATTGTCATCACAATGCTCCAAGAACCCTGTCATCACAATGCTCCATGCCGTTGACATCACAATGCTCCATGGCCCTTGTAATTAGAATGCTCCATGCCCTTGTCATCACAATGCTCCAGAACACTTGTGATCATAATACGCCTTTCCTGTGTCATCCC
Source organism: Balaenoptera physalus (assembly GCF_965194825.1). Lineage (NCBI taxonomy): Eukaryota > Metazoa > Chordata > Mammalia > Artiodactyla > Balaenopteridae > Balaenoptera > Balaenoptera physalus. Next base: position 209,289 of record NW_028126151.1, read on the forward strand.
ATTGCTCAATGACCCTTGTCATCAAAATGTTCCTTGTCCTTTGTCATCACAGTGCTCCATGATACCTTTAATCAAAATTCTACATGACAACTGTCATCACAATGCAAGATGACCAATGTCATCACAAGGCCCCATGACACGTGTCATCACAATTCGCCTTGGCCCTGGACATCTCAATGCTGTATGAACCGTGTCATCACTAGGTTCCAGGACACTTGTCATCACAATGCTCCATGAACTCTGTTATCTCAATGTTCCATGGCCGTTGTATTCACAATGCTCCATTGTCCTGATAATCGCATTGCTCCATGAACACTTTCATCACAATGCTCCTTGACCACTGTCACCCTAATTCCCCATGACGTCTCGCCTCACTGTCTTCCAAGGCCACTCTCATCAAAATGCTCCATGATCTGTGTCAGCACAATATTGCATGACACTTGTCATCACAATGCTCCATGATGCCTGTCATCACAATGCTCCATGAATTTGTTATCACAATGCTCCAGGACCAGTTTCATCACAATACTCCATCCCCCTTTTCATCACAGTGCACAATGAAACCTTTCATTACAATGCTCCATGACACTTGTCATCACAATGCTCAGCGGCCTCTATCGTCACAATGCTCCCAGGCACTTTTCATCACGATGTTCCATGAAAACTTACATCACTTTGCTCCACGACCATTGTCATCACAATAGTCCATACCCTTGTCAACACAATGCTGCATAATCCCTGTCATCACAATTCTCCTTGACTGCTGTCATCACGATAATCCAGGACAATTTTCATAACAATGATTCATTCCCCCAGTCATCTCAGTGCTCCATGATACCTTTCATCACAATTCCTAGATGATCAATGTCATCACAAGGCCTCATGACACCTGTCATCACAATTCGCTATGACCCTTGTCATCACAATACTCGATGAACCGTGTCATCACAGTGTTCCAGGGCCCATGTCATCACAATGATCCATGACGACTTTCATCACAATGCTCCAATACACCTGTCATCACAATGCTCCATGGCCCCTGTTATAATATTGCTCCATGATCACTTTCATCACAATGATCCATGACCAATGTCATCACCATTCCTAATGACGCCTGTCATCTCAATGCTCCATGGCACCTTCATCACAATGCTCCATGAACCCGTTCATCACAATGTTCCCTGTCCTTTTCATCACAATGTTCCATGGGCCCTGTCATCACAATGCTCCATGCGCTTGTCATCAAAATGCTCCAGAACTCTTGTCATCATAATGCTCCATGCCAGTGTCATCAAAATGCCCCATGACACTTGTCATCACAATGCTCCACGTCATTTGTCATCACAATGCTCCATGACCCTTGTCATAACAATGGTCCATGGCCTTGTCATCACAATGTTCCATGGCCTCTGACATCACTATGCTCTATGGTTTTTCTCATCACAATGCTCTTTGACCCCTGTCATCACAATGCTTGATGACCATTGTCATCACAATGCTCCAAGAACCCTGTCATCACAATGCTCCATGCCGTTGACATCACAATGCTCCATGGCCCTTGTAATTAGAATGCTCCATGCCCTTGTCATCACAATGCTCCAGAACACTTGTGATCATAATACGCCTTTCCTGTGTCATCCCATTGCTCAATGACCCTTGTCATCAAAATGTTCCTTGTCCTTTGTCATCACAGTGCTCCATGATACCTTTAATCAAAATTCTACATGACAACTGTCATCACAATGCAAGATGACCAATGTCATCACAAGGCCCCATGACACGTGTCATCACAATTCGCCTTGGCCCTGGACATCTCAATGCTGTATGAACCGTGTCATCACTAGGTTCCAGGACACTTGTCATCACAATGCTCCATGAACTCTGTTATCTCAATGTTCCATGGCCGTTGTATTCACAATGCTCCATTGTCCTGATAATCGCATTGCTCCATGAACACTTTCATCACAATGCTCCTTGACCACTGTCACCCTAATTCCCCATGACGTCTCGCCTCACTGTCTTCCAAGGCCACTCTCATCAAAATGCTCCATGATCTGTGTCAGCACAATATTGCATGACACTTGTCATCACAATGCTCCATGATGCCTGTCATCACAATGCTCCATGAATTTGTTATCACAATGCTCCAGGACCAGTTTCATCACAATACTCCATCCCCCTTTTCATCACAGTGCACAATGAAACCTTTCATTACAATGCTCCATGACACTTGTCATCACAATGCTCAGCGGCCTCTATCGTCACAATGCTCCAAGGCACTTTTCATCACGATGTTCCATGAAAACTTACATCACTTTGCTCCACGACCATTGTCATCACAATAGTCCATACCCTTGTCAACACAATGCTGCATAATCCCTGTCATCACAATTCTCCTTGACTGCTGTCATCACGATAATCCAGGACAATTTTCATAACAATGGTTCATTCCCCCAGTCATCTCAGTGCTCCATGATACCTTTCATCACAATTCCTAGATGATCAATGTCATCACAAGGCCCCATGACACCTGTCATCACAATTCGCTATGACCCTTGTCATCACAATACTCGATGAACCGTGTCATCACAGTGTTCCAGGGCCCATGTCATCACAATGATCCATGACGACTTTCATCACAATGCTCCAATACACCTGTCATCACAATGCTCCATGGCCCCTGTTATCATATTGCTCCATGATCACTTTCATCACAATGATCCATGACCAATGTCATCACCATTCCTAATGACGCCTGTCATCTCAATGCTCCATGGCACCTTCATCACAATGCTCCATGAACCCGTTCATCACAATGTTCCCTGTCCTTTTCATCACAATGTTCCATGGGCACTGTCATCACAATGCTCCATGCGCTTGTCATCAAAATGCTCCAGAACTCTTGTCATCATAATGCTCCATGCCAGTGTCATCAAAATGCCCCATGACACTTGTCATCACAATGCTCCACGTCATTTGTCATCACAATGCTCCATGACCCTTGTCATAACAATGGTCCATGGCCTTGTCATCACAATGTTCCATGGCCTCTGACATCACTATGCTCTATGGTTTTTCTCATCACAATGCTCTTTGACCCCTGTCATCACAATGCTTGATGACCATTGTCATCACAATGCTCCAAGAACCCTGTCATCCCAATGCTCCATGCCGTTGACATCACAATGCTCCATGGCCCTTGTAATTAGAATGCTCCATGCCCTTGTCATCACAATGCTCCAGAACACTTGTGATCATAATACGCCTTTCCTGTGTCATCCCATTGCTCAATGACCCTTGTCATCAAAATGTTCCTTGTCCTTTGTCATCACAGTGCTCCATGATACCTTTAATCAAAATTCTACATGACAACTGTCATCACAATGCAAGATGACCAATGTCATCACAAGGCCCCATGACACGTGTCATCACAATTCGCCTTGGCCCTGGACATCTCAATGCTGTATGAACCGTGTCATCACTAGGTTCCAGGACACTTGTCATCACAATGCTCCATGAACTCTGTTATCTCAATGTTCCATGGCCGTTGTATTCACAATGCTCCATTGTCCTGATAATCGCATTGCTCCATGAACACTTTCATCACAATGCTCCTTGACCACTGTCACCCTAATTCCCCATGACGTCTCGCCTCACTGTCTTCCAAGGCCACTCTCATCAAAATGCTCCATGATCTGTGTCAGCACAATATTGCATGACACTTGTCATCACAATGCTCCATGATGCCTGTCATCACAATGCTCCATGAATTTGTTATCACAATGCTCCAGGACCAGTTTCATCACAATACTCCATCCCCCTTTTCATCACAGTGCACAATGAAACCTTTCATTACAATGCTCCATGACACTTGTCATCACAATGCTCAGCGGCCTCTATCGTCACAATGCTCCCAGGCACTTTTCATCACGATGTTCCATGAAAACTTACATCACTTTGCTCCACGACCATTGTCATCACAATAGTCCATACCCTTGTCAACACAATGCTGCATAATCCCTGTCATCACAATTCTCCTTGACTGCTGTCATCACGATAATCCAGGACAATTTTCATAACAATGGTTCATTCCCCCAGTCATCTCAGTGCTCCATGATACCTTTCATCACAATTCCTAGATGATCAATGTCATCACAAGGCCTCATGACACCTGTCATCACAATTCGCTATGACCCTTGTCATCACAATACTCGATGAACCGTGTCATCACAGTGTTCCAGGGCCCATGTCATCACAATGATCCATGACGACTTTCATCACAATGCTCCAATACACCTGTCATCACAATGCTCCATGGCCCCTGTTATCATATTGCTCCATGATCACTTTCATCACAATGATCCATGACCAATGTCATCACCATTCCTAATGACGCCTGTCATCTCAATGCTCCATGGCATCTTCATCACAATGCTCCATGAACCCGTTCATCACAATGTTCCCTGTCCTTTTCATCACAATGTTCCATGGGCCCTGTCATCACAATGCTCCATGCGCTTGTCATCAAAATGCTCCAGAACTCTTGTCATCATAATGCTCCATGCCAGTGTCATCAAAATGCCCCATGACACTTGTCATCACAATGCTCCACGTAATTTGTCATCACAATGCTCCATGACCCTTGTCATAACAATGGTCCATGGCCTTGTCATCACAATGTTCCATGGCCTCTGACATCACTATGCTCTATGGTTTTTCTCATCACAATGCTCTTTGACCCCTGTCATCACAGTGCTTGATGACCATTGTCATCACAATGCTCCAAGAACCCTGTCATCCCAATGCTCCATGCCGTTGACATCACAATGCTCCATGGCCCTTGTAATTAGAATGCTCCATGCCCTTGTCATCACAATGCTCCAGAACACTTGTGATCATAATACGCCTTTCCTGTGTCATCCCATTGCTCAATGACCCTTGTCATCAAAATGTTCCTTGTCCTTTGTCATCACAGTGCTCCATGATACCTTTAATCAAAATTCTACATGACAACTGTCATCACAATGCAAGATGACCAATGTCATCACAAGGCCCCATGACACGTGTCATCACAATTCACCTTGGCCCTCGACATCTCAATGCTGTATGAACCGTGTCATCACTAGGTTCCAGGACACTTGTCATCACAATGCTCCATGAACTCTGTTATCTCAATGTTCCATGGCCTTTGTATTCACAATGCTCCATTGTCCTGATAATCGCATTGCTCCATGAACACTTTCATCACAATGCTCCTTGACCACTGTCACCCTAATTCCCCATGACGTCTCGCCTCACTGTCTTCCAAGGCCACTCTCATCAAAATGCTCCATGATCTGTGTCAGCACAATATTGCATGACACTTGTCATCACAATGCTCCATGATGCCTGTCATCACAATGCTCCATGAATTTGTTATCACAATGCTCCAGGACCAGTTTCATCACAATACTCCATCCCCCTTTTCATCACAGTGCACTATGAAACCTTTCATTACAATGCTCCATGACACTTGTCATCACAATGCTCAGCGGCCTCTATCGTCACAATGCTCCCAGGCACTTTTCATCACGATGTTCCATGAAAACTTACATCACTTTGCTCCACGACCATTGTCATCACAATAGTCCATACCCTTGTCAACACAATGCTGCATAATCCCTGTCATCACAATTCTCCTTGACTGCTGTCATCACGATAATCCAGGACAATTTTCATAACAATGATTCATTCCCCCTGTCATCTCAGTGCTCCATGATACCTTTCATCACAATTCCTAGATGATCAATGTCATCACAAGGCCCCATGACACCTGTCATCACAATTCGCTATGACCCTTGTCATCACAATACTCGATGAACCGTGTCATCACAGTGTTCCAGGGCCCATGTCATCACAATGATCCATGACGACTTTCATCACAATGCTCCAATACACCTGTCATCACAATGCTCCATGGCCCCTGTTATCATATTGCTCCATGATCACTTTCATCACAATGATCCATGACCAATGTCATCACCATTCCTAATGACGCCTGTCATCTCAATGCTCCATGGCACCTTCATCACAATGCTCCATGAACCCGTTCATCACAATGTTCCCTGTCCTTTTCATCACAATGTTCCATGGGCCCTGTCATCACAATGCTCCATGCGCTTGTCATCAAAATGCTCCAGAACTCTTGTCATCATAATGCTCCATGCCAGTGTCATCAAAATGCCCCATGACACTTGTCAACACAATGCTCCACGTCATTTGTCATCACAATGCTCCATGACCATTGTCATAACAATGGTCCATGGCCTTGTCATCACAATGTTCCATGGCCTCTGACATCACTATGCTCTATGGTTTTTCTCATCACAATGCTCTTTGACCCCTGTCATCACAATGCTTGATGACCATTGTCATCACAATGCTCCAAGAACTCTGTCTTCCCAATGCTCCATGCCGTTGACATCACAATGCTCCATGGCCCTTGTAATTAGAATGCTCCATGCCCTTGTCATCACAATGCTCCCGAACACGTGTGATCATAATACGCCTTTCCTGTGTCATCCCATTGCTCAATGACCCTTGTCATCAAAATGTTCCTTGTCCTTTGTCATCACAGTGCTCCATGATACCTTTAATCAAAATTCTACATGACAACTGTCATCACAATGCAAGATGACCAATGTCATCACAAGGCCCCATGACACGTGTCATCACAATTCGCCTTGGCCCTGGACATCTCAATGCTGTATGAACCGTGTCATCACTAGGTTCCAGGACACTTGTCATCACAATGCTCCATGAACTCTGTTATCTCAATGTTCCATGGCCTTTGTATTCACAATGCTCCGTTGTCCTGATAATCGCATTGCTCCATGAACACTTTCATCACAATGCTCCTTGACCACTGTCACCCTAATTCCCCATGACGTCTCGCCTCACTGTCTTCCAAGGCCACTCTCATCAAAATGCTCCATGATCTGTGTCAGCACAATATTGCATGACACTTGTCATTACAATGCTCCATGATGCCTGTCATCACAATGCTCCATGAATTTGTTATCACAATGCTCCAGGACCAGTTTCATCACAATACTCCATCCCCCTTTTCATCACAGTGCACAATGAAACCTTTCATTACAATGCTCCATGACACTTGTCATCACAATGCTCAGCGGCCTCTATCGTCACAATGCTCCCAGGCACTTTTCATCACGATGTTCCATGAAAACTTACATCACTTTGCTCCACGACCATTGTCATCACAATAGTCCATACCCTTGTCAACACAATGCTGCATAATCCCTGTCATCACAATTCTCCTTGACTGCTGTCATCACGATAATCCAGGACAATTTTCATAACAATGATTCATTCCCCCAGTCATCTCAGTGCTCCATGATACCTTTCATCACAATTCCTAGATGATCAATGTCATCACAAGGCCCCATGACACCTGTCATCACAATTCGCTATGACCCTTGTCATCACAATACTCGATGAACCGTGTCATCACAGTGTTCCAGGGCCCATGTCATCACAATGATCCATGACGACTTTCATCACAATGCTCCAATACACCTGTCATCACAATGCTCCATGGCCCCTGTTATCATATTGCTCCATGATCACTTTCATCACAATGATCCATGACCAATGTCATCACCATTCCTAATGACGCCTGTCATCTCAATGCTCCATGGCACCTTCATCACAATGCTCCATGAACCCGTTCATCACAATGTTCCCTGTCCTTTTCATCACAATGTTCCATGGGCCCTGTCATCACAATGCTCCATGCGCTTGTCATCAAAATGCTCCAGAACTCTTGTCATCATAATGCTCCATGCCAGTGTCATCAAAATGCCCCATGACACTTGTCATCACAATGCTCCACGTCATTTGTCATCACAATGCTCCATGACCCTTGTCATAACAATGGTCCATGGCCTTGTCATCACAATGTTCCATGGCCTCTGACATCACTATGCTCTATGGTTTTTCTCATCACAATGCTCTTTGACCCCTGTCATCACAATGCTTGATGACCATTGTCATCACAATGCTCCAAGAACTCTGTCATCCCAATGCTCCATGCCGTTGACATCACAATGCTCCATGGCCCTTGTAATTAGAATGCTCCATGCCCTTGTCATCACAATGCTCCCGAACACGTGTGATCATAATACGCCTTTCCTGTGTCATCCCATTGCTCAATGACCCTTGTCATCAAAATGTTCCTTGTCCTTTGTCATCACAGTGCTCCATGATACCTTTAATCAAAATTCTACATGACAACTGTCATCACAATGCAAGATGACCAATGTCATCACAAGGCCCCATGACACGTGTCATCACAATTCGCCTTGGCCCTGGACATCTCAATGCTGTATGAACCGTGTCATCACTAGGTTCCAGGACACTTGTCATCACAATGCTCCATGAACTCTGTTATCTCAATGTTCCATGGCCGTTGTATTCACAATGCTCCATTGTCCTGATAATCGCATTGCTCCATGAACACTTTCATCACAATGCTCCTTGACCACTGTCACCCTAATTCCCCATGACGTCTCGCCTCACTGTCTTCCAAGGCCACTCTCATCAAAATGCTCCATGATCTGTGTCAGCACAATATTGCATGACACTTGTCATCACAATGCTCCATGATGCCTGTCATCACAATGCTCCATGAATTTGTTATCACAATGCTCCAGGACCAGTTTCATCACAATACTCCATCCCCCTTTTCATCACAGTGCACAATGAAACCTTTCATTACAATGCTCCATGACACTTGTCATCACAATGCTCAGCGGCCTCTATCGTCACAATGCTCCCAGGCACTTTTCATCACGATGTTCCATGAAAACTTACATCACATTGCTCCACGACCATTGTCATCACAATAGTCCATACCCTTGTCAACACAATGCTGCATAATCCCTGTCATCACAATTCTCCTTGACTGCTGTCATCACGATATTCCAGGACAATTTTCATAACAATGATTCATTCCCCCAGTCATCTCAGTGCTCCATGATACCTTTCATCACAATTCCTAGATGATCAATGTCATCACAAGGCCCCATGACACCTGTCATCACAATTCGCTATGACCCTTGTCATCACAATACTCGATGAACCGTGTCATCACAGTGTTCCAGGGCCCATGTCATCACAATGATCCATGACGACTTTCATCACAATGCTCCAATACACCTGTCATCACAATGCTCCATGGCCCCTGTTATCATATTGCTCCATGATCACTTTCATCACAATGATCCATGACCAATGTCATCACCATTCCTAATGACGCCTGTCATCTCAATGCTCCATGGCACCTTCATCACAATGCTCCATGAACCCGTTCATCACAATGTTCCCTGTCCTTTTCATCACAATGTTCCATGGGCCCTGTCATCACAATGCTCCATGCGCTTGTCATCAAAATGCTCCAGAACTCTTGTCATCATAATGCTCCATGCCAGTGTCATCAAAATGCCCCATGACACTTGTCATCACAATGCTCCACGTCATTTGTCATCACAATGCTCCATGACCCTTGTCATAACAATGGTCCATGGCCTTGTCATCACAATGTTCCATGGCCTCTGACATCACTATGCTCTATGGTTTTTCTCATCACAATGCTCTTTGACCCCTGTCATCACAATGCTTGATGACCATTGTCATCACAATGCTCCAAGAACTCTGTCATCCCAATGCTCCATGCCGTTGACATCACAATGCTCCATGGCCCTTGTAATTAGAATGCTCCATGCCCTTGTCATCACAATGCTCCCGAACACGTGTGATCATAATACGCCTTTCCTGTGTCATCCCATTGCTCAATGACCCTTGTCATCAAAATGTTCCTTGTCCTTTGTCATCACAGTGCTCCATGATACCTTTAATCAAAATTCTACATGACAACTGTCATCACAATGCAAGATGACCAATGTCATCACAAGGCCCCTTGACACGTGTCATCACAATTCGCCTTGGCCCTGGACATCTCAATGCTGTCTGAACCGTGTCATCACTAGGTTCCAGGACACTTGTCATCACAATGCTCCATGAACTCTGTTATCTCAATGTTCCATGGCCTTTGTATTCACAATGCTCCATTGTCCTGATAATCGCATTGCTCCATGAACACTTTCATCACAATGCTCCTTGACCACTGTCACCCTAATTCCCCATGACGTCTCGCCTCACTGTCTTCCAAGGCCACTCTCATCAAAATGCTCCATGATCTGTGTCAGCACAATATTGCATGACACTTGTCATCACAATGCTCCATGATGCCTGTCATCACAATGCTCCATGAATTTGTTATCACAATGCTCCAGGACCAGTTTCATCACAATACTCCATCCCCCTTTTCATCACAGTGCACAATGAAACCTTTCATTACAATGCTCCATGACACTTGTCATCACAATGCTCAGCGGCCTCTATCGTCACAATGCTCCCAGGCACTTTTCATCACGATGTTCCATGAAAACTTACATCACTTTGCTCCACGACCATTGTCATCACAATAGTCCATACCCTTGTCAACACAATGCTGCATAATCCCTGTCATCACAATTCTCCTTGACTGCTGTCATCACGATAATCCAGGACAATTTTCATAACAATGATTCATTCCCCCAGTCATCTCAGTGCTCCATGATACCTTTCATCACAATTCCTAGATGATCAATGTCATCACAAGGCCCCATGACACCTGTCATCACAATTCGCTATGACCCTTGTCATCACAATACTCGATGAACCGTGTCATCACAGTGTTCCAGGGCCCATGTCATCACAATGATCCATGACGACTTTCATCACAATGCTCCAATACACCTGTCATCACAATGCTCCATGGCCCCTGTTATCATATTGCTCCATGATCACTTTCATCACAATGATCCATGACCAATGTCATCACCATTCCTAATGACGCCTGTCATCTCAATGCTCCATGGCACCTTCATCACAATGCTCCATGAACCCGTTCATCACAATGTTCCCTGTCCTTTTCATCACAATGTTCCATGGGCCCTGTCATCACAATGCTCCATGCGCTTGTCATCAAAATGCTCCAGAACTCTTGTCATCATAATGCTCCATGCCAGTGTCATCAAAATGCCCCATGACACTTGTCATCACAATGCTCCACGTCATTTGTCATCACAATGCTCCATGACCCTTGTCATAACAATGGTCCATGGCCTTGTCATCACAATGTTCCATGGCCTCTGACATCACTATGCTCTATGGTTTTTCTCATCACAATGCTCTTTGACCCCTGTCATCACAATGCTTGATGACCATTGTCATCACAATGCTCCAAGAACCCTGTCATCACAATGCTCCATGCCGTTGACATCACAATGCTCCATGGCCCTTGTAATTAGAATGCTCCATGCCCTTGTCATCACAATGCTCCAGAACACTTGTGATCATAATACGCCTTTCCTGTGTCATCCCATTGCTCAATGACCCTTGTCATCAAAATGTTCCTTGTCCTTTGTCATCACAGTGCTCCATGATACCTTTAATCAAAATTCTACATGACAACTGTCATCACAATGCAAGATGACCAATGTCATCACAAGGCCCCATGACACGTGTCATCACAATTCGCCTTGGCCCTGGACATCTCAATGCTGTATGAACCGTGTCATCACTAGGTTCCAGGACACTTGTCATCACAATGCTCCATGAACTCTGTTATCTCAATGTTCCATGGCCTTTGTATTCACAATGCTCCATTGTCCTGATAATCGCATTGCTCCATGAACACTTTCATCACAATGCTCCTTGACCACTGTCACCCTAATTCCCCATGACGTCTCGCCTCACTGTCTTCCAAGGCCACTCTCATCAAAATGCTCCATGATCTGTGTCAGCACAATATTGCATGACACTTGTCATCACAATGCTCCATGATGCCTGTCATCACAATGCTCCATGAATTTGTTATCACAATGCTCCAGGACCAGTTTCATCACAATACTCCATCCCCCTTTTCATCACAGTGCACAATGAAACCTTTCATTACAATGCTCCATGACACTTGTCATCACAATGCTCAGCGGCCTCTATCGTCACAATGCTCCCAGGCACTTTTCATCACGATGTTCCATGAAAACTTACATCACATTGCTCCACGACCATTGTCATCACAATAGTCCATACCCTTGTCAACACAATGCTGCATAATCCCTGTCATCACAATTCTCCTTGACTGCTGTCATCACGATATTCCAGGACAATTTTCATAACAATGATTCATTCCCCCAGTCATCTCAGTGCTCCATGATACCTTTCATCACAATTCCTAGATGATCAATGTCATCACAAGGCCCCATGACACCTGTCATCACAATTCGCTATGACCCTTGTCATCACAATACTCGATGAACCGTGTCATCACAGTGTTCCAGGGCCCATGTCATCACAATGATCCATGACGACTTTCATCACAATGCTCCAATACACCTGTCATCACAATGCTCCATGGCCCCTGTTATCATATTGCTCCATGATCACTTTCATCACAATGATCCATGACCAATGTCATCACCATTCCTAATGACGCCTGTCATCTCAATGCTCCATGGCACCTTCATCACAATGCTCCATGAACCCGTTCATCACAATGTTCCCTGTCCTTTTCATCACAATGTTCCATGGGCCCTGTCATCACAATGCGCCATGCGCTTGTCATCAAAATGCTCCAGAACTCTTGTCATCATAATGCTCCATGCCAGTGTCATCAAAATGCCCCATGACACTTGTCATCACAATGCTCCACGTCATTTGTCATCACAATGCTCCATGACCCTTGTCATAACAATGGTCCATGGCCTTGTCATCACAATGTTCCATGGCCTCTGACATCACTATGCTCTATGGTTTTTCTCATCACAATGCTCTTTGACCCCTGTCATCACAATGCTTGATGACCATTGTCATCACAATGCTCCAAGAACCCTGTCATCACAATGCTCCATGCCGTTGACATCACAATGCTCCATGGCCCTTGTAATTAGAATGCTCCATGCCCTTGTCATCACAATGCTCCAGAACACTTGTGATCATAATACGCCTTTCCTGTGTCATCCCATTGCTCAATGACCCTTGTCATCAAAATGTTCCTTGTCCTTTGTCATCACAGTGCTCCATGATACCTTTAATCAAAATTCTACATGACAACTGTCATCACAATGCAAGATGACCAATGTCATCACAAGGCCCCATGACACGTGTCATCACAATTCGCCTTGGCCCTGGACATCTCAATGCTGTATGAACCGTGTCATCACTAGGTTCCAGGACACTTGTCATCACAATGCTCCATGAACTCTGTTATCTCAATGTTCCATGGCCGTTGTATTCACAATGCTCCATTGTCCTGATAATCGCATTGCTCCATGAACACTTTCATCACAATGCTCCTTGACCACTGTCACCCTAATTCCCCATGACGTCTCGCCTCACTGTCTTCCAAGGCCACTCTCATCAAAATGCTCCATGATCTGTGTCAGCACAATATTGCATGACACTTGTCATCACAATGCTCCATGATGCCTGTCATCACAATGCTCCATGAATTTGTTATCACAATGCTCCAGGACCAGTTTCATCACAATACTCCATCCCCCTTTTCATCACAGTGCACAATGAAACCTTTCATTACAATGCTCCATGACACTTGTCATCACAATGCTCAGCGGCCTCTATCGTCACAATGCTCCCAGGCACTTTTCATCACGATGTTCCATGAAAACTTACATCACTTTGCTCCACGACCATTGTCATCACAATAGTCCATACCCTTGTCAACACAATGCTGCATAATCCCTGTCATCACAATTCTCCTTGACTGCTGTCATCACGATAATCCAGGACAATTTTCATAACAATGATTCATTCCCCCAGTCATCTCAGTGCTCCATGATACCTTTCATCACAATTCCTAGATGATCAATGTCATCACAAGGCCCCATGACACCTGTCATCACAATTCGCTATGACCCTTGTCATCACAATACTCGATGAACCGTGTCATCACAGTGTTCCAGGGCCCATGTCATCACAATGATCCATGACGACTTTCATCACAATGCTCCAATACACCTGTCATCACAATGCTCCATGGCCCCTGTTATCATATTGCTCCATGATCACTTTCATCACAATGATCCATGACCAATGTCATCACCATTCCTAATGACGCCTGTCATCTCAATGCTCCATGGCACCTTCATCACAATGCTCCATGAACCCGTTCATCACAATGTTCCCTGTCCTTTTCATCACAATGTTCCATGGGCCCTGTCATCACAATGCTCCATGCGCTTGTCATCAAAATGCTCCAGAACTCTTGTCATCATAATGCTCCATGCCAGTGTCATCAAAATGCCCCATGACACTTGTCATCACAATGCTCCACGTCATTTGTCATCACAATGCTCCATGACCCTTGTCATAACAATGGTCCATGGCCTTGTCATCACAATGTTCCATGGCCTCTGACATCACTATGCTCTATGGTTTTTCTCATCACAATGCTCTTTGACCCCTGTCATCACAATGCTTGATGACCATTGTCATCACAATGCTCCAAGAACTCTGTCATCCCAATGCTCCATGCCGTTGACATCACAATGCTCCATGGCCCTTGTAATTAGAATGCTCCATGCCCTTGTCATCACAATGCTCCCGAACACGTGTGATCATAATACGCCTTTCCTGTGTCATCCCATTGCTCAATGACCCTTGTCATCAAAATGTTCCTTGTCCTTTGTCATCACAGTGCTCCATGATACCTTTAATCAAAATTCTACATGACAACTGTCATCACAATGCAAGATGACCAATGTCATCACAAGGCCCCATGACACGTGTCATCACAATTCGCCTTGGCCCTGGACATCTCAATGCTGTATGAACCGTGTCATCACTAGGTTCCAGGACACTTGTCATCACAATGCTCCATGAACTCTGTTATCTCAATGTTCCATGGCCTTTGTATTCACAATGCTCCATTGTCCTGATAATCGCATTGCTCCATGAACACTTTCATCACAATGCTCCTTGACCACTGTCACCCTAATTCCCCATGACGTCTCGCCTCACTGTCTTCCAAGGCCACTCTCATCAAAATGCTCCATGATCTGTGTCAGCACAATATTGCATGACACTTGTCATCACAATGCTCCATGATGCCTGTCATCACAATGCTCCATGAATTTGTTATCACAATGCTCCAGGACCAGTTTCATCACAATACTCCATCCCCCTTTTCATCACAGTGCACAATGAAACCTTTCATTACAATGCTCCATGACACTTGTCATCACAATGCTCAGCGGCCTCTATCGTCACAATGCTCCCAGGCACTTTTCATCACGATGTTCCATGAAAACTTACATCACTTTGCTCCACGACCATTGTCATCACAATAGTCCATACCCTTGTCAACACAATGCTGCATAATCCCTGTCATCACAATTCTCCTTGACTGCTGTCATCACGATAATCCAGGACAATTTTCATAACAATGATTCATTCCCCCAGTCATCTCAGTGCTCCATGATACCTTTCATCACAATTCCTAGATGATCAATGTCATCACAAGGCCCCATGACACCTGTCATCACAATTCGCTAAGACCCTTGTCATCACAATACTCGATGAACCGTGTCATCACAGTGTTCCAGGGCCCATGTCATCACAATGATCCATGACGACTTTCATCACAATGCTCCAATACACCTGTCATCACAATGCTCCATGGCCCCTGTTATCATATTGCTCCATGATCACTTTCATCACAATGATCCATGACCAATGTCATCACCATTCCTAATGACGCCTGTCATCTCAATGCTCCATGGCACCTTCATCACAATGCTCCATGAACCCGTTCATCACAATGTTCCCTGTCCTTTTCATCACAATGTTCCATGGGCCCTGTCATCACAATGCTCCATGCGCTTGTCATCAAAATGCTCCAGAACTCTTGTCATCATAATGCTCCATGCCAGTGTCATCAAAATGCCCCATGACACTTGTCATCACAATGCTCCACGTCATTTGTCATCACAATGCTCCATGACACTTGTCATAACAATGGTCCATGGCCTTGTCATCACAATGTTCCATGGCCTCTGACATCACTATGCTCTATGGTTTTTCTCATCACAATGCTCTTTGACCCCTGTCATCACAATGCTTGATGACCATTGTCATCACAATGCTCCAAGAACCCTGTCATCACAATGCTCCATGCCGTTGACATCACAATGCTCCATGGCCCTTGTAATTAGAATGCTCCATGCCCTTGTCATCACAATGCTCCAGAACACTTGTGATCATAATACGCCTTTCCTGTGTCATCCCATTGCTCAATGACCCTTGTCATCAAAATGTTCCTTGTCCTTTGTCATCACAGTGCTCCATGATACCTTTAATCAAAATTCTACATGACAACTGTCATCACAATGCAAGATGACCAATGTCATCACAAGGCCCCATGACACGTGTCATCACAATTCGCCTTGGCCCTGGACATCTCAATGCTGTATGAACCGTGTCATCACTAGGTTCCAGGACACTTGTCATCACAATGCTCCATGAACTCTGTTATCTCAATGTTCCATGGCCGTTGTATTCACAATGCTCCATTGTCCTGATAATCGCATTGCTCCATGAACACTTTCATCACAATGCTCCTTGACCACTGTCACCCTAATTCCCCATGACGTCTCGCCTCACTGTCTTCCAAGGCCACTCTCATCAAAATGCTCCATGATCTGTGTCAGCACAATATTGCATGACACTTGTCATCACAATGCTCCATGATGCCTGTCATCACAATGCTCCATGAATTTGTTATCACAATGCTCCAGGACCAGTTTCATCACAATACTCCATCCCCCTTTTCATCACAGTGCACAATGAAACCTTTCATTACAATGCTCCATGACACTTGTCATCACAATGCTCAGCGGCCTCTATCGTCACAATGCTCCCAGGCACTTTTCATCACGATGTTCCATGAAAACTTACATCACATTGCTCCACGACCATTGTCATCACAATAGTCCATACCCTTGTCAACACAATGCTGCATAATCCCTGTCATCACAATTCTCCTTGACTGCTGTCATCACGATAATCCAGGACAATTTTCATAACAATGATTCATTCCCCCAGTCATCTCAGTGCTCCATGATACCTTTCATCACAATTCCTAGATGATCAATGTCATCACAAGGCCCCATGACACCTGTCATCACAATTCGCTATGACCCTTGTCATCACAATACTCGATGAACCGTGTCATCACAGTGTTCCAGGGCCCATGTCATCACAATGATCCATGACGACTTTCATCACAATGCTCCAATACACCTGTCATCACAATGCTCCATGGCCCCTGTTATCATATTGCTCCATGATCACTTTCATCACAATGATCCATGACCAATGTCATCACCATTCCTAATGACGCCTGTCATCTCAATGCTCCATGGCACCTTCATCACAATGCTCCATGAACCCGTTCATCACAATGTTCCCTGTCCTTTTCATCACAATGTTCCATGGGCCCTGTCATCACAATGCGCCATGCGCTTGTCATCAAAATGCTCCAGAACTCTTGTCATCATAATGCTCCATGCCAGTGTCATCAAAATGCCCCATGACACTTGTCATCACAATGCTCCACGTCATTTGTCATCACAATGCTCCATGACCCTTGTCATAACAATGGTCCATGGCCTTGTCATCACAATGTTCCATGGCCTCTGACATCACTATGCTCTATGGTTTTTCTCATCACAATGCTCTTTGACCCCTGTCATCACAATGCTTGATGACCATTGTCATCACAATGCTCCAAGAACCCTGTCATCACAATGCTCCATGCCGTTGACATCACAATGCTCCATGGCCCTTGTAATTAGAATGCTCCATGCCCTTGTCATCACAATGCTCCAGAACACTTGTGATCATAATACGCCTTTCCTGTGTCATCCCATTGCTCAATGACCCTTGTCATCAAAATGTTCCTTGTCCTTTGTCATCACAGTGCTCCATGATACCTTTAATCAAAATTCTACATGACAACTGTCATCACAATGCAAGATGACCAATGTCATCACAAGGCCCCATGACACGTGTCATCACAATTCGCCTTGGCCCTGGACATCTCAATGCTGTATGAACCGTGTCATCACTAGGTTCCAGGACACTTGTCATCACAATGCTCCATGAACTCTGTTATCTCAATGTTCCATGGCCGTTGTATTCACAATGCTCCATTGTCCTGATAATCGCATTGCTCCATGAACACTTTCATCACAATGCTCCTTGACCACTGTCACCCTAATTCCCCATGACGTCTCGCCTCACTGTCTTCCAAGGCCACTCTCATCAAAATGCTCCATGATCTGTGTCAGCACAATATTGCATGACACTTGTCATCACAATGCTCCATGATGCCTGTCATCACAATGCTCCATGAATTTGTTATCACAATGCTCCAGGACCAGTTTCATCACAATACTCCATCCCCCTTTTCATCACAGTGCACAATGAAACCTTTCATTACAATGCTCCATGACACTTGTCATCACAATGCTCAGCGGCCTCTATCGTCACAATGCTCCCAGGCACTTTTCATCACGATGTTCCATGAAAACTTACATCACTTTGCTCCACGACCATTGTCATCACAATAGTCCATACCCTTGTCAACACAATGCTGCATAATCCCTGTCATCACAATTCTCCTTGACTGCTGTCATCACGATAATCCAGGACAATTTTCATAACAATGATTCATTCCCCCAGTCATCTCAGTGCTCCATGATACCTTTCATCACAATTCCTAGATGATCAATGTCATCACAAGGCCCCATGACACCTGTCATCACAATTCGCTATGACCCTTGTCATCACAATACTCGATGAACCGTGTCATCACAGTGTTCCAGGGCCCATGTCATCACAATGATCCATGACGACTTTCATCACAATGCTCCAATACACCTGTCATCACAATGCTCCATAGCCCCTGTTATCATATTGCTCCATGATCACTTTCATCACAATGATCCATGACCAATGTCATCTCCATTCCTAATGACGCCTGTCATCTCAATGCTCCATGGCACCTTCATCACAATGCTCCATGAACCCGTTCATCACAATGTTCCCTGTCCTTTTCATCACAATGTTCCATGGGCCCTGTCATCACAATGCGCCATGCGCTTGTCATCAAAATGCTCCAGAACTCTTGTCATCATAATGCTCCATGCCAGTGTCATCAAAATGCCCCATGACACTTGTCATCACAATGCTCCACGTCATTTGTCATCACAATGCTCCATGACCCTTGTCATAACAATGGTCCATGGCCTTGTCATCACAATGTTCCATGGCCTCTGACATCACTATGCTCTATGGTTTTTCTCATCACAATGCTCTTTGACCCCTGTCATCACAATGCTTGATGACCATTGTCATCACAATGCTCCAAGAACCCTGTCATCACAATGCTCCATGCCGTTGACATCACAATGCTCCATGGCCCTTGTAATTAGAATGCTCCATGCCCTTGTCATCACAATGCTCCAGAACACTTGTGATCATAATACGCCTTTCCTGTGTCATCCCATTGCTCAATGACCCTTGTCATCAAAATGTTCCTTGTCCTTTGTCATCACAGTGCTCCATGATACCTTTAATCAAAATTCTACATGACAACTGTCATCACAATGCAAGATGACCAATGTCATCACAAGGCCCCATGACACGTGTCATCACAATTCGCCTTGGCCCTGGACATCTCAATGCTGTATGAACCGTGTCATCACTAGGTTCCAGGACACTTGTCATCACAATGCTCCATGAACTCTGTTATCTCAATGTTCCATGGCCGTTGTATTCACAATGCTCCATTGTCCTGATAATCGCATTGCTCCATGAACACTTTCATCACAATGCTCCTTGACCACTGTCACCCTAATTCCCCATGACGTCTCGCCTCACTGTCTTCCAAGGCCACTCTCATCAAAATGCTCCATG
Organism: Balaenoptera physalus; assembly: GCF_965194825.1. Classification (NCBI taxonomy): domain Eukaryota; kingdom Metazoa; phylum Chordata; class Mammalia; order Artiodactyla; family Balaenopteridae; genus Balaenoptera; species Balaenoptera physalus. The sequence goes on from NW_028126151.1 coordinate 229,392, forward strand.
ATCTGTGTCAGCACAATATTGCATGACACTTGTCATCACAATGCTCCATGATGCCTGTCATCACAATGCTCCATGAATTTGTTATCACAATGCTCCAGGACCAGTTTCATCACAATACTCCATCCCCCTTTTCATCACAGTGCACAATGAAACCTTTCATTACAATGCTCCATGACACTTGTCATCACAATGCTCAGCGGCCTCTATCGTCACAATGCTCCCAGGCACTTTTCATCACGATATTCCATGAAAACTTACATCACTTTGCTCCACGACCATTGTCATCACAATAGTCCATACCCTTGTCAACACAATGCTGCATAATCCCTGTCATCACAATTCTCCTTGACTGCTGTCATCACGATAATCCAGGACAATTTTCATAACAATGATTCATTCCCCCAGTCATCTCAGTGCTCCATGATACCTTTCATCACAATTCCTAGATGATCAATGTCATCACAAGGCCCCATGACACCTGTCATCACAATTCGCTATGACCCTTGTCATCACAATACTCGATGAACCGTGTCATCACAGTGTTCCAGGGCCCATGTCATCACAATGATCCATGACGACTTTCATCACAATGCTCCAATACACCTGTCATCACAATGCTCCATGGCCCCTGTTATCATATTGCTCCATGATCACTTTCATCACAATGATCCATGACCAATGTCATCTCCATTCCTAATGACGCCTGTCATCTCAATGCTCCATGGCACCTTCATCACAATGCTCCATGAACCCGTTCATCACAATGTTCCCTGTCCTTTTCATCACAATGTTCCATGGGCCCTGTCATCACAATGCGCCATGCGCTTGTCATCAAAATGCTCCAGAACTCTTGTCATCATAATGCTCCATGCCAGTGTCATCAAAATGCCCCATGACACTTGTCATCACAATGCTCCACGTCATTTGTCATCACAATGCTCCATGACCCTTGTCATAACAATGGTCCATGGCCTTGTCATCACAATGTTCCATGGCCTCTGACATCACTATGCTCTATGGTTTTTCTCATCACAATGCTCTTTGACCCCTGTCATCACAATGCTTGATGACCATTGTCATCACAATGCTCCAAGAACCCTGTCATCCCAATGCTCCATGCCGTTGACATCACAATGCTCCATGGCCCTTGTAATTAGAATGCTCCATGCCCTTGTCATCACAATGCTCCCGAACACTTGTGATCATAATACGCCTTTCCTGTGTCATCCCATTGCTCAATGACCCTTGTCATCAAAATGTTCCTTGTCCTTTGTCATCACAGTGCTCCATGATACCTTTAATCAAAATTCTACATGACAACTGTCATCACAATGCAAGATGACCAATGTCATCACAAGGCCCCATGACACGTGTCATCACAATTCGCCTTGGCCCTGGACATCTCAATGCTGTATGAACCGTGTCATCACTAGGTTCCAGGACACTTGTCATCACAATGCTCCATGAACTCTGTTATCTCAATGTTCCATGGCCTTTGTATTCACAATGCTCCATTGTCCTGATAATCGCATTGCTCCATGAACACTTTCATCACAATGCTCCTTGACCACTGTCACCCTAATTCCCCATGACGTCTCGCCTCACTGTCTTCCAAGGCCACTCTCATCAAAATGCTCCATGATCTGTGTCAGCACAATATTGCATGACACTTGTCATCACAATGCTCCATGATGCCTGTCATCACAATGCTCCATGAATTTGTTATCACAATGCTCCAGGACCAGTTTCATCACAATACTCCATCCCCCTTTTCATCACAGTGCACAATGAAACCTTTCATTACAATGCTCCATGACACTTGTCATCACAATGCTCAGCGGCCTCTATCGTCACAATGCTCCCAGGCACTTTTCATCACGATGTTCCATGAAAACTTACATCACTTTGCTCCACGACCATTGTCATCAAAATAGTCCATACCCTTGTCAACACAATGCTGCATAATCCCTGTCATCACAATTCTCCTTGACTGCTGTCATCACGATAATCCAGGACAATTTTCATAACAATGATTCATTCCCCCAGTCATCTCAGTGCTCCATGATACCTTTCATCACAATTCCTAGATGATCAATGTCATCACAAGGCCCCATGACACCTGTCATCACAATTCGCTATGACCCTTGTCATCACAATACTCGATGAACCGTGTCATCACAGTGTTCCAGGGCCCATGTCATCACAATGATCCATGACGACTTTCATCACAATGCTCCAATACACCTGTCATCACAATGCTCCATGGCCCCTGTTATCATATTGCTCCATGATCACTTTCATCACAATGATCCATGACCAATGTCATCACCATTCCTAATGACGCCTGTCATCTCAATGCTCCATGGCACCTTCATCACAATGCTCCATGAACCCGTTCATCACAATGTTCCCTGTCCTTTTCATCACAATGTTCCATGGGCCCTGTCATCACAATGCTCCATGCGCTTGTCATCAAAATGCTCCAGAACTCTTGTCATCATAATGCTCCATGCCAGTGTCATCAAAATGCCCCATGACACTTGTCATCACAATGCTCCACGTCATTTGTCATCACAATGCTCCATGACCCTTGTCATAACAATGGTCCATGGCCTTGTCATCACAATGTTCCATGGCCTCTGACATCACTATGCTCTATGGTTTTTCTCATCACAATGCTCTTTGACCCCTGTCATCACAATGCTTGATGACCATTGTCATCACAATGCTCCAAGAACCCTGTCATCACAATGCTCCATGCCGTTGACATCACAATGCTCCATGGCCCTTGTAATTAGAATGCTCCATGCCCTTGTCATCACAATGCTCCAGAACACCTGTGATCATAATACGCCTTTCCTGTGTCATCCCATTGCTCAATGACCCTTGTCATCAAAATGTTCCTTGTCCTTTGTCATCACAGTGCTCCATGATACCTTTAATCAAAATTCTACATGACAACTGTCATCACAATGCAAGATGACCAATGTCATCACAAGGCCCCATGACACGTGTCATCACAATTCGCCTTGGCCCTGGACATCTCAATGCTGTATGAACCGTGTCATCACTAGGTTCCAGGACACTTGTCATCACAATGCTCCATGAACTCTGTTATCTCAATGTTCCATGGCCTTTGTATTCACAATGCTCCATTGTCCTGATAATCGCATTGCTCCATGAACACTTTCATCACAATGCTCCTTGACCACTGTCACCCTAATTCCCCATGACGTCTCGCCTCACTGTCTTCCAAGGCCACTCTCATCAAAATGCTCCATGATCTGTGTCAGCACAATATTGCATGACACTTGTCATCACAATGCTCCATGATGCCTGTCATCACAATGCTCCATGAATTTGTTATCACAATGCTCCAGGACCAGTTTCATCACAATACTCCATCCCCCTTTTCATCACAGTGCACAATGAAACCTTTCATTACAATGCTCCATGACACTTGTCATCACAATGCTCAGCGGCCTCTATCGTCACAATGCTCCCAGGCACTTTTCATCACGATGTTCCATGAAAACTTACATCACTTTGCTCCACGACCATTGTCATCACAATAGTCCATACCCTTGTCAACACAATGCTGCATAATCCCTGTCATCACAATTCTCCTTGACTGCTGTCATCACGATAATCCAGGACAATTTTCATAACAATGATTCATTCCCCCAGTCATCTCAGTGCTCCATGATACCTTTCATCACAATTCCTAGATGATCAATGTCATCACAAGGCCCCATGACACCTGTCATCACAATTCGCTATGACCCTTGTCATCACAATACTCGATGAACCGTGTCATCACAGTGTTCCAGGGCCCATGTCATCACAATGATCCATGACGACTTTCATCACAATGCTCCAATACACCTGTCATCACAATGCTCCATGGCCCCTGTTATCATATTGCTCCATGATCACTTTCATCACAATGATCCATGACCAATGTCATCTCCATTCCTAATGACGCCTGTCATCTCAATGCTCCATGGCACCTTCATCACAATGCTCCATGAACCCGTTCATCACAATGTTCCCTGTCCTTTTCATCACAATGTTCCATGGGCCCTGTCATCACAATGCGCCATGCGCTTGTCATCAAAATGCTCCAGAACTCTTGTCATCATAATGCTCCATGCCAGTGTCATCAAAATGCCCCATGACACTTGTCATCACAATGCTCCACGTCATTTGTCATCACAATGCTCCATGACCCTTGTCATAACAATGGTCCATGGCCTTGTCATCACAATGTTCCATGGCCTCTGACATCACTATGCTCTATGGTTTTTCTCATCACAATGCTCTTTGACCCCTGTCATCACAATGCTTGATGACCATTGTCATCACAATGCTCCAAGAACCCTGTCATCACAATGCTCCATGCCGTTGACATCACAATGCTCCATGGCCCTTGTAATTAGAATGCTCCATGCCCTTGTCATCACAATGCTCCAGAACACTTGTGATCATAATACGCCTTTCCTGTGTCATCCCATTGCTCAATGACCCTTGTCATCAAAATGTTCCTTGTCCTTTGTCATCACAGTGCTCCATGATACCTTTAATCAAAATTCTACATGACAACTGTCATCACAATGCAAGATGACCAATGTCATCACAAGGCCCCATGACACGTGTCATCACAATTCGCCTTGGCCCTGGACATCTCAATGCTGTATGAACCGTGTCATCACTAGGTTCCAGGACACTTGTCATCACAATGCTCCATGAACTCTGTTATCTCAATGTTCCATGGCCTTTGTATTCACAATGCTCCATTGTCCTGATAATCGCATTGCTCCATGAACACTCTCATCACAATGCTCCTTGACCACTGTCACCCTAATTCCCCATGACGTCTCGCCTCACTGTCTTCCAAGGCCACTCTCATCAAAATGCTCCATGATCTGTGTCAGCACAATATTGCATGACACTTGTCATCACAATGCTCCATGATGCCTGTCATCACAATGCTCCATGAATTTGTTATCACAATGCTCCAGGACCAGTTTCATCACAATACTCCATCCCCCTTTTCATCACAGTGCACAATGAAACCTTTCATTACAATGCTCCATGACACTTGTCATCACAATGCTCAGCGGCCTCTATCGTCACAATGCTCCCAGGCACTTTTCATCACGATGTTCCATGAAAACTTACATCACTTTGCTCCACGACCATTGTCATCACAATAGTCCATACCCTTGTCAACACAATGCTGCATAATCCCTGTCATCACAATTCTCCTTGACTGCTGTCATCACGATAATCCAGGACAATTTTCATAACAATGATTCATTCCCCCAGTCATCTCAGTGCTCCATGATACCTTTCATCACAATTCCTAGATGATCAATGTCATCACAAGGCCCCATGACACCTGTCATCACAATTCGCTATGACCCTTGTCATCACAATACTCGATGAACCGTGTCATCACAGTGTTCCAGGGCCCATGTCATCACAATGATCCATGACGACTTTCATCACAATGCTCCAATACACCTGTCATCACAATGCTCCATGGCCCCTGTTATCATATTGCTCCATGATCACTTTCATCACAATGATCCATGACCAATGTCATCTCCATTCCTAATGACGCCTGTCATCTCAATGCTCCATGGCACCTTCATCACAATGCTCCATGAACCCGTTCATCACAATGTTCCCTGTCCTTTTCATCACAATGTTCCATGGGCCCTGTCATCACAATGCGCCATGCGCTTGTCATCAAAATGCTCCAGAACTCTTGTCATCATAATGCTCCATGCCAGTGTCATCAAAATGCCCCATGACACTTGTCATCACAATGCTCCACGTCATTTGTCATCACAATGCTCCATGACCCTTGTCATAACAATGGTCCATGGCCTTGTCATCACAATGTTCCATGGCCTCTGACATCACTATGCTCTATGGTTTTTCTCATCACAATGCTCTTTGACCCCTGTCATCACAATGCTTGATGACCATTGTCATCACAATGCTCCAAGAACCCTGTCATCACAATGCTCCATGCCGTTGACATCACAATGCTCCATGGCCCTTGTAATTAGAATGCTCCATGCCCTTGTCATCACAATGCTCCAGAACACTTGTGATCATAATACGCCTTTCCTGTGTCATCCCATTGCTCAATGACCCTTGTCATCAAAATGTTCCTTGTCCTTTGTCATCACAGTGCTCCATGATACCTTTAATCAAAATTCCACATGACAACTGTCATCACAATGCAAGATGACCAATGTCATCACAAGGCCCCATGACACGTGTCATCACAATTCGCCTTGGCCCTGGACATCTCAATGCTGTATGAACCGTGTCATCACTAGGTTCCAGGACACTTGTCATCACAATGCTCCATGAACTCTGTTATCTCAATGTTCCATGGCCTTTGTATTCACAATGCTCCATTGTCCTGATAATCGCATTGCTCCATGAACACTCTCATCACAATGCTCCTTGACCACTGTCACCCTAATTCCCCATGACGTCTCGCCTCACTGTCTTCCAAGGCCACTCTCATCAAAATGCTCCATGATCTGTGTCAGCACAATATTGCATGACACTTGTCATCACAATGCTCCATGATGCCTGTCATCACAATGCTCCATGAATTTGTTATCACAATGCTCCAGGACCAGTTTCATCACAATACTCCATCCCCCTTTTCATCACAGTGCACAATGAAACCTTTCATTACAATGCTCCATGACACTTGTCATCACAATGCTCAGCGGCCTCTATCGTCACAATGCTCCCAGGCACTTTTCATCACGATGTTCCATGAAAACTTACATCACTTTGCTCCACGACCATTGTCATCACAATAGTCCATACCCTTGTCAACACAATGCTGCATAATCCCTGTCATCACAATTCTCCTTGACTGCTGTCATCACGATAATCCAGGACAATTTTCATAACAATGATTCATTCCCCCAGTCATCTCAGTGCTCCATGATACCTTTCATCACAATTCCTAGATGATCAATGTCATCACAAGGCCCCATGACACCTGTCATCACAATTCGCTATGACCCTTGTCATCACAATACTCGATGAACCGTGTCATCACAGTGTTCCAGGGCCCATGTCATCACAATGATCCATGACGACTTTCATCACAATGCTCCAATACACCTGTCATCACAATGCTCCATGGCCCCTGTTATCATATTGCTCCATGATCACTTTCATCACAATGATCCATGACCAATGTCATCACCATTCCTAATGACGCCTGTCATCTCAATGCTCCATGGCACCTTCATCACAATGCTCCATGAACCCGTTCATCACAATGTTCCCTGTCCTTTTCATCACAATGTTCCATGGGCCCTGTCATCACAATGCGCCATGCGCTTGTCATCAAAATGCTCCAGAACTCTTGTCATCATAATGCTCCATGCCAGTGTCATCAAAATGCCCCATGACACTTGTCATCACAATGCTCCACGTCATTTGTCATCACAATGCTCCATGACCCTTGTCATAACAATGGTCCATGGCCTTGTCATCACAATGTTCCATGGCCTCTGACATCACTATGCTCTATGGTTTTTCTCATCACAATGCTCTTTGACCCCTGTCATCACAATGCTTGATGACCATTGTCATCACAATGCTCCAAGAACCCTGTCATCACAATGCTCCATGCCGTTGACATCACAATGCTCCATGGCCCTTGTAATTAGAATGCTCCATGCCCTTGTCATCACAATGCTCCAGAACACTTGTGATCATAATACGCCTTTCCTGTGTCATCCCATTGCTCAATGACCCTTGTCATCAAAATGTTCCTTGTCCTTTGTCATCACAGTGCTCCATGATACCTTTAATCAAAATTCTACATGACAACTGTCATCACAATGCAAGATGACCAATGTCATCACAAGGCCCCATGACACGTGTCATCACAATTCGCCTTGGCCCTGGACATCTCAATGCTGTATGAACCGTGTCATCACTAGGTTCCAGGACACTTGTCATCACAATGCTCCATGAACTCTGTTATCTCAATGTTCCATGGCCTTTGTATTCACAATGCTCCATTGTCCTGATAATCGCATTGCTCCATGAACACTCTCATCACAATGCTCCTTGACCACTGTCACCCTAATTCCCCATGACGTCTCGCCTCACTGTCTTCCAAGGCCACTCTCATCAAAATGCTCCATGATCTGTGTCAGCACAATATTGCATGACACTTGTCATCACAATGCTCCATGATGCCTGTCATCACAATGCTCCATGAATTTGTTATCACAATGCTCCAGGACCAGTTTCATCACAATACTCCATCCCCCTTTTCATCACAGTGCACAATGAAACCTTTCATTACAATGCTCCATGACACTTGTCATCACAATGCTCAGCGGCCTCTATCGTCACAATGCTCCCAGGCACTTTTCATCACGATGTTCCATGAAAACTTACATCACTTTGCTCCACGACCATTGTCATCACAATAGTCCATACCCTTGTCAACACAATGCTGCATAATCCCTGTCATCACAATTCTCCTTGACTGCTGTCATCACGATAATCCAGGACAATTTTCATAACAATGATTCATTCCCCCAGTCATCTCAGTGCTCCATGATACCTTTCATCACAATTCCTAGATGATCAATGTCATCACAAGGCCCCATGACACCTGTCATCACAATTCGCTATGACCCTTGTCATCACAATACTCGATGAACCGTGTCATCACAGTGTTCCAGGGCCCATGTCATCACAATGATCCATGACGACTTTCATCACAATGCTCCAATACACCTGTCATCACAATGCTCCATGGCCCCTGTTATCATATTGCTCCATGATCACTTTCATCACAATGATCCATGACCAATGTCATCACCATTCCTAATGACGCCTGTCATCTCAATGCTCCATGGCACCTTCATCACAATGCTCCATGAACCCGTTCATCACAATGTTCCCTGTCCTTTTCATCACAATGTTCCATGGGCCCTGTCATCACAATGCGCCATGCGCTTGTCATCAAAATGCTCCAGAACTCTTGTCATCATAATGCTCCATGCCAGTGTCATCAAAATGCCCCATGACACTTGTCATCACAATGCTCCACGTCATTTGTCATCACAATGCTCCATGACCCTTGTCATAACAATGGTCCATGGCCTTGTCATCACAATGTTCCATGGCCTCTGACATCACTATGCTCTATGGTTTTTCTCATCACAATGCTCTTTGACCCCTGTCATCACAATGCTTGATGACCATTGTCATCACAATGCTCCAAGAACCCTGTCATCACAATGCTCCATGCCGTTGACATCACAATGCTCCATGGCCCTTGTAATTAGAATGCTCCATGCCCTTGTCATCACAATGCTCCAGAACACTTGTGATCATAATACGCCTTTCCTGTGTCATCCCATTGCTCAATGACCCTTGTCATCAAAATGTTCCTTGTCCTTTGTCATCACAGTGCTCCATGATACCTTTAATCAAAATTCTACATGACAACTGTCATCACAATGCAAGATGACCAATGTCATCACAAGGCCCCATGACACGTGTCATCACAATTCGCCTTGGCCCTGGACATCTCAATGCTGTATGAACCGTGTCATCACTAGGTTCCAGGACACTTGTCATCACAATGCTCCATGAACTCTGTTATCTCAATGTTCCATGGCCTTTGTATTCACAATGCTCCATTGTCCTGATAATCGCATTGCTCCATGAACACTTTCATCACAATGCTCCTTGACCACTGTCACCCTAATTCCCCATGACGTCTCGCCTCACTGTCTTCCAAGGCCACTCTCATCAAAATGCTCCATGATCTGTGTCAGCACAATATTGCATGACACTTGTCATCACAATGCTCCATGATGCCTGTCATCACAATGCTCCATGAATTTGTTATCACAATGCTCCAGGACCAGTTTCATCACAATACTCCATCCCCCTTTTCATCACAGTGCACAATGAAACCTTTCATTACAATGCTCCATGACACTTGTCATCACAATGCTCAGCGGCCTCTATCGTCACAATGCTCCCAGGCACTTTTCATCACGATGTTCCATGAAAACTTACATCACTTTGCTCCACGACCATTGTCATCACAATAGTCCATACCCTTGTCAACACAATGCTGCATAATCCCTGTCATCACAATTCTCCTTGACTGCTGTCATCACGATAATCCAGGACAATTTTCATAACAATGATTCATTCCCCCAGTCATCTCAGTGCTCCATGATACCTTTCATCACAATTCCTAGATGATCAATGTCATCACAAGGCCCCATGACACCTGTCATCACAATTCGCTATGACCCTTGTCATCACAATACTCGATGAACCGTGTCATCACAGTGTTCCAGGGCCCATGTCATCACAATGATCCATGACGACTTTCATCACAATGCTCCAATACACCTGTCATCACAATGCTCCATGGCCCCTGTTATCATATTGCTCCATGATCACTTTCATCACAATGATCCATGACCAATGTCATCACCATTCCTAATGACGCCTGTCATCTCAATGCTCCATGGCACCATCATCACAATGCTCCATGAACCCGTTCATCACAATGTTCCCTGTCCTTTTCATCACAATGTTCCATGGGCCCTGTCATCACAATGCGCCATGCGCTTGTCATCAAAATGCTCCAGAACTCTTGTCATCATAATGCTCCATGCCAGTGTCATCAAAATGCCCCATGACACTTGTCATCACAATGCTCCACGTCATTTGTCATCACAATGCTCCATGACCCTTGTCATAACAATGGTCCATGGCCTTGTCATCACAATGTTCCATGGCCTCTGACATCACTATGCTCTATGGTTTTTCTCATCACAATGCTCTTTGACCCCTGTCATCACAATGCTTGATGACCATTGTCATCACAATGCTCCAAGAACCCTGTCATCACAATGCTCCATGCCGTTGACATCACAATGCTCCATGGCCCTTGTAATTAGAATGCTCCATGCCCTTGTCATCACAATGCTCCAGAACACTTGTGATCATAATACGCCTTTCCTGTGTCATCCCATTGATCAATGACCCTTGTCATCAAAATGTTCCTTGTCCTTTGTCATCACAGTGCTCCATGATACCTTTAATCAAAATTCTACATGACAACTGTCATCACAATGCAAGATGACCAATGTCATCACAAGGCCCCATGACACGTGTCATCACAATTCGCCTTGGCCCTGGACATCTCAATGCTGTATGAACCGTGTCATCACTAGGTTCCAGGACACTTGTCATCACAATGCTCCATGAACTCTGTTATCTCAATGTTCCATGGCCTTTGTATTCACAATGCTCCATTGTCCTGATAATCGCATTGCTCCATGAACACTTTCATCACAATGCTCCTTGACCACTGTCACCCTAATTCCCCATGACGTCTCGCCTCACTGTCTTCCAAGGCCACTCTCATCAAAATGCTCCATGATCTGTGTCAGCACAATATTGCATGACACTTGTCATCACAATGCTCCATGATGCCTGTCATCACAATGCTCCATGAATTTGTTATCACAATGCTCCAGGACCAGTTTCATCACAATACTCCATCCCCCTTTTCATCACAGTGCACAATGAAACCTTTCATTACAATGCTCCATGACACTTGTCATCACAATGCTCAGCGGCCTCTATCGTCACAATGCTCCCAGGCACTTTTCATCACGATGTTCCATGAAAACTTACATCACTTTGCTCCACGACCATTGTCATCACAATAGTCCATACCCTTGTCAACACAATGCTGCATAATCCCTGTCATCACAATTCTCCTTGACTGCTGTCATCACGATAATCCAGGACAATTTTCATAACAATGATTCATTCCCCCAGTCATCTCAGTGCTCCATGATACCTTTCATCACAATTCCTAGATGATCAATGTCATCACAAGGCCCCATGACACCTGTCATCACAATTCGCTATGACCCTTGTCATCACAATACTCGATGAACCGTGTCATCACAGTGTTCCAGGGCCCATGTCATCACAATGATCCATGACGACTTTCATCACAATGCTCCAATACACCTGTCATCACAATGCTCCATGGCCCCTGTTATCATATTGCTCCATGATCACTTTCATCACAATGATCCATGACCAATGTCATCACCATTCCTAATGACGCCTGTCATCTCAATGCTCCATGGCACCTTCATCACAATGCTCCATGAACCCGTTCATCACAATGTTCCCTGTCCTTTTCATCACAATGTTCCATGGGCCCTGTCATCACAATGCGCCATGCGCTTGTCATCAAAATGCTCCAGAACTCTTGTCATCATAATGCTCCATGCCAGTGTCATCAAAATGCCACATGACACTTGTCATCACAATGCTCCACGTCATTTGTCATCACAATGCTCCATGACCCTTGTCATAACAATGGTCCATGGCCTTGTCATCACAATGTTCCATGGCCTCTGACATCACTATGCTCTATGGTTTTTCTCATCACAATGCTCTTTGACCCCTGTCATCACAATGCTTGATGACCATTGTCATCACAATGCTCCAAGAACTCTGTCATCACAATGCTCCATGCCGTTGACATCACAATGCTCCATGGCCCTTGTAATTAGAATGCTCCATGCCCTTGTCATCACAATGCTCCAGAACACTTGTGATCATAATACGCCTTTCCTGTGTCATCCCATTGCTCAATGACCCTTGTCATCAAAATGTTCCTTGTCCTTTGTCATCACAGTGCTCCATGATACCTTTAATCAAAATTCTACATGACAACTGTCATCACAATGCAAGATGACCAATGTCATCACAAGGCCCCATGACACATGTCATCACAATTCGCCTTGGCCCTGGACATCTCAATGCTGTATGAACCGTGTCATCACTAGGTTCCAGGACACTTGTCATCACAATGCTCCATGAACTCTGTTATCTCAATGTTCCATGGCCTTTGTATTCACAATGCTCCATTGTCCTGATAATCGCATTGCTCCATGAACACTTTCATCACAATGCTCCTTGACCACTGTCACCCTAATTCCCCATGACGTCTCGCCTCACTGTCTTCCAAGGCCACTCTCATCAAAATGCTCCATGATCTGTGTCAGCACAATATTGCATGACACTTGTCATCACAATGCTCCATGATGCCTGTCATCACAATGCTCCATGAATTTGTTATCACAATGCTCCAGGACCAGTTTCATCACAATACTCCATCCCCCTTTTCATCACAGTGCACAATGAAACCTTTCATTACAATGCTCCATGACACTTGTCATCACAATGCTCAGCGGCCTCTATCGTCACAATGCTCCCAGGCACTTTTCATCACGATGTTCCATGAAAACTTACATCACTTTGCTCCACGACCATTGTCATCACAATAGTCCATACCCTTGTCAACACAATGCTGCATAATCCCTGTCATCACAATTCTCCTTGACTGCTGTCATCACGATAATCCAGGACAATTTTCATAACAATGATTCATTCCCCCAGTCATCTCAGTGCTCCATGATACCTTTCATCACAATTCCTAGATGATCAATGTCATCACAAGTCCCCATGACACCTGTCATCACAATTCGTTATGACCCTTGTCATCACAATACTCGATGAACCGTGTCATCACAGTGTTCCAGGGCCCATGTCATCACAATGATCCATGACGACTTTCATCACAATGCTCCAATACACCTGTCATCACAATGCTCCATGGCCCCTGTTATCATATTGCTCCATGATCACTTTCATCACAATGATCCATGACCAATGTCATCACCATTCCTAATGACGCCTGTCATCTCAATGCTCCATGGCACCTTCATCACAATGCTCCATGAACCCGTTCATCACAATGTTCCCTGTCCTTTTCATCACAATGTTCCATGGGCCCTGTCATCACAATGCTCCATGCGCTTGTCATCAAAATGCTCCAGAACTCTTGTCATCATAATGCTCCATGCCAGTGTCATCAAAATGCCCCATGACACTTGTCATCACAATGCTCCACGTCATTTGTCATCACAATGCTCCATGACCCTTGTCATAACAATGGTCCATGGCCTTGTCATCACAATGTTCCATGGCCTCTGACATCACTATGCTCTATGGTTTTTCTCATCACAATGCTCTTTGACCCCTGTCATCACAATGCTTGATGACCATTGTCATCACAATGCTCCAAGAACCCTGTCATCACAATGCTCCATGCCGTTGACATCACAATGCTCCATGGCCCTTGTAATTAGAATGCTCCATGCCCTTGTCATCACAATGCTCCAGAACACCTGTGATCATAATACGCCTTTCCTGTGTCATCCCATTGCTCAATGACCCTTGTCATCAAAATGTTCCTTGTCTTTTGTCATCACAGTGCTCCATGATACCTTTAATCAAAATTCTACATGACAACTGTCATCACAACGCAAGATGACCAATGTCATCACAAGGCCCCATGACACGTGTCATCACAATTCGCCTTGGCCCTGGACATCTCAATGCTGTATGAACCGTGTCATCACTAGGTTCCAGGACACTTGTCATCACAATGCTCCATGAACTCTGTTATCTCAATGTTCCATGGCCTTTGTATTCACAATGCTCCATTGTCCTGATAATCGCATTGCTCCATGAACACTTTCATCACAATGCTCCTTGACCACTGTCACCCTAATTCCCCATGACGTCTCGCCTCACTGTCTTCCAAGGCCACTCTCATCAAAATGCTCCATGATCTGTGTCAGCACAATATTGCATGACACTTGTCATCACAATGCTCCATGATGCCTGTCATCACAATGCTCCATGAATTTGTTATCACAATGCTCCAGGACCAGTTTCATCACAATACTCCATCCCCCTTTTCATCACAGTGCACAATGAAACCTTTCATTACAATGCTCCATGACACTTGTCATCACAATGCTCAGCGGCCTCTATCGTCACAATGCTCCCAGGCACTTTTCATCACGATGTTCCATGAAAACTTACATCACTTTGCTCCACGACCATTGTCATCACAATAGTCCATACCCTTGTCAACACAATGCTGCATAATCCCTGTCATCACAATTCTCCTTGACTGCTGTCATCACGATAATCCAGGACAATTTTCATAACAATGATTCATTCCCCCAGTCATCTCAGTGCTCCATGATACCTTTCATCACAATTCCTAGATGATCAATGTCATCACAAGGCCCCATGACACCTGTCATCACAATTCGCTATGACCCTTGTCATCACAATACTCGATGAACCGTGTCATCACAGTGTTCCAGGGCCCATGTCATCACAATGATCCATGACGACTTTCATCACAATGCTCCAATACACCTGTCATCACAATGCTCCATGGCCCCTGTTATCATATTGCTCCATGATCACTTTCATCACAATGATCCATGACCAATGTCATCTCCATTCCTAATGACGCCTGTCATCTCAATGCTCCATGGCACCTTCATCACAATGCTCCATGAACCCGTTCATCACAATGTTCCCTGTCCTTTTCATCACAATGTTCCATGGGCCCTGTCATCACAATGCGCCATGCGCTTGTCATCAAAATGCTCCAGAACTCTTGTCATCATAATGCTCCATGCCAGTGTCATCAAAATGCCCCATGACACTTGTCATCACAATGCTCCACGTCATTTGTCATCACAATGCTCCATGACCCTTGTCATAACAATGGTCCATGGCCTTGTCATCACAATGTTCCATGGCCTCTGACATCACTATGCTCTATGGTTTTTCTCATCACAATGCTCTTTGACCCCTGTCATCACAATGCTTGATGACCATTGTCATCACAATGCTCCAAGAACCCTGTCATCACAATGCTCCATGCCGTTGACATCACAATGCTCCATGGCCCTTGTAATTAGAATGCTCCATGCCCTTGTCATCACAATGCTCCAGAACACTTGTGATCATAATACGCCTTTCCTGTGTCATCCCATTGCTCAATGACCCTTGTCATCAAAATGTTCCTTGTCCTTTGTCATCACAGTGCTCCATGATACCTTTAATCAAAATTCTACATGACAACTGTCATCACAACGCAAGATGACCAATGTCATCACAAGGCCCCATGACACGTGTCATCACAATTCGCCTTGGCCCTGGACATCTCAATGCTGTATGAACCGTGTCATCACTAGGTTCCAGGACACTTGTCATCACAATGCTCCATGAACTCTGTTATCTCAATGTTCCATGGCCTTTGTATTCACAATGCTCCATTGTCCTGATAATCGCATTGCTCCATGAACACTTTCATCACAATGCTCCTTGACCACTGTCACCCTAATTCCCCATGACGTCTCGCCTCACTGTCTTCCAAGGCCACTCTCATCAAAATGCTCCATGATCTGTGTCAGCACAATATTGCATGACACTTGTCATCACAATGCTCCATGATGCCTGTCATCACAATGCTCCATGAATTTGTTATCACAATGCTCCAGGACCAGTTACATCACAATACTCCATCCCCCTTTTCATCACAGTGCACAATGAAACCTTTCATTACAATGCTCCATGACACTTGTCATCACAATGCTCAGCGGCCTTTATCGTCACAATGCTCCCAGGCACTTTTCATCACGATGTTCCATGAAAACTTACATCACTTTGCTCCACGACCATTGTCATCACAATAGTCCATACCCTTGTCAACACAATGCTGCATAATCCCTGTCATCACAATTCTCCTTGACTGCTGTCATCACGATAATCCAGGACAATTTTCATAACAATGATTCATTCCCCCAGTCATCTCAGTGCTCCATGATACCTTTCATCACAATTCCTAGATGATCAATGTCATCACAAGGCCCCATGACACCTGTCATCACAATTCTCTATGACCCTTGTCATCACAATACTCGATGAACCGTGTCATCACAGTGTTCCAGGGCCCATGTCATCACAATGATCCATGACGACTTTCATCACAATGCTCCAATACACCTGTCATCACAATGCTCCATGGCCCCTGTTATCATATTGCTCCATGATCACTTTCATCACAATGATCCATGACCAATGTCATCTCCATTCCTAATGACGCCTGTCATCTCAATGCTCCATGGCACCTTCATCACAATGCTCCATGAACCCGTTCATCACAATGTTCCCTGTCCTTTTCATCACAATGTTCCATGGGCCCTGTCATCACAATGCGCCATGCGCTTGTCATCAAAATGCTCCAGAACTCTTGTCATCATAATGCTCCATGCCAGTGTCATCAAAATGCCCCATGACACTTGTCATCACAATGCTCCACGTCATTTGTCATCACAATGCTCCATGACCCTTGTCATAACAATGGTCCATGGCCTTGTCATCACAATGTTCCATGGCCTCTGACATCACTATGCTCTATGGTTTTTCTCATCACAATGCTCTTTGACCCCTGTCATCACAATGCTTGATGACCATTGTCATCACAATGCTCCAAGAACCCTGTCATCACAATGCTCCATGCCGTTGACATCACAATGCTCCATGGCCCTTGTAATTAGAATGCTCCATGCCCTTGTCATCACAATGCTCCAGAACACTTGTGATCATAATACGCCTTTCCTGTGTCATCCCATTGCTCAATGACCCTTGTCATCAAAATGTTCCTTGTCCTTTGTCATCACAGTGCTCCATGATACCTTTAATCAAAATTCTACATGACAACTGTCATCACAACGCAAGATGACCAATGTCATCACAAGGCCCCATGACACGTGTCATCACAATTCGCCTTGGCCCTGGACATCTCAATGCTGTATGAACCGTGTCATCACTAGGTTCCAGGACACTTGTCATCACAATGCTCCATGAACTCTGTTATCTCAATGTTCCATGGCCTTTGTATTCACAATGCTCCATTGTCCTGATAATCGCATTGCTCCATGAACACTTTCATCACAATGCTCCTTGACCACTGTCACCCTAATTCCCCATGACGTCTCGCCTCACTGTCTTCCAAGGCCACTCTCATCAAAATGCTCCATGATCTGTGTCAGCACAATATTGCATGACACTTGTCATCACAATGCTCCATGATGCCTGTCATCACAATGCTCCATGAATTTGTTATCACAATGCTCCAGGACCAGTTTCATCACAATACTCCATCCCCCTTTTCATCACAGTGCACAATGAAACCTTTCATTACAATGCTCCATGACACTTGTCATCACAATGCTCAGCGGCCTTTATCGTCACAATGCTCCCAGGCACTTTTCATCACGATGTTCCATGAAAACTTACATCACTTTGCTCCACGACCATTGTCATCACAATAGTCCATACCCTTGTCAACACAATGCTGCATAATCCCTGTCATCACAATTCTCCTTGACTGCTGTCATCACGATAATCCAGGACAATTTTCATAACAATGATTCATTCCCCCAGTCATCTCAGTGCTCCATGATACCTTTCATCACAATTCCTAGATGATCAATGTCATCACAAGGCCCCATGACACCTGTCATCACAATTCGCTATGACCCTTGTCATCACAATACTCGATGAACCGTGTCATCACAGTGTTCCAGGGCCCATGTCATCACAATGATCCATGACGACTTTCATCACAATGCTCCAATACACCTGTCATCACAATGCTCCATGGCCCCTGTTATCATATTGCTCCATGATCACTTTCATCACAATGATCCATGACCAATGTCATCACCATTCCTAATGACGCCTGTCATCTCAATGCTCCATGGCACCTTCATCACAATGCTCCATGAACCCATTCATCACAATGTTCCCTGTCCTTTTCATCACAATGTTCCATGGGCCCTGTCATCACAATGCTCCATGCGCTTGTCATCAAAATGCTCCAGAACTCTTGTCATCATAATGCTCCATGCCAGTGTCATCAAAATGCCCCATGACACTTGTCATCACAATGCTCCACGTCATTTGTCATCACAATGCTCCATGACCCTTGTCATAACAATGGTCCATGGCCTTGTCATCACAATGTTCCATGGCCTCTGACATCACTATGCTCTATGGTTTTTCTCATCACAATGCTCTTTGACCCCTGTCATCACAATGCTTGATGACCATTGTCATCACAATGCTCCAAGAACCCTGTCATCACAATGCTCCATGCCGTTGACATCACAATGCTCCATGGCCCTTGTAATTAGAATGCTCCATGCCCTTGTCATCACAATGCTCCAGAACACTTGTGATCATAATACGCCTTTCCTGTGTCATCCCATTGCTCAATGACCCTTGTCATCAAAATATTCCTTGTCCTTTGTCATCACAGTGCTCCATGATACCTTTAATCAAAATTCTACATGACAACTGTCATCACAACGCAAGATGACCAATGTCATCACAAGGCCCCATGACACGTGTCATCACAATTTGCCTTGGCCCTGGACATCTCAATGCTGTATGAACCGTGTCATCACTAGGTTCCAGGACACTTGTCATCACAATGCTCCATGAACTCTGTTATCTCAATGTTCCATGGCCTTTGTATTCACAATGCTCCATTGTCCTGATAATCGCATTGCTCCATGAACACTTTCATCACAATGCTCCTTGACCACTGTCACCTAATTCCCCATGACGTCTCGCCTCACTGTCTTCCAAGGCCACTCTCATCAAAATGCTCCATGATCTGTGTCAGCACAATATTGCATGACACTTGTCATCACAATGCTCCATGATGCCTGTCATCACAATGCTCCATGAATTTGTTATCACAATGCTCCAGGACCAGTTTCATCACAATACTCCATCCCCCTTTTCATCACAGTGCACAATGAAACCTTTCATTACAATGCTCCATGACACTTGTCATCACAATGCTCAGCGGCCTCTATCGTCACAATGCTCCCAGGCACTTTTCATCATGATGTTCCATAAAAACTTACATCACTTTGCTCCACGACCATTGTCATCACAATAGTCCATACCGTTGTCAACACAATGCTGCATAATCCCTGTCATCACAATTCTCCTTGACTGCTGTCATCACGATAATCCAGGACAATTTTCATAACAATGATTCATTCCCCCAGTCATCTCAGTGCTCCATGATACCTTTCATCACAATTCCTAGATGATCAATGTCATCACAAGGCCCCATGACACCTGTCATCACAATTCGCTAAGACCCTTGTCATCACAATACTCGATGAACCGTGTCATCACAGTGTTCCAGGGCCCATGTCATCACAATGATCCATGACGACTTTCATCACAATGCTCCAATACACCTGTCATCACAATGCTCCATGGCCCCTGTTATCATATTGCTCCATGATCACTTTCATCACAATGATCCATGACCAATGTCATCACCATTCCTAATGACGCCTGTCATCTCAATGCTCCATGGCACCTTCATCACAATGCTCCATGAACCCGTTCATCACAATGTTCCCTGTCCTTTTCATCACAATGTTCCATGGGCCCTGTCATCACAATGCTCCATGCGCTTGTCATCAAAATGCTCCAGAACTCTTGTCATCATAATGCTCCATGCCAGTGTCATCAAAATGCCCCATGACACTTGTCATCACAATGCTCCACGTCATTTGTCATCACAATGCTCCATGACCCTTGTCATAACAATGGTCCATGGCCTTGTCATCACAATGTTCCATGGCCTCTGACATCACTATGCTCTATGGTTTTTCTCATCACAATGCTCTTTGACCCCTGTCATCACAATGCTTGATGACCATTGTCATCACAATGCTCCAAGAACCCTGTCATCACAATGCTCCATGCCGTTGACATCACAATGCTCCATGGCCCTTGTAATTAGAATGCTCCATGCCCTTGTCATCACAATGCTCCAGAACACTTGTGATCATAATACGCCTTTCCTGTGTCATCCCATTGCTCAATGACCCTTGTCATCAAAATGTTCCTTGTCCTTTGTCATCACAGTGCTCCATGATACCTTTAATCAAAATTCTACATGACAACTGTCATCACAATGCAAGATGACCAATGTCATCACAAGGCCCCATGACACGTGTCATCACAATTCGCCTTGGCCCTGGACATCTCAATGCTGTATGAACCGTGTCATCACTAGGTTCCAGGACACTTGTCATCACAATGCTCCATGAACTCTGTTATCTCAATGTTCCATGACCGTTGTATTCACAATGCTCCATTGTCCTGATAATCGCATTGCTCCATGAACACTTTCATCACAATGCTCCTTGACCACTGTCACCCTAATTCCCCATGACGTCTCGCCTCACTGTCTTCCAAGGCCACTCTCATCAAAATGCTCCATGATCTGTGTCAGCACAATATTGCATGACACTTGTCATCACAATGCTCCATGATGCCTGTCATCACAATGCTCCATGAATTTGTTATCACAATGCTCCAGGACCAGTTTCATCACAATACTCCATCCCCCTTTTCATCACAGTGCACAATGAAACCTTTCATTACAATGCTCCATGACACTTGTCATCACAATGCTCAGCGGCCTCTATCGTCACAATGCTCCCAGGCACTTTTCATCACGATGTTCCATGAAAACTTACATCACTTTGCTCCACGACCATTGTCATCACAATAGTCCATACCCTTGTCAACACAATGCTGCATAATCCCTGTCATCACAATTCTCCTTGACTGCTGTCATCACGATAATCCAGGACAATTTTCATAACAATGATTCATTCCCCCAGTCATCTCAGTGCTCCATGATACCTTTCATCACAATTCCTAGATGATCAATGTCATCACAAGGCCCCATGACACCTGTCATCACAATTCGCTATGACCCTTGTCATCACAATACTCGATGAACCGTGTCATCACAGTGTTCCAGGGCCCATGTCATCACAATGATCCATGACGACTTTCATCACAATGCTCCAATACACCTGTCATCACAATGCTCCATGGCCCCTGTTATCATATTGCTCCATGATCACTTTCATCACAATGATCCATGACCAATGTCATCACCATTCCTAATGACGCCTGTCATCTCAATGCTCCATGGCACCTTCATCACAATGCTCCATGAACCCGTTCATCACAATGTTCCCTGTCCTTTTCATCACAATGTTCCATGGGCCCTGTCATCACAATGCGCCATGCGCTTGTCATCAAAATGCTCCAGAACTCTTGTCATCATAATGCTCCATGCCAGTGTCATCAAAATGCCCCATGACACTTGTCATCACAATGCTCCACGTCATTTGTCATCACAATGCTCCATGACCCTTGTCATAACAATGGTCCATGGCCTTGTCATCACAATGTTCCATGGCCTCTGACATCACTATGCTCTATGGTTTTTCTCATCACAATGCTCTTTGACCCCTGTCATCACAATGCTTGATGACCATTGTCATCACAATGCTCCAAGAACCCTGTCATCACAATGCTCCATGCCGTTGACATCACAATGCTCCATGGCCCTTGTAATTAGAATGCTCCATGCCCTTGTCATCACAATGCTCCAGAACACTTGTGATCATAATACGCCTTTCCTGTGTCATCCCATTGCTCAATGACCCTTGTCATCAAAATGTTCCTTGTCCTTTGTCATCACAGTGCTCCATGATACCTTTAATCAAAATTCTACATGACAACTGTCATCACAATGCAAGATGACCAATGTCATCACAAGGCCCCATGACACGTGTCATCACAATTCGCCTTGGCCCTGGACATCTCAATGCTGTATGAACCGTGTCATCACTAGGTTCCAGGACACTTGTCATCACAATGCTCCATGAACTCTGTTATCTCAATGTTCCATGGCCGTTGTATTCACAATGCTCCATTGTCCTGATAATCGCATTGCTCCATGAACACTTTCATCACAATGCTCCTTGACCACTGTCACCCTAATTCCCCATGACGTCTCGCCTCACTGTCTTCCAAGGCCACTCTCATCAAAATGCTCCATGATCTGTGTCAGCACAATATTGCATGACACTTGTCATCACAATGCTCCATGATGCCTGTCATCACAATGCTCCATGAATTTGTTATCACAATGCTCCAGGACCAGTTTCATCACAATACTCCATCCCCCTTTTCATCACAGTGCACAATGAAACCTTTCATTACAATGCTCCATGACACTTGTCATCACAATGCTCAGCGGCCTCTATCGTCACAATGCTCCCAGGCACTTTTCATCACGATGTTCCATGAAAACTTACATCACTTTGCTCCACGACCATTGTCATCACAATAGTCCATACCCTTGTCAACACAATGCTGCATAATCCCTGTCATCACAATTCTCCTTGACTGCTGTCATCACGATAATCCAGGACAATTTTCATAACAATGATTCATTCCCCCAGTCATCTCAGTGCTCCATGATACCTTTCATCACAATTCCTAGATGATCAATGTCATCACAAGGCCCCATGACACCTGTCATCACAATTCGCTATGACCCTTGTCATCACAATACTCGATGAACCGTGTCATCACAGTGTTCCAGGGCCCATGTCATCACAATGATCCATGACGACTTTCATCACAATGCTCCAATACACCTGTCATCACAATGCTCCATAGCCCCTGTTATCATATTGCTCCATGATCACTTTCATCACAATGATCCATGACCAATGTCATCTCCATTCCTAATGACGCCTGTCATCTCAATGCTCCATGGCACCTTCATCACAATGCTCCATGAACCCGTTCATCACAATGTTCCCTGTCCTTTTCATCACAATGTTCCATGGGCCCTGTCATCACAATGCGCCATGCGCTTGTCATCAAAATGCTCCAGAACTCTTGTCATCATAATGCTCCATGCCAGTGTCATCAAAATGCCCCATGACACTTGTCATCACAATGCTCCACGTCATTTGTCATCACAATGCTCCATGACCCTTGTCATAACAATGGTCCATGGCCTTGTCATCACAATGTTCCATGGCCTCTGACATCACTATGCTCTATGGTTTTTCTCATCACAATGCTCTTTGACCCCTGTCATCACAATGCTTGATGACCATTGTCATCACAATGCTCCAAGAACCCTGTCATCACAATGCTCCATGCCGTTGACATCACAATGCTCCATGGCCCTTGTAATTAGAATGCTCCATGCCCTTGTCATCACAATGCTCCCGAACACTTGTGATCATAATACGCCTTTCCTGTGTCATCCCATTGCTCAATGACCCTTGTCATCAAAATGTTCCTTGTCCTTTGTCATCACAGTGCTCCATGATACCTTTAATCAAAATTCTACATGACAACTGTCATCACAATGCAAGATGACCAATGTCATCACAAGGCCCCATGACACGTGTCATCACAATTCGCCTTGGCCCTGGACATCTCAATGCTGTATGAACCGTGTCATCACTAGGTTCCAGGACACTTGTCATCACAATGCTCCATGAACTCTGTTATCTCAATGTTCCATGGCCTTTGTATTCACAATGCTCCATTGTCCTGATAATCGCATTGCTCCATGAACACTTTCATCACAATGCTCCTTGACCACTGTCACCCTAATTCCCCATGACGTCTCGCCTCACTGTCTTCCAAGGCCACTCTCATCAAAATGCTCCATGATCTGTGTCAGCACAATATTGCATGACACTTGTCATCACAATGCTCCATGATGCCTGTCATCACAATGCTCCATGAATTTGTTATCACAATGCTCCAGGACCAGTTTCATCACAATACTCCATCCCCCTTTTCATCACAGTGCACAATGAAACCTTTCATTACAATGCTCCATGACACTTGTCATCACAATGCTCAGCGGCCTCTATCGTCACAATGCTCCCAGGCACTTTTCATCACGATGTTCCATGAAAACTTACATCACTTTGCTCCACGACCATTGTCATCACAATAGTCCATACCCTTGTCAACACAATGCTGCATAATCCCTGTCATCACAATTCTCCTTGACTGCTGTCATCACGATAATCCAGGACAATTTTCATAACAATGATTCATTCCCCCAGTCATCTCAGTGCTCCATGATACCTTTCATCACAATTCCTAGATGATCAATGTCATCACAAGGCCCCATGACACCTGTCATCACAATTCGCTATGACCCTTGTCATCACAATACTCGATGAACCGTGTCATCACAGTGTTTCAGGGCCCATGTCATCACAATGATCCATGACGACTTTCATCACAATGCTCCAATACACCTGTCATCACAATGCTCCATGGCCCCTGTTATCATATTGCTCCATGATCACTTTCATCACAATGATCCATGACCAATGTCATCACCATTCCTAATGACGCCTGTCATCTCAATGCTCCATGGCACCTTCATCACAATGCTCCATGAACCCGTTCATCACAATGTTCCCTGTCCTTTTCATCACAATGTTCCATGGGCCCTGTCATCACAATGCGCCATGCGCTTGTCATCAAAATGCTCCAGAACTCTTGTCATCATAATGCTCCATGCCAGTGTCATCAAAATGCCCCATGACACTTGTCATCACAATGCTCCACGTCATTTGTCATCACAATGCTCCATGACCCTTGTCATAACAATGGTCCATGGCCTTGTCATCACAATGTTCCATGGCCTCTGACATCACTATGCTCTATGGTTTTTCTCATCACAATGCTCTTTGACCCCTGTCATCACAATGCTTGATGACCATTGTCATCACAATGCTCCAAGAACCCTGTCATCACAATGCTCCATGCCGTTGACATCACAATGCTCCATGGCCCTTGTAATTAGAATGCTCCATGCCCTTGTCATCACAATGCTCCAGAACACCTGTGATCATAATACGCCTTTCCTGTGTCATCCCATTGCTCAATGACCCTTGTCATCAAAATGTTCCTTGTCCTTTGTCATCACAGTGCTCCATGATACCTTTAATCAAAATTCTACATGACAACTGTCATCACAACGCAAGATGACCAATGTCATCACAAGGCCCCATGACACGTGTCATCACAATTCGCCTTGGCCCTGGACATCTCAATGCTGTATGAACCGTGTCATCACTAGGTTCCAGGACACTTGTCATCACAATGCTCCATGAACTCTGTTATCTCAATGTTCCATGGCCTTTGTATTCACAATGCTCCATTGTCCTGATAATCGCATTGCTCCATGAACACTTTCATCACAATGCTCCTTGACCACTGTCACCCTAATTCCCCATGACGTCTCGCCTCACTGTCTTCCAAGGCCACTCTCATCAAAATGCTCCATGATCTGTGTCAGCACAATATTGCATGACACTTGTCATCACAATGCTCCATGATGCCTGTCATCACAATGCTCCATGAATTTGTTATCACAATGCTCCAGGACCAGTTTCATCACAATACTCCATCCCCCTTTTCATCACAGTGCACAATGAAACCTTTCATTACAATGCTCCATGACACTTGTCATCACAATGCTCAGCGGCCTTTATTGTCACAATGCTCCCAGGCACTTTTCATCACGATGTTCCATGAAAACTTACATCACTTTGCTCCACGACCATTGTCATCACAATAGTCCATACCCTTGTCAACACAATGCTGCATAATCCCTGTCATCACAATTCTCCTTGACTGCTGTCATCACGATAATCCAGGACAATTTTCATAACAATGATTCATTCCCCCAGTCATCTCAGTGCTCCATGATACCTTTCATCACAATTCCTAGATGATCATGTCATCACAAGGCCCCATGACACCTGTCATCACAATTCGCTATGACCCTTGTCATCACAATACTCGATGAACCGTGTCATCACAGTGTTCCAGGGCCCATGTCATCACAATGATCCATGACGACTTTCATCACAATGCTCCAATACACCTGTCATCACAATGCTCCATGGCCCCTGTTATCATATTGCTCCATGATCACTTTCATCACAATGATCCATGACCAATGTCATCTCCATTCCTAATGACGCCTGTCATCTCAATGCTCCATGGCACCTTCATCACAATGCTCCATGAACCCGTTCATCACAATGTTCCCTGTCCTTTTCATCACAATGTTCCATGGGCCCTGTCATCACAATGCGCCATGCGCTTGTCATCAAAATGCTCCAGAACTCTTGTCATCATAATGCTCCATGCCAGTGTCATCAAAATGCCCCATGACACTTGTCATCACAATGCTCCCCGTCATTTGTCATCACAATGCTCCATGACCCTTGTCATAACAATGGTCCATGGCCTTGTCATCACAATGTTCCATGGCCTCTGACATCACTATGCTCTATGGTTTTTCTCATCACAATGCTCTTTGACCCCTGTCATCACAATGCTTGATGACCATTGTCATCACAATGCTCCAAGAACCCTGTCATCACAATGCTCCATGCCGTTGACATCACAATGCTCCATGGCCCTTGTAATTAGAATGCTCCATGCCCTTGTCATCACAATGCTCCAGAACACCTGTGATCATAATACGCCTTTCCTGTGTCATCGCATTGCTCAATGACCCTTGTCATCAAAATGTTCCTTGTCCTTTGTCATCACAGTGCTCCATGATACCTTTAATCAAAATTCTACATGACAACTGTCATCACAACGCAAGATGACCAATGTCATCACAAGGCCCCATGACACGTGTCATCACAATTCGCCTTGGCCCTGGACATCTCAATGCTGTATGAACCGTGTCATCACTAGGTTCCAGGACACTTGTCATCACAATGCTCCATGAACTCTGTTATCTCAATGTTCCATGGCCTTTGTATTCACAATGCTCCATTGTCCTGATAATCGCATTGCTCCATGAACACTTTCATCACAATGCTCCTTGACCACTGTCACCCTAATTCCCCATGACGTCTCGCCTCACTGTCTTCCAAGGCCACTCTCATCAAAATGCTCCATGATCTGTGTCAGCACAATATTGCATGACACTTGTCATCACAATGCTCCATGATGCCTGTCATCACAATGCTCCATGAATTTGTTATCACAATGCTCCAGGACCAGTTTCATCACAATACTCCATCCCCCTTTTCATCACAGTGCACAATGAAACCTTTCATTACAATGCTCCATGACACTTGTCATCACAATGCTCAGCGGCCTCTATCGTCACAATGCTCCCAGGCAATTTTCATCACGATGTTCCATGAAAACTTACATCACTTTGCTCCACGACCATTGTCATCACAATAGTCCATACCGTTGTCAACACAATGCTGCATAATCCCTGTCATCACAATTCTCCTTGACTGCTGTCATCACGATAATCCAGGACAATTTTCATAACAATGATTCATTCCCCCAGTCATCTCAGTGCTCCATGATACCTTTCATCACAATTCCTAGATGATCAATGTCATCACAAGGCCCCATGACACCTGTCATCACAATTCGCTATGACCCTTGTCATCACAATACTCGATGAACCGTGTCATCACAGTGTTCCAGGGCCCATGTCATCACAATGATCCATGACGACTTTCATCACAATGCTCCAATACACCTGTCATCACAATGCTCCATGGCCCCTGTTATCATATTGCTCCATGATCACTTTCATCACAATGATCCATGACCAATGTCATCTCCATTCCTAATGACGCCTGTCATCTCAATGCTCCATGGCACCTTCATCACAATGCTCCATGAACCCGTTCATCACAATGTTCCCTGTCCTTTTCATCACAATGTTCCATGGGCCCTGTCATCACAATGCTCCATGCGCTTGTCATCAAAATGCTCCAGAACTCTTGTCATCATAATGCTCCATGCCAGTGTCATCAAAATGCCCCATGACACTTGTCATCACAATGCTCCACGTCATTTGTCATCACAATGCTCCATGACCCTTGTCATAACAATGGTCCATGGCCTTGTCATCACAATGTTCCATGGCCTCTGACATCACTATGCTCTATGGTTTTTCTCATCACAATGCTCTTTGACCCCTGTCATCACAATGCTTGATGACCATTGTCATCACAATGCTCCAAGAACCCTGTCATCACAATGCTCCATGCCGTTGACATCACAATGCTCCATGGCCCTTGTAATTAGAATGCTCCATGCCCTTGTCATCACAATGCTCCAGAACACCTGTGATCATAATACGCCTTTCCTGTGTCATCCCATTGCTCAATGACCCTTGTCATCAAAATGTTCCTTGTCCTTTGTCATCACAGTGCTCCATGATACCTTTAATCAAAATTCTACATGACAACTGTCATCACAACGCAAGATGACCAATGTCATCACAAGGCCCCATGACACGTGTCATCACAATTCGCCTTGGCCCTGGACATCTCAATGCTGTATGAACGGTGTCATCACTAGGTTCCAGGTCACTTGTCATCACAATGCTCCATGAACTCTGTTATCTCAATGTTCCATGGCCTTTGTATTCACAATGCTCCATTGTCCTGATAATCGCATTGCTCCATGAACACTTTCATCACAATGCTCCTTGACCACTGTCACCCTAATTCCCCATGACGTCTCGCCTCACTGTCTTCCAAGGCCACTCTCATCAAAATGCTCCATGATCTGTGTCAGCACAATATTGCATGACACTTGTCATCACAATGCTCCATGATGCCTGTCATCACAATGCTCCATGAATTTGTTATCACAATGCTCCAGGACCAGTTTCATCACAATACTCCATCCCCCTTTTCATCACAGTGCACAATGAAACCTTTCATTACAATGCTCCATGACACTTGTCATCACAATGCTCAGCGGCCTTTATCGTCACAATGCTCCCAGGCAATTTTCATCACGATGTTCCATGAAAACTTACATCACTTTGCTCCACGACCATTGTCATCACAATAGTCCATACCCTTGTCAACACAATGCTGCATAATCCCTGTCATCACAATTCTCCTTGACTGCTGTCATCACGATAATCCAGGACAATTTTCATAACAATGATTCATTCCCCCAGTCATCTCAGTGCTCCATGATACCTTTCATCACAATTCCTAGATGATCAATGTCATCACAAGGCCCCATGACACCTGTCATCACAATTCGCTATGACCCTTGTCATCACAATACTCGATGAACCGTGTCATCACAGTGTTCCAGGGCCCATGTCATCACAATGATCCATGACGACTTTCATCACAATGCTCCAATACACCTGTCATCACAATGCTCCATGGCCCCTGTTATCATATTGCTCCATGATCACTTTCATCACAATGATCCATGACCAATGTCATCTCCATTCCTAATGACGCCTGTCATCTCAATGCTCCATGGCACCTTCATCACAATGCTCCATGAACCCGTTCATCACAATGTTCCCTGTCCTTTTCATCACAATGTTCCATGGGCCCTGTCATCACAATGCTCCATGCGCTTGTCATCAAAATGCTCCAGAACTCTTGTCATCATAATGCTCCATGCCAGTGTCATCAAAATGCCCCATGACACTTGTCATCACAATGCTCCACGTCATTTGTCATCACAATGCTCCATGACCCTTGTCATAACAATGGTCCATGGCCTTGTCATCACAATGTTCCATGGCCTCTGACATCACTATGCTCTATGGTTTTTCTCATCACAATGCTCTTTGACCCCTGTCATCACAATGCTTGATGACCATTGTCATCACAATGCTCCAAGAACCCTGTCATCACAATGCTCCATGCCGTTGACATCACAATGCTCCATGGCCCTTGTAATTAGAATGCTCCATGCCCTTGTCATCACAATGCTCCAGAACACTTGTGATCATAATACGCCTTTCCTGTGTCATCCCATTGCTCAATGACCCTTGTCATCAAAATGTTCCTTGTCCTTTGTCATCACAGTGCTCCATGATACCTTTATTCAAAATTCTACATGACAACTGTCATCACAATGCAAGATGACCAATGTCATCACAAGGCCCCATGACACGTGTCATCACAATTCGCCTTGGCCCTGGACATCTCAATGCTGTATGAACCGTGTCATCACTAGGTTCCAGGACACTTGTCATCACAATGCTCCATGAACTCTGTTATCTCAATGTTCCATGGCCGTTGTATTCACAATGCTCCATTGTCCTGATAATCGCATTGCTCCATGAACACTTTCATCACAATGCTCCTTGACCACTGTCACCCTAATTCCCCATGACGTCTCGCCTCACTGTCTTCCAAGGCCACTCTCATCAAAATGCTCCATGATCTGTGTCAGCACAATATTGCATGACACTTGTCATCACAATGCTCCATGATGCCTGTCATCACAATGCTCCATGAATTTGTTATCACAATGCTCCAGGACCAGTTTCATCACAATACTCCATCCCCCTTTTCATCACAGTGCACAATGAAACCTTTCATTACAATGCTCCATGACACTTGTCATCACAATGCTCAGCGGCCTCTATCGTCACAATGCTCCCAGGCACTTTTCATCACGATGTTCCATGAAAACTTACATCACTTTGCTCCACGACCATTGTCATCACAATAGTCCATACCCTTGTCAACACAATGCTGCATAATCCCTGTCATCACAATTCTCCTTGACTGCTGTCATCACGATAATCCAGGACAATTTTCATAACAATGGTTCATTCCCCCAGTCATCTCAGTGCTCCATGATACCTTTCATCACAATTCCTAGATGATCAATGTCATCACAAGGCCCCATGACACCTGTCATCACAATTCGCTATGACCCTTGTCATCACAATACTCGATGAACCGTGTCATCACAGTGTTCCAGGGCCCATGTCATCACAATGATCCATGACGACTTTCATCACAATGCTCCAATACACCTGTCATCACAATGCTCCATGGCCCCTGTTATCATATTGCTCCATGATCACTTTCATCACAATGATCCATGACCAATGTCATCACCATTCCTAATGACGCCTGTCATCTCAATGCTCCATGGCACCTTCATCACAATGCTCCATGAACCCGTTCATCACAATGTTCCCTGTCCTTTTCATCACAATGTTCCATGGGCCCTGTCATCACAATGCTCCATGCGCTTGTCATCAAAATGCTCCAGAACTCTTGTCATCATAATGCTCCATGCCAGTGTCATCAAAATGCCCCATGACACTTGTCATCACAATGCTCCACGTCATTTGTCATCACAATGCTCCATGACCCTTGTCATAACAATGGTCCATGGCCTTGTCATCACAATGTTCCATGGCCTCTGACATCACTATGCTCTATGGTTTTTCTCATCACAATGCTCTTTGACCCCTGTCATCACAATGCTTGATGACCATTGTCATCACAATGCTCCAAGAACCCTGTCATCACAATGCTCCATGCCGTTGACATCACAATGCTCCATGGCCCTTGTAATTAGAATGCTCCATGCCCTTGTCATCACAATGCTCCAGAACACGTGTGATCATAATACGCCTTTCCTGTGTCATCCCATTGCTCAATGACCCTTGTCATCAAAATGTTCCTTGTCCTTTGTCATCACAGTGCTCCATGATACCTTTAATCAAAATTCTACATGACAACTGTCATCACAATGCAAGATGACCAATGTCATCACAAGGCCCCATGACACGTGTCATCACAATTCGCCATGGCCCTGGACATCTCAATGCTGTATGAACCGTGTCATCACTAGGTTCCAGGACACTTGTCATCACAATGCTCCATGAACTCTGTTATCTCAATGTTCCATGGCCTTTGTATTCACAATGCTCCATTGTCCTGATAATCGCATTGCTCCATGAACACTTTCATCACAATGCTCCTTGACCACTGTCACCCTAATTCCCCATGACGTCTCGCCTCACTGTCTTCCAAGGCCACTCTCATCAAAATGCTCCATGATCTGTGTCAGCACAATATTGCATGACACTTGTCATCACAATGCTCCATGATGCCTGTCATCACAATGCTCCATGAATTTGTTATCACAATGCTCCAGGACCAGTTTCATCACAATACTCCATCCCCCTTTTCATCACAGTGCACAATGAAACCTTTCATTACAATGCTCCATGACACTTGTCATCACAATGCTCAGCGGCCTCTATCGTCACAATGCTCCCAGGCACTTTTCATCACGATGTTCCATGAAAACTTACATCACTTTGCTCCACGACCATTGTCATCACAATAGTCCATACCGTTGTCAACACAATGCTGCATAATCCCTGTCATCACAATTCTCCTTGACTGCTGTCATCACGATAATCCAGGACAATTTTCATAACAATGATTCATTCCCCCAGTCATCTCAGTGCTCCATGATACCTTTCATCACAATTCCTAGATGATCAATGTCATCACAAGGCCCCATGACACCTGTCATCACAATTCGCTAAGACCCTTGTCATCACAATACTCGATGAACCGTGTCATCACAGTGTTCCAGGGCCCATGTCATCACAATGATCCATGACGACTTTCATCACAATGCTCCAATACACCTGTCATCACAATGCTCCATGGCCCCTGTTATCATATTGCTCCATGATCACTTTCATCACAATGATCCATGACCAATGTCATCACCATTCCTAATGACGCCTGTCATCTCAATGCTCCATGGCACCTTCATCACAATGCTCCATGAACCCGTTCATCACAATGTTCCCTGTCCTTTTCATCACAATGTTCCATGGGCCCTGTCATCACAATGCTCCATGCGCTTGTCATCAAAATGCTCCAGAACTCTTGTCATCATAATGCTCCATGCCAGTGTCATCAAAATGCCCCATGACACTTGTCATCACAATGCTCCACGTCATTTGTCATCACAATGCTCCATGACCCTTGTCATAACAATGGTCCATGGCCTTGTCATCACAATGTTCCATGGCCTCTGACATCACTATGCTCTATGGTTTTTCTCATCACAATGCTCTTTGACCCCTGTCATCACAATGCTTGATGACCATTGTCATCACAATGCTCCAAGAACCCTGTCATCACAATGCTCCATGCCGTTGACATCACAATGCTCCATGGCCCTTGTAATTAGAATGCTCCATGCCCTTGTCATCACAATGCTCCAGAACACTTGTGATCATAATACGCCTTTCCTGTGTCATCCCATTGCTCAATGACCCTTGTCATCAAAATGTGCCTTGTCCTTTGTCATCACAGTGCTCCATGATACCTTTAATCAAAATTCTACATGACAACTGTCATCACAATGCAAGATGACCAATGTCATCACAAGGCCCCATGACACGTGTCATCACAATTCGCCTTGGCCCTGGACATCTCAATGCTGTATGAACCGTGTCATCACTAGGTTCCAGGACACTTGTCATCACAATGCTCCATGAACTCTGTTATCTCAATGTTCCATGGCCTTTGTATTCACAATGCTCCATTGTCCTGATAATCGCATTGCTCCATGAACACTTTCATCACAATGCTCCTTGACCACTGTCACCCTAATTCCCCATGACGTCTCGCCTCACTGTCTTCCAAGGCCACTCTCATCAAAATGCTCCATGATCTGTGTCAGCACAATATTGCATGACACTTGTCATCACAATGCTCCATGATGCCTGTCATCACAATGCTCCATGAATTTGTTATCACAATGCTCCAGGACCAGTTTCATCACAATACTCCATCCCCCTTTTCATCACAGTGCACAATGAAACCTTTCATTACAATGCTCCATGACACTTGTCATCACAATGCTCAGCGGCCTCTATCGTCACAATGCTCCCAGGCACTTTTCATCACGATGTTCCATGAAAACTTACATCACTTTGCTCCACGACCATTGTCATCACAATAGTCCATACCCTTGTCAACACAATGCTGCATAATCCCTGTCATCACAATTCTCCTTGACTGCTGTCATCACGATAATCCAGGACAATTTTCATAACAATGATTCATTCCCCCAGTCATCTCAGTGCTCCATGATACCTTTCATCACAATTCCTAGATGATCAATGTCATCACAAGGCCCCATGACACCTGTCATCACAATTCGCTATGACCCTTGTCATCACAATACTCGATGAACCGTGTCATCACAGTGTTCCAGGGCCCATGTCATCACAATGATCCATGACGACTTTCATCACAATGCTCCAATACACCTGTCATCACAATGCTCCATGGCCCCTGTTATCATATTGCTCCATGATCACTTTCATCACAATGATCCATGACCAATGTCATCTCCATTCCTAATGACGCCTGTCATCTCAATGCTCCATGGCACCTTCATCACAATGCTCCATGAACCCGTTCATCACAATGTTCCCTGTCCTTTTCATCACAATGTTCCATGGGCCCTGTCATCACAATGCGCCATGCGCTTGTCATCAAAATGCTCCAGAACTCTTGTCATCATAATGCTCCATGCCAGTGTCATCAAAATGCCCCATGACACTTGTCATCACAATGCTCCACGTCATTTGTCATCACAATGCTCCATGACCCTTGTCATAACAATGGTCCATGGCCTTGTCATCACAATGTTCCATGGCCTCTGACATCACTATGCTCTATGGTTTTTCTCATCACAATGCTCTTTGACCCCTGTCATCACAATGCTTGATGACCATTGTCATCACAATGCTCCAAGAACCCTGTCATCACAATGCTCCATGCCGTTGACATCACAATGCTCCATGGCCCTTGTAATTAGAATGCTCCATGCCCTTGTCATCACAATGCTCCCGAACACTTGTGATCATAATACGCCTTTCCTGTGTCATCCCATTGCTCAATGACCCTTGTCATCAAAATGTTCCTTGTCCTTTGTCATCACAGTGCTCCATGATACCTTTAATCAAAATTCTACATGACATCTGTCATCACAATGCAAGATGACCAATGTCATCACAAGGCCCCATGACACGTGTCATCACAATTCGCCTTGGCCCTGGACATCTCAATGCTGTATGAACCGTGTCATCACTAGGTTCCAGGACACTTGTCATCACAATGCTCCATGAACTCTGTTATCTCAATGTTCCATGGCCTTTGTATTCACAATGCTCCATTGTCCTGATAATCGCATTGCTCCATGAACACTTTCATCACAATGCTCCTTGACCACTGTCACCCTAATTCCCCATGACGTCTCGCCTCACTGTCTTCCAAGGCCACTCTCATCAAAATGCTCCATGATCTGTGTCAGCACAATATTGCATGACACTTGTCATCACAATGCTCCATGATGCCTGTCATCACAATGCTCCATGAATTTGTTATCACAATGCTCCAGGACCAGTTTCATCACAATACTCCATCCCCCTTTTCATCACAGTGCACAATGAAACCTTTCATTACAATGCTCCATGACACTTGTCATCACAATGCTCAGCGGCCTCTATCGTCACAATGCTCCCAGGCACTTTTCATCACGATGTTCCATGAAAACTTACATCACTTTGCTCCACGACCATTGTCATCACAATAGTCCATACCCTTGTCAACACAATGCTGCATAATCCCTGTCATCACAATTCTCCTTGACTGCTGTCATCACGATAATCCAGGACAATTTTCATAACAATGATTCATTCCCCCAGTCATCTCAGTGCTCCATGATACCTTTCATCACAATTCCTAGATGATCAATGTCATCACAAGGCCCCATGACACCTGTCATCACAATTCGCTATGACCCTTGTCATCACAATACTCGATGAACCGTGTCATCACAGTGTTCCAGGGCCCATGTCATCACAATGATCCATGACGACTTTCATCACAATGCTCCAATACACCTGTCATCACAATGCTCCATGGCCCCTGTTATCATATTGCTCCATGATCACTTTCATCACAATGATCCATGACCAATGTCATCACCATTCCTAATGACGCCTGTCATCTCAATGCTCCATGGCACCTTCATCACAATGCTCCATGAACCCGTTCATCACAATGTTCCCTGTCCTTTTCATCACAATGTTCCATGGGCCCTGTCATCACAATGCTCCATGCGCTTGTCATCAAAATGCTCCAGAACTCTTGTCATCATAATGCTCCATGCCAGTGTCATCAAAATGCCCCATGACACTTGTCATCACAATGCTCCACGTCATTTGTCATCACAATGCTCCATGACCCTTGTCATAACAATGGTCCATGGCCTTGTCATCACAATGTTCCATGGCCTCTGACATCACTATGCTCTATGGTTTTTCTCATCACAATGCTCTTTGACCCCTGTCATCACAATGCTTGATGACCATTGTCATCACAATGCTCCAAGAACCCTGTCATCACAATGCTCCATGCCGTTGACATCACAATGCTCCATGGCCCTTGTAATTAGAATGCTCCATGCCCTTGTCATCACAATGCTCCAGAACACCTGTGATCATAATACGCCTTTCCTGTGTCATCCCATTGCTCAATGACCCTTGTCATCAAAATGTTCCTTGTCCTTTGTCATCACAGTGCTCCATGATACCTTTAATCAAAATTCTACATGACAACTGTCATCACAATGCAAGATGACCAATGTCATCACAAGGCCCCATGACACGTGTCATCACAATTCGCCTTGGCCCTGGACATCTCAATGCTGTATGAACCGTGTCATCACTAGGTTCCAGGACACTTGTCATCACAATGCTCCATGAACTCTGTTATCTCAATGTTCCATGGCCTTTGTATTCACAATGCTCCATTGTCCTGATAATCGCATTGCTCCATGAACACATTCATCACAATGCTCCTTGACCACTGTCACCCTAATTCCCCATGACGTCTCGCCTCACTGTCTTCCAAGGCCACTCTCATCAAAATGCTCCATGATCTGTGTCAGCACAATATTGCATGACACTTGTCATCACAATGCTCCATGATGCCTGTCATCACAATGCTCCATGAATTTGTTATCACAATGCTCCAGGACCAGTTTCATCACAATACTCCATACCCCTTTTCATCACAGTGCACAATGAAACCTTTCATTACAATGCTCCATGACACT
This sequence comes from Balaenoptera physalus, assembly GCF_965194825.1. Taxonomy (NCBI): domain Eukaryota; kingdom Metazoa; phylum Chordata; class Mammalia; order Artiodactyla; family Balaenopteridae; genus Balaenoptera; species Balaenoptera physalus. The sequence goes on from NW_028126151.1 coordinate 267,312, forward strand.
TGTCATCACAATGCTCAGCGGCCTTTATCGTCACAATGCTCCCAGGCAATTTTCATCACGATGTTCCATGAAAACTTACATCACTTTGCTCCACGACCATTGTCATCACAATAGTCCATACCCTTGTCAACACAATGCTGCATAATCCCTGTCATCACAATTCTCCTTGACTGCTGTCATCACGATAATCCAGGACAATTTTCATAACAATGGTTCATTCCCCCAGTCATCTCAGTGCTCCATGATACCTTTCATCACAATTCCTAGATGATCAATGTCATCACAAGGCCCCATGACACCTGTCATCACAATTCGCTATGACCCTTGTCATCACAATACTCGATGAACCGTGTCATCACAGTGTTCCAGGGCCCATGTCATCACAATGATCCATGACGACTTTCATCACAATGCTCCAATACACCTGTCATCACAATGCTCCATGGCCCCTGTTATCATATTGCTCCATGATCACTTTCATCACAATGATCCATGACCAATGTCATCACCATTCCTAATGACGCCTGTCATCTCAATGCTCCATGGCACCTTCATCACAATGCTCCATGAACCCGTTCATCACAATGTTCCCTGTCCTTTTCATCACAATGTTCCATGGGCCCTGTCATCACAATGCTCCATGCGCTTGTCATCAAAATGCTCCAGAACTCTTGTCATCATAATGCTCCATGCCAGTGTCATCAAAATGCCCCATGACACTTGTCATCACAATGCTCCACGTCATTTGTCATCACAATGCTCCATGACCCTTGTCATAACAATGGTCCATGGCCTTGTCATCACAATGTTCCATGGCCTCTGACATCACTATGCTCTATGGTTTTTCTCATCACAATGCTCTTTGACCCCTGTCATCACAATGCTTGATGACCATTGTCATCACAATGCTCCAAGAACCCTGTCATCACAATGCTCCATGCCGTTGACATCACAATGCTCCATGGCCCTTGTAATTAGAATGCTCCATGCCCTTGTCATCACAATGCTCCAGAACACGTGTGATCATAATACGCCTTTCCTGTGTCATCCCATTGCTCAATGACCCTTGTCATCAAAATGTTCCTTGTCCTTTGTCATCACAGTGCTCCATGATACCTTTAATCAAAATTCTACATGACAACTGTCATCACAATGCAAGATGACCAATGTCATCACAAGGCCCCATGACACGTGTCATCACAATTCGCCTTGGCCCTGGACATCTCAATGCTGTATGAACCGTGTCATCACTAGGTTCCAGGACACTTGTCATCACAATGCTCCATGAACTCTGTTATCTCAATGTTCCATGGCCTTTGTATTCACAATGCTCCATTGTCCTGATAATCGCATTGCTCCATGAACACTTTCATCACAATGCTCCTTGACCACTGTCACCCTAATTCCCCATGACGTCTCGCCTCACTGTCTTCCAAGGCCACTCTCATCAAAATGCTCCATGATCTGTGTCAGCACAATATTGCATGACACTTGTCATCACAATGCTCCATGATGCCTGTCATCACAATGCTCCATGAATTTGTTATCACAATGCTCCAGGACCAGTTTCATCACAATACTCCATCCCCCTTTTCATCACAGTGCACAATGAAACCTTTCATTACAATGCTCCATGACACTTGTCATCACAATGCTCAGCGGCCTCTATCGTCACAATGCTCCCAGGCACTTTTCATCACGATGTTCCATGAAAACTTACATCACTTTGCTCCACGACCATTGTCATCACAATAGTCCATACCCTTGTCAACACAATGCTGCATAATCCCTGTCATCACAATTCTCCTTGACTGCTGTCATCACGATAATCCAGGACAATTTTCATAACAATGATTCATTCCCCCAGTCATCTCAGTGCTCCATGATACCTTTCATCACAATTCCTAGATGATCAATGTCATCACAAGGCCCCATGACACCTGTCATCACAATTCGCTATGACCCTTGTCATCACAATACTCGATGAACCGTGTCATCACAGTGTTCCAGGGCCCATGTCATCACAATGATCCATGACGACTTTCATCACAATGCTCCAATACACCTGTCATCAAAATGCTCCATGGCCCCTGTTATCATATTGCTCCATGATCACTTTCATCACAATGATCCATGACCAATGTCATCTCCATTCCTAATGACGCCTGTCATCTCAATGCTCCATGGCACCTTCATCACAATGCTCCATGAACCCGTTCATCACAATGTTCCCTGTCCTTTTCATCACAATGTTCCATGGGCCCTGTCATCACAATGCGCCATGCGCTTGTCATCAAAATGCTCCAGAACTCTTGTCATCATAATGCTCCATGCCAGTGTCATCAAAATGCCCCATGACACTTGTCATCACAATGCTCCCCGTCATTTGTCATCACAATGCTCCATGACCCTTGTCATAACAATGGTCCATGGCCTTGTCATCACAATGTTCCATGGCCTCTGACATCACTATGCTCTATGGTTTTTCTCATCACAATGCTCTTTGACCCCTGTCATCACAATGCTTGATGACCATTGTCATCACAATGCTCCAAGAACCCTGTCATCACAATGCTCCATGCCGTTGACATCACAATGCTCCATGGCCCTTGTAATTAGAATGCTCCATGCCCTTGTCATCACAATGCTCCAGAACACCTGTGATCACAATACGCCTTTCCTGTGTCATCCCATTGCTCAATGACCCTTGTCATCAAAATGTTCCTTGTCCTTTGTCATCACAGTGCTCCATGATACCTTTAATCAAAATTCTACATGACAACTGTCATCACAACGCAAGATGACCAATGTCATCACAAGGCCCCATGACACGTGTCATCACAATTCGCCTTGGCCCTGGACATCTCAATGCTGTATGAACCGTGTCATCACTAGGTTCCAGGACACTTGTCATCACAATGCTCCATGAACTCTGTTATCTCAATGTTCCATGGCCTTTGTATTCACAATGCTCCATTGTCCTGATAATCGCATTGCTCCATGAACACTTTCATCATAATGCTCCTTGACCACTGTCACCCTAATTCCCCATGACGTCTCGCCTCACTGTCTTCCAAGGCCACTCTCATCAAAATGCTCCATGATCTGTGTCAGCACAATATTGCATGACACTTGTCATCACAATGCTCCATGATGCCTGTCATCACAATGCTCCATGAATTTGTTATCACAATGCTCCAGGACCAGTTTCATCACAATACTCCATCCCCCTTTTCATCACAGTGCACAATGAAACCTTTCATTACAATGCTCCATGACACTTGTCATCACAATGCTCAGCGGCCTCTATCGTCACAATGCTCCCAGGCACTTTTCATCACGATGTTCCATGAAAACTTACATCACTTTGCTCCACGACCATTGTCATCACAATAGTCCATACCCTTGTCAACACAATGCTGCATAATCCCTGTCATCACAATTCTCCTTGACTGCTGTCATCACGATAATCCAGGACAATTTTCATAACAATGATTCATTCCCCCAGTCATCTCAGTGCTCCATGATACCTTTCATCACAATTCCTAGATGATCAATGTCATCACAAGGCCCCATGACACCTGTCATCACAATTCGCTATGACCCTTGTCATCACAATACTCGATGAACCGTGTCATCACAGTGTTCCAGGGCCCATGTCATCACAATGATCCATGACGACTTTCATCACAATGCTCCAATACACCTGTCATCACAATGCTCCATGGCCCCTGTTATCATATTGCTCCATGATCACTTTCATCACAATGATCCATGACCAATGTCATCACCATTCCTAATGACGCCTGTCATCTCAATGCTCCATGGCACCTTCATCACAATGCTCCATGAACCCGTTCATCACAATGTTCCCTGTCCTTTTCATCACAATGTTCCATGGGCCCTGTCATCACAATGCGCCATGCGCTTGTCATCAAAATGCTCCAGAACTCTTGTCATCATAATGCTCCATGCCAGTGTCATCAAAATGCCCCATGACACTTGTCATCACAATGCTCCACGTCATTTGTCATCACAATGCTCCATGACCCTTGTCATAACAATGGTCCATGGCCTTGTCATCACAATGTTCCATGGCCTCTGACATCACTATGCTCTATGGTTTTTCTCATCACAATGCTCTTTGACCCCTGTCATCACAATGCTTGATGACCATTGTCATCACAATGCTCCAAGAACCCTGTCATCACAATGCTCCATGCCGTTGACATCACAATGCTCCATGGCCCTTGTAATTAGAATGCTCCATGCCCTTGTCATCACAATGCTCCAGAACACCTGTGATCACAATACGCCTTTCCTGTGTCATCCCATTGCTCAATGACCCTTGTCATCAAAATGTTCCTTGTCCTTTGTCATCACAGTGCTCCATGATACCTTTAATCAAAATTCTACATGACAACTGTCATCACAACGCAAGATGACCAATGTCATCACAAGGTCCCATGACACGTGTCATCACAATTCGCCTTGGCCCTGGACATCTCAATGCTGTATGAACCGTGTCATCACTAGGTTCCAGGACACTTGTCATCACAATGCTCCATGAACTCTGTTATCTCAATGTTCCATGGCCTTTGTATTCACAATGCTCCATTGTCCTGATAATCGCATTGCTCCATGAACACATTCATCACAATGCTCCTTGACCACTGTCACCCTAATTCCCCATGACGTCTCGCCTCACTGTCTTCCAAGGCCACTCTCATCAAAATGCTCCATGATCTGTGTCAGCACAATATTGCATGACACTTGTCATCACAATGCTCCATGATGCCTGTCATCACAATGCTCCATGAATTTGTTATCACAATGCTCCAGGACCAGTTTCATCACAATACTCCATCCCCCTTTTCATCACAGTGCACAATGAAACCTTTCATTACAATGCTCCATGACACTTGTCATCACAATGCTCAGCGGCCTTTATCGTCACAATGCTCCCAGGCACTTTTCATCACGATGTTCCATGAAAACTTACATCACTTTGCTCCACGACCATTGTCATCACAATAGTCCATACCCTTGTCAACACAATGCTGCATAATCCCTGTCATCACAATTCTCCTTGACTGCTGTCATCACGATAATCCAGGACAATTTTCATAACAATGATTCATTCCCCCAGTCATCTCAGTGCTCCATGATACCTTTCATCACAATTCCTAGATGATCAATGTCATCACAAGGCACCATGACACCTGTCATCACAATTCGCTATGACCCTTGTCATCACAATACTCGATGAACCGTGTCATCACAGTGTTCCAGGGCCCATGTCATCACAATGATCCATGACGACTTTCATCACAATGCTCCAATACACCTGTCATCACAATGCTCCATGGCCCCTGTTATCATATTGCTCCATGATCACTTTCATCACAATGATCCATGACCAATGTCATCTCCATTCCTAATGACGCCTGTCATCTCAATGCTCCATGGCACCTTCATCACAATGCTCCATGAACCCGTTCATCACAATGTTCCCTGTCCTTTTCATCACAATGTTCCATGGGCCCTGTCATCACAATGCTCCATGCGCTTGTCATCAAAATGCTCCAGAACTCTTGTCATCATAATGCTCCATGCCAGTGTCATCAAAATGCCCCATGACACTTGTCATCACAATGCTCCACGTCATTTGTCATCACAATGCTCCATGACCCTTGTCATAACAATGGTCCATGGCCTTGTCATCACAATGTTCCATGGCCTCTGACATCACTATGCTCTATGGTTTTTCTCATCACAATGCTCTTTGACCCCTGTCATCACAATGCTTGATGACCATTGTCATCACAATGCTCCAAGAACCCTGTCATCACAATGCTCCATGCCGTTGACATCACAATGCTCCATGGCCCTTGTAATTAGAATGCTCCATGCCCTTGTCATCACAATGCTCCAGAACACTTGTGATCATAATACGCCTTTCCTGTGTCATCCCATTGCTCAATGACCCTTGTCATCAAAATGTTCCTTGTCCTTTGTCATCACAGTGCTCCATGATACCTTTAATCAAAATTCTACATGACAACTGTCATCACAATGCAAGATGACCAATGTCATCACAAGGCCCCATGACACGTGTCATCACAATTCGCCTTGGCCCTGGACATCTCAATGCTGTATGAACCGTGTCATCACTAGGTTCCAGGACACTTGTCATCACAATGCTCCATGAACTCTGTTATCTCAATGTTCCATGGCCGTTGTATTCACAATGCTCCATTGTCCTGATAATCGCATTGCTCCATGAACACTTTCATCACAATGCTCCTTGACCACTGTCACCCTAATTCCCCATGACGTCTCGCCTCACTGTCTTCCAAGGCCACTCTCATCAAAATGCTCCATGATCTGTGTCAGCACAATATTGCATGACACTTGTCATCACAATGCTCCATGATGCCTGTCATCACAATGCTCCATGAATTTGTTATCACAATGCTCCAGGACCAGTTTCATCACAATACTCCATCCCCCTTTTCATCACAGTGCACAATGAAACCTTTCATTACAATGCTCCATGACACTTGTCATCACAATGCTCAGCGGCCTCTATCGTCACAATGCTCCCAGGCACTTTTCATCACGATGTTCCATGAAAACTTACATCACTTTGCTCCACGACCATTGTCATCACAATAGTCCATACCCTTGTCAACACAATGCTGCATAATCCCTGTCATCACAATTCTCCTTGACTGCTGTCATCACGATAATCCAGGACAATTTTCATAACAATGATTCATTCCCCCAGTCATCTCAGTGCTCCATGATACCTTTCATCACAATTCCTAGATGATCAATGTCATCACAAGGCCCCATGACACCTGTCATCACAATTCGCTATGACCCTTGTCATCACAATACTCGATGAACCGTGTCATCACAGTGTTCCAGGGCCCATGTCATCACAATGATCCATGACGACTTTCATCACAATGCTCCAATACACCTGTCATCACAATGCTCCATGGCCCCTGTTATCATATTGCTCCATGATCACTTTCATCACAATGATCCATGACCAATGTCATCACCATTCCTAATGACGCCTGTCATCTCAATGCTCCATGGCACCTTCATCACAATGCTCCATGAACCCGTTCATCACAATGTTCCCTGTCCTTTTCATCACAATGTTCCATGGGCCCTGTCATCACAATGCTCCATGCGCTTGTCATCAAAATGCTCCAGAACTCTTGTCATCATAATGCTCCATGCCAGTGTCATCAAAATGCCCCATGACACTTGTCATCACAATGCTCCACGTCATTTGTCATCACAATGCTCCATGACCCTTGTCATAACAATGGTCCATGGCCTTGTCATCACAATGTTCCATGGCCTCTGACATCACTATGCTCTATGGTTTTTCTCATCACAATGCTCTTTGACCCCTGTCATCACAATGCTTGATGACCATTGTCATCACAATGCTCCAAGAACCCTGTCATCACAATGCTCCATGCCGTTGACATCACAATGCTCCATGGCCCTTGTAATTAGAATGCTCCATGCCCTTGTCATCACAATGCTCCAGAACACTTGTGATCATAATACGCCTTTCCTGTGTCATCCCATTGCTCAATGACCCTTGTCATCAAAATGTTCCTTGTCCTTTGTCATCACAGTGCTCCATGATACCTTTAATCAAAATTCTACATGACAACTGTCATCACAATGCAAGATGACCAATGTCATCACAAGGCCCCATGACACGTGTCATCACAATTCGCCTTGGCCCTGGACATCTCAATGCTGTATGAACCGTGTCATCACTAGGTTCCAGGACACTTGTCATCACAATGCTCCATGAACTCTGTTATCTCAATGTTCCATGGCCGTTGTATTCACAATGCTCCATTGTCCTGATAATCGCATTGCTCCATGAACACTTTCATCACAATGCTCCTTGACCACTGTCACCCTAATTCCCCATGACGTCTCGCCTCACTGTCTTCCAAGGCCACTCTCATCAAAATGCTCCATGATCTGTGTCAGCACAATATTGCATGACACTTGTCATCACAATGCTCCATGATGCCTGTCATCACAATGCTCCATGAATTTGTTATCACAATGCTCCAGGACCAGTTTCATCACAATACTCCATCCCCCTTTTCATCACAGTGCACAATGAAACCTTTCATTACAATGCTCCATGACACTTGTCATCACAATGCTCAGCGGCCTCTATCGTCACAATGCTCCCAGGCACTTTTCATCACGATGTTCCATGAAAACTTACATCACTTTGCTCCACGACCATTGTCATCACAATAGTCCATACCCTTGTCAACACAATGCTGCATAATCCCTGTCATCACAATTCTCCTTGACTGCTGTCATCACGATAATCCAGGACAATTTTCATAACAATGATTCATTCCCCCAGTCATCTCAGTGCTCCATGATACCTTTCATCACAATTCCTAGATGATCAATGTCATCACAAGGCCCCATGACACCTGTCATCACAATTCGCTATGACCCTTGTCATCACAATACTCGATGAACCGTGTCATCACAGTTTTCCAGGGCCCATGTCATCACAATGATCCATGACGACTTTCATCACAATGCTCCAATACACCTGTCATCACAATGCTCCATGGCCCCTGTTATCATATTGCTCCATGATCACTTTCATCACAATGATCCATGACCAATGTCATCACCATTCCTAATGACGCCTGTCATCTCAATGCTCCATGGCACCTTCATCACAATGCTCCATGAACCCGTTCATCACAATGTTCCCTGTCCTTTTCATCACAATGTTCCATGGGCCCTGTCATCACAATGCTCCATGCGCTTGTCATCAAAATGCTCCAGAACTCTTGTCATCATAATGCTCCATGCCAGTGTCATCAAAATGCCCCATGACACTTGTCATCACAATGCTCCACGTCATTTGTCATCACAATGCTCCATGACCCTTGTCATAACAATGGTCCATGGCCTTGTCATCACAATGTTCCATGGCCTCTGACATCACTATGCTCTATGGTTTTTCTCATCACAATGCTCTTTGACCCCTGTCATCACAATGCTTGATGACCATTGTCATCACAATGCTCCAAGAACCCTGTCATCACAATGCTCCATGCCGTTGACATCACAATGCTCCATGGCCCTTGTAATTAGAATGCTCCATGCCCTTGTCATCACAATGCTCCAGAACACTTGTGATCATAATACGCCTTTCCTGTGTCATCCCATTGCTCAATGACCCTTGTCATCAAAATGTTCCTTGTCCTTTGTCATCACAGTGCTCCATGATACCTTTAATCAAAATTCTACATGACAACTGTCATCACAATGCAAGATGACCAATGTCATCACAAGGCCCCATGACACGTGTCATCACAATTCGCCTTGGCCCTGGACATCTCAATGCTGTATGAACCGTGTCATCACTAGGTTCCAGGACACTTGTCATCACAATGCTCCATGAACTCTGTTATCTCAATGTTCCATGGCCGTTGTATTCACAATGCTCCATTGTCCTGATAATCGCATTGCTCCATGAACACTTTCATCACAATGCTCCTTGACCACTGTCACCCTAATTCCCCATGACGTCTCGCCTCACTGTCTTCCAAGGCCACTCTCATCAAAATGCTCCATGATCTGTGTCAGCACAATATTGCATGACACTTGTCATCACAATGCTCCATGATGCCTGTCATCACAATGCTCCATGAATTTGTTATCACAATGCTCCAGGACCAGTTTCATCACAATACTCCATCCCCCTTTTCATCACAGTGCACAATGAAACCTTTCATTACAATGCTCCATGACACTTGTCATCACAATGCTCAGCGGCCTCTATCGTCACAATGCTCCCAGGCACTTTTCATCACGATGTTCCATGAAAACTTACATCACTTTGCTCCACGACCATTGTCATCACAATAGTCCATACCCTTGTCAACACAATGCTGCATAATCCCTGTCATCACAATTCTCCTTGACTGCTGTCATCACGATAATCCAGGACAATTTTCATAACAATGATTCATTCCCCCAGTCATCTCAGTGCTCCATGATACCTTTCATCACAATTCCTAGATGATCAATGTCATCACAAGGCCCCATGACACCTGTCATCACAATTCGCTATGACCCTTGTCATCACAATACTCGATGAACCGTGTCATCACAGTGTTCCAGGGCCCATGTCATCACAATGATCCATGACGACTTTCATCACAATGCTCCAATACACCTGTCATCACAATGCTCCATGGCCCCTGTTATCATATTGCTCCATGATCACTTTCATCACAATGATCCATGACCAATGTCATCACCATTCCTAATGACGCCTGTCATCTCAATGCTCCATGGCACCTTCATCACAATGCTCCATGAACCCGTTCATCACAATGTTCCCTGTCCTTTTCATCACAATGTTCCATGGGCCCTGTCATCACAATGCTCCATGCGCTTGTCATCAAAATGCTCCAGAACTCTTGTCATCATAATGCTCCATGCCAGTGTCATCAAAATGCCCCATGACACTTGTCATCACAATGCTCCACGTCATTTGTCATCACAATGCTCCATGACCCTTGTCATAACAATGGTCCATGGCCTTGTCATCACAATGTTCCATGGCCTCTGACATCACTATGCTCTATGGTTTTTCTCATCACAATGCTCTTTGACCCCTGTCATCACAATGCTTGATGACCATTGTCATCACAATGCTCCAAGAACCCTGTTATCACAATGCTCCATGCCGTTGACATCACAATGCTCCATGGCCCTTGTAATTAGAATGCTCCATGCCCTTGTCATCACAATGCTCCAGAACACCTGTGATCACAATACGCCTTTCCTGTGTCATCCCATTGCTCAATGACCCTTGTCATCAAAATGTTCCTTGTCCTTTGTCATCACAGTGCTCCATGATACCTTTAATCAAAATTCTACATGACAACTGTCATCACAACGCAAGATGACCAATGTCATCACAAGGTCCCATGACACGTGTCATCACAATTCGCCTTGGCCCTGGACATCTCAATGCTGTATGAACCGTGTCATCACTAGGTTCCAGGACACTTGTCATCACAATGCTCCATGAACTCTGTTATCTCAATGTTCCATGGCCTTTGTATTCACAATGCTCCATTGTCCTGATAATCGCATTGCTCCATGAACACATTCATCACAATGCTCCTTGACCACTGTCACCCTAATTCCCCATGACGTCTCGCCTCACTGTCTTCCAAGGCCACTCTCATCAAAATGCTCCATGATCTGTGTCAGCACAATATTGCATGACACTTGTCATCACAATGCTCCATGATGCCTGTCATCACAATGCTCCATGAATTTGTTATCACAATGCTCCAGGACCAGTTTCATCACAATACTCCATCCCCCTTTTCATCACAGTGCACAATGAAACCTTTCATTACAATGCTCCATGACACTTGTCATCACAATGCTCAGCGGCCTTTATTGTCACAATGCTCCCAGGCACTTTTCATCACGATGTTCCATGAAAACTTACATCACTTTGCTCCACGACCATTGTCATCACAATAGTCCATACCCTTGTCAACACAATGCTGCATAATCCCTGTCATCACAATTCTCCTTGACTGCTGTCATCACGATAATCCAGGACAATTTTCATAACAATGATTCATTCCCCCAGTCATCTCAGTGCTCCATGATACCTTTCATCACAATTCCTAGATGATCAATGTCATCACAAGGCCCCATGACACCTGTCATCACAATTCGCTATGACCCTTGTCATCACAATACTCGATGAACCGTGTCATCACAGTGTTCCAGGGCCCATGTCATCACAATGATCCATGACGACTTTCATCACAATGCTCCAATACACCTGTCATCACAATGCTCCATGGCCCCTGTTATCATATTGCTCCATGATCACTTTCATCACAATGATCCATGACCAATGTCATCTCCATTCCTAATGACGCCTGTCATCTCAATGCTCCATGGCACCTTCATCACAATGCTCCATGAACCCGTTCATCACAATGTTCCCTGTCCTTTTCATCACAATGTTCCATGGGCCCTGTCATCACAATGCGCCATGCGCTTGTCATCAAAATGCTCCAGAACTCTTGTCATCATAATGCTCCATGCCAGTGTCATCAAAATGCCCCATGACACTTGTCATCACAATGCTCCCCGTCATTTGTCATCACAATGCTCCATGACCCTTGTCATAACAATGGTCCATGGCCTTGTCATCACAATGTTCCATGGCCTCTGACATCACTATGCTCTATGGTTTTTCTCATCACAATGCTCTTTGACCCCTGTCATCACAATGCTTGATGACCATTGTCATCACAATGCTCCAAGAACCCTGTCATCACAATGCTCCATGCCGTTGACATCACAATGCTCCATGGCCCTTGTAATTAGAATGCTCCATGCCCTTGTCATCACAATGCTCCAGAACACTTGTGATCATAATACGCCTTTCCTGTGTCATCCCATTGCTCAATGACCCTTGTCATCAAAATGTTCCTTGTCCTTTGTCATCACAGTGCTCCATGATACCTTTAATCAAAATTCTACATGACAACTGTCATCACAACGCAAGATGACCAATGTCATCACAAGGCCCCATGACACGTGTCATCACAATTCGCCTTGGCCCTGGACATCTCAATGCTGTATGAACCGTGTCATCACTAGGTTCCAGGACACTTGTCATCACAATGCTCCATGAACTCTGTTATCTCAATGTTCCATGGCCTTTGTATTCACAATGCTCCATTGTCCTGATAATCGCATTGCTCCATGAACACTTTCATCATAATGCTCCTTGACCACTGTCACCCTAATTCCCCATGACGTCTCGCCTCACTGTCTTCCAAGGCCACTCTCATCAAAATGCTCCATGATCTGTGTCAGCACAATATTGCATGACACTTGTCATCACAATGCTCCATGATGCCTGTCATCACAATGCTCCATGAATTTGTTATCACAATGCTCCAGGACCAGTTTCATCACAATACTCCATCCCCCTTTTCATCACAGTGCACAATGAAACCTTTCATTACAATGCTCCATGACACTTGTCATCACAATGCTCAGCGGCCTCTATCGTCACAATGCTCCCAGGCACTTTTCATCACGATGTTCCATGAAAACTTACATCACTTTGCTCCACGACCATTGTCATCACAATAGTCCATACCCTTGTCAACACAATGCTGCATAATCCCTGTCATCACAATTCTCCTTGACTGCTGTCATCACGATAATCCAGGACAATTTTCATAACAATGATTCATTCCCCCAGTCATCTCAGTGCTCCATGATACCTTTCATCACAATTCCTAGATGATCAATGTCATCACAAGGCCCCATGACACCTGTCATCACAATTCGCTATGACCCTTGTCATCACAATACTCGATGAACCGTGTCATCACAGTGTTCCAGGGCCCATGTCATCACAATGATCCATGACGACTTTCATCACAATGCTCCAATACACCTGTCATCACAATGCTCCATGGCCCCTGTTATCATATTGCTCCATGATCACTTTCATCACAATGATCCATGACCAATGTCATCACCATTCCTAATGACGCCTGTCATCTCAATGCTCCATGGCACCTTCATCACAATGCTCCATGAACCCGTTCATCACAATGTTCCCTGTCCTTTTCATCACAATGTTCCATGGGCCCTGTCATCACAATGCGCCATGCGCTTGTCATCAAAATGCTCCAGAACTCTTGTCATCATAATGCTCCATGCCAGTGTCATCAAAATGCCCCATGACACTTGTCATCACAATGCTCCACGTCATTTGTCATCACAATGCTCCATGACCCTTGTCATAACAATGGTCCATGGCCTTGTCATCACAATGTTCCATGGCCTCTGACATCACTATGCTCTATGGTTTTTCTCATCACAATGCTCTTTGACCCCTGTCATCACAATGCTTGATGACCATTGTCATCACAATGCTCCAAGAACCCTGTCATCACAATGCTCCATGCCGTTGACATCACAATGCTCCATGGCCCTTGTAATTAGAATGCTCCATGCCCTTGTCATCACAATGCTCCAGAACACCTGTGATCACAATACGCCTTTCCTGTGTCATCCCATTGCTCAATGACCCTTGTCATCAAAATGTTCCTTGTCCTTTGTCATCACAGTGCTCCATGATACCTTTAATCAAAATTCTACATGACAACTGTCATCACAACGCAAGATGACCAATGTCATCACAAGGTCCCATGACACGTGTCATCACAATTCGCCTTGGCCCTGGACATCTCAATGCTGTATGAACCGTGTCATCACTAGGTTCCAGGACACTTGTCATCACAATGCTCCATGAACTCTGTTATCTCAATGTTCCATGGCCTTTGTATTCACAATGCTCCATTGTCCTGATAATCGCATTGCTCCATGAACACATTCATCACAATGCTCCTTGACCACTGTCACCCTAATTCCCCATGACGTCTCGCCTCACTGTCTTCCAAGGCCACTCTCATCAAAATGCTCCATGATCTGTGTCAGCACAATATTGCATGACACTTGTCATCACAATGCTCCATGATGCCTGTCATCACAATGCTCCATGAATTTGTTATCACAATGCTCCAGGACCAGTTTCATCACAATACTCCATCCCCCTTTTCATCACAGTGCACAATGAAACCTTTCATTACAATGCTCCATGACACTTGTCATCACAATGCTCAGCGGCCTTTATCGTCACAATGCTCCCAGGCACTTTTCATCACGATGTTCCATGAAAACTTACATCACTTTGCTCCACGACCATTGTCATCACAATAGTCCATACCCTTGTCAACACAATGCTGCATAATCCCTGTCATCACAATTCTCCTTGACTGCTGTCATCACGATAATCCAGGACAATTTTCATAACAATGATTCATTCCCCCAGTCATCTCAGTGCTCCATGATACCTTTCATCACAATTCCTAGATGATCAATGTCATCACAAGGCACCATGACACCTGTCATCACAATTCGCTATGACCCTTGTCATCACAATACTCGATGAACCGTGTCATCACAGTGTTCCAGGGCCCATGTCATCACAATGATCCATGACGACTTTCATCACAATGCTCCAATACACCTGTCATCACAATGCTCCATGGCCCCTGTTATCATATTGCTCCATGATCACTTTCATCACAATGATCCATGACCAATGTCATCTCCATTCCTAATGACGCCTGTCATCTCAATGCTCCATGGCACCTTCATCACAATGCTCCATGAACCCGTTCATCACAATGTTCCCTGTCCTTTTCATCACAATGTTCCATGGGCCCTGTCATCACAATGCTCCATGCGCTTGTCATCAAAATGCTCCAGAACTCTTGTCATCATAATGCTCCATGCCAGTGTCATCAAAATGCCCCATGACACTTGTCATCACAATGCTCCACGTCATTTGTCATCACAATGCTCCATGACCCTTGTCATAACAATGGTCCATGGCCTTGTCATCACAATGTTCCATGGCCTCTGACATCACTATGCTCTATGGTTTTTCTCATCACAATGCTCTTTGACCCCTGTCATCACAATGCTTGATGACCATTGTCATCACAATGCTCCAAGAACCCTGTCATCACAATGCTCCATGCCGTTGACATCACAATGCTCCATGGCCCTTGTAATTAGAATGCTCCATGCCCTTGTCATCACAATGCTCCAGAACACTTGTGATCATAATACGCCTTTCCTGTGTCATCCCATTGCTCAATGACCCTTGTCATCAAAATGTTCCTTGTCCTTTGTCATCACAGTGCTCCATGATACCTTTAATCAAAATTCTACATGACAACTGTCATCACAATGCAAGATGACCAATGTCATCACAAGGCCCCATGACACGTGTCATCACAATTCGCCTTGGCCCTGGACATCTCAATGCTGTATGAACCGTGTCATCACTAGGTTCCAGGACACTTGTCATCACAATGCTCCATGAACTCTGTTATCTCAATGTTCCATGGCCGTTGTATTCACAATGCTCCATTGTCCTGATAATCGCATTGCTCCATGAACACTTTCATCACAATGCTCCTTGACCACTGTCACCCTAATTCCCCATGACGTCTCGCCTCACTGTCTTCCAAGGCCACTCTCATCAAAATGCTCCATGATCTGTGTCAGCACAATATTGCATGACACTTGTCATCACAATGCTCCATGATGCCTGTCATCACAATGCTCCATGAATTTGTTATCACAATGCTCCAGGACCAGTTTCATCACAATACTCCATCCCCCTTTTCATCACAGTGCACAATGAAACCTTTCATTACAATGCTCCATGACACTTGTCATCACAATGCTCAGCGGCCTCTATCGTCACAATGCTCCCAGGCACTTTTCATCACGATGTTCCATGAAAACTTACATCACTTTGCTCCACGACCATTGTCATCACAATAGTCCATACCCTTGTCAACACAATGCTGCATAATCCCTGTCATCACAATTCTCCTTGACTGCTGTCATCACGATAATCCAGGACAATTTTCATAACAATGATTCATTCCCCCAGTCATCTCAGTGCTCCATGATACCTTTCATCACAATTCCTAGATGATCAATGTCATCACAAGGCCCCATGACACCTGTCATCACAATTCGCTATGACCCTTGTCATCACAATACTCGATGAACCGTGTCATCACAGTGTTCCAGGGCCCATGTCATCACAATGATCCATGACGACTTTCATCACAATGCTCCAATACACCTGTCATCACAATGCTCCATGGCCCCTGTTATCATATTGCTCCATGATCACTTTCATCACAATGATCCATGACCAATGTCATCACCATTCCTAATGACGCCTGTCATCTCAATGCTCCATGGCACCTTCATCACAATGCTCCATGAACCCGTTCATCACAATGTTCCCTGTCCTTTTCATCACAATGTTCCATGGGCCCTGTCATCACAATGCGCCATGCGCTTGTCATCAAAATGCTCCAGAACTCTTGTCATCATAATGCTCCATGCCAGTGTCATCAAAATGCCCCATGACACTTGTCATCACAATGCTCCACGTCATTTGTCATCACAATGCTCCATGACCCTTGTCATAACAATGGTCCATGGCCTTGTCATCACAATGTTCCATGGCCTCTGACATCACTATGCTCTATGGTTTTTCTCATCACAATGCTCTTTGACCCCTGTCATCACAATGCTTGATGACCATTGTCATCACAATGCTCCAAGAACCCTGTCATCACAATGCTCCATGCCGTTGACATCACAATGCTCCATGGCCCTTGTAATTAGAATGCTCCATGCCCTTGTCATCACAATGCTCCAGAACACTTGTGATCATAATACGCCTTTCCTGTGTCATCCCATTGCTCAATGACCCTTGTCATCAAAATGTTCCTTGTCCTTTGTCATCACAGTGCTCCATGATACCTTTAATCAAAATTCTACATGACAACTGTCATCACAATGCAAGATGACCAATGTCATCACAAGGCCCCATGACACGTGTCATCACAATTCGCCTTGGCCCTGGACATCTCAATGCTGTATGAACCGTGTCATCACTAGGTTCCAGGACACTTGTCATCACAATGCTCCATGAACTCTGTTATCTCAATGTTCCATGGCCTTTGTATTCACAATGCTCCATTGTCCTGATAATCGCATTGCTCCATGAACACTTTCATCACAATGCTCCTTGACCACTGTCACCCTAATTCCCCATGACGTCTCGCCTCACTGTCTTCCAAGGCCACTCTCATCAAAATGCTCCATGATCTGTGTCAGCACAATATTGCATGACACTTGTCATCACAATGCTCCATGATGCCTGTCATCACAATGCTCCATGAATTTGTTATCACAATGCTCCAGGACCAGTTTCATCACAATACTCCATCCCCCTTTTCATCACAGTGCACAATGAAACCTTTCATTACAATGCTCCATGACACTTGTCATCACAATGCTCAGCGGCCTCTATCGTCACAATGCTCCCAGGCACTTTTCATCACGATGTTCCATGAAAACTTACATCACTTTGCTCCACGACCATTGTCATCACAATAGTCCATACCCTTGTCAACACAATGCTGCATAATCCCTGTCATCACAATTCTCCTTGACTGCTGTCATCACGATAATCCAGGACAATTTTCATAACAATGATTCATTCCCCCAGTCATCTCAGTGCTCCATGATACCTTTCATCACAATTCCTAGATGATCAATGTCATCACAAGGCCCCATGACACCTGTCATCACAATTCGCTATGACCCTTGTCATCACAATACTCGATGAACCGTGTCATCACAGTGTTCCAGGGCCCATGTCATCACAATGATCCATGACGACTTTCATCACAATGCTCCAATACACCTGTCATCACAATGCTCCATGGCCCCTGTTATCATATTGCTCCATGATCACTTTCATCACAATGATCCATGACCAATGTCATCACCATTCCTAATGACGCCTGTCATCTCAATGCTCCATGGCACCTTCATCACAATGCTCCATGAACCCGTTCATCACAATGTTCCCTGTCCTTTTCATCACAATGTTCCATGGGCCCTGTCATCACAATGCGCCATGCGCTTGTCATCAAAATGCTCCAGAACTCTTGTCATCATAATGCTCCATGCCAGTGTCATCAAAATGCCCCATGACACTTGTCATCACAATGCTCCACGTCATTTGTCATCACAATGCTCCATGACCCTTGTCATAACAATGGTCCATGGCCTTGTCATCACAATGTTCCATGGCCTCTGACATCACTATGCTCTATGGTTTTTCTCATCACAATGCTCTTTGACCCCTGTCATCACAATGCTTGATGACCATTGTCATCACAATGCTCCAAGAACCCTGTCATCACAATGCTCCATGCCGTTGACATCACAATGCTCCATGGCCCTTGTAATTAGAATGCTCCATGCCCTTGTCATCACAATGCTCCAGAACACTTGTGATCATAATACGCCTTTCCTGTGTCATCCCATTGCTCAATGACCCTTGTCATCAAAATGTTCCTTGTCCTTTGTCATCACAGTGCTCCATGATACCTTTATTCAAAATTCTACATGACAACTGTCATCACAATGCAAGATGACCAATGTCATCACAAGGCCCCATGACACGTGTCATCACAATTCGCCTTGGCCCTGGACATCTCAATGCTGTATGAACCGTGTCATCACTAGGTTCCAGGACACTTGTCATCACAATGCTCCATGAACTCTGTTATCTCAATGTTCCATGGCCTTTGTATTCACAATGCTCCATTGTCCTGATAATCGCATTGCTCCATGAACACTTTCATCACAATGCTCCTTGACCACTGTCACCCTAATTCCCCATGACGTCTCGCCTCACTGTCTTCCAAGGCCACTCTCATCAAAATGCTCCATGATCTGTGTCAGCACAATATTGCATGACACTTGTCATCACAATGCTCCATGATGCCTGTCATCACAATGCTCCATGAATTTGTTATCACAATGCTCCAGGACCAGTTTCATCACAATACTCCATCCCCCTTTTCATCACAGTGCACAATGAAACCTTTCATTACAATGCTCCATGACACTTGTCATCACAATGCTCAGCGGCCTCTATCGTCACAATGCTCCCAGGCACTTTTCATCACGATGTTCCATGAAAACTTACATCACTTTGCTCCACGACCATTGTCATCACAATAGTCCATACCCTTGTCAACACAATGCTGCATAATCCCTGTCATCACAATTCTCCTTGACTGCTGTCATCACGATAATCCAGGACAATTTTCATAACAATGATTCATTCCCCCAGTCATCTCAGTGCTCCATGATACCTTTCATCACAATTCCTAGATGATCAATGTCATCACAAGGCCCCATGACACCTGTCATCACAATTCGCTATGACCCTTGTCATCACAATACTCGATGAACCGTGTCATCACAGTGTTCCAGGGCCCATGTCATCACAATGATCCATGACGACTTTCATCACAATGCTCCAATACACCTGTCATCACAATGCTCCATGGCCCCTGTTATCATATTGCTCCATGATCACTTTCATCACAATGATCCATGACCAATGTCATCACCATTCCTAATGACGCCTGTCATCTCAATGCTCCATGGCACCTTCATCACAATGCTCCATGAACCCGTTCATCACAATGTTCCCTGTCCTTTTCATCACAATGTTCCATGGGCCCTGTCATCACAATGCGCCATGCGCTTGTCATCAAAATGCTCCAGAACTCTTGTCATCATAATGCTCCATGCCAGTGTCATCAAAATGCCCCATGACACTTGTCATCACAATGCTCCACGTCATTTGTCATCACAATGCTCCATGACCCTTGTCATAACAATGGTCCATGGCCTTGTCATCACAATGTTCCATGGCCTCTGACATCACTATGCTCTATGGTTTTTCTCATCACAATGCTCTTTGACCCCTGTCATCACAATGCTTGATGACCATTGTCATCACAATGCTCCAAGAACCCTGTCATCACAATGCTCCATGCCGTTGACATCACAATGCTCCATGGCCCTTGTAATTAGAATGCTCCATGCCCTTGTCATCACAATGCTCCAGAACACTTGTGATCATAATACGCCTTTCCTGTGTCATCCCATTGCTCAATGACCCTTGTCATCAAAATGTTCCTTGTCCTTTGTCATCACAGTGCTCCATGATACCTTTAATCAAAATTCTACATGACAACTGTCATCACAATGCAAGATGACCAATGTCATCACAAGGCCCCATGACACGTGTCATCACAATTCGCCTTGGCCCTGGACATCTCAATGCTGTATGAACCGTGTCATCACTAGGTTCCAGGACACTTGTCATCACAATGCTCCATGAACTCTGTTATCTCAATGTTCCATGGCCTTTGTATTCACAATGCTCCATTGTCCTGATAATCGCATTGCTCCATGAACACTTTCATCACAATGCT
Organism: Balaenoptera physalus; assembly: GCF_965194825.1. NCBI lineage: Eukaryota > Metazoa > Chordata > Mammalia > Artiodactyla > Balaenopteridae > Balaenoptera > Balaenoptera physalus. The sequence continues at coordinate 288,386 of NW_028126151.1, forward strand.
CCTTGACCACTGTCACCCTAATTCCCCATGACGTCTCGCCTCACTGTCTTCCAAGGCCACTCTCATCAAAATGCTCCATGATCTGTGTCAGCACAATATTGCATGACACTTGTCATCACAATGCTCCATGATGCCTGTCATCACAATGCTCCATGAATTTGTTATCACAATGCTCCAGGACCAGTTTCATCACAATACTCCATCCCCCTTTTCATCACAGTGCACAATGAAACCTTTCATTACAATGCTCCATGACACTTGTCATCACAATGCTCAGCGGCCTCTATCGTCACAATGCTCCCAGGCACTTTTCATCACGATGTTCCATGAAAACTTACATCACTTTGCTCCACGACCATTGTCATCACAATAGTCCATACCCTTGTCAACACAATGCTGCATAATCCCTGTCATCACAATTCTCCTTGACTGCTGTCATCACGATAATCCAGGACAATTTTCATAACAATGATTCATTCCCCCAGTCATCTCAGTGCTCCATGATACCTTTCATCACAATTCCTAGATGATCAATGTCATCACAAGGCCCCATGACACCTGTCATCACAATTCGCTATGACCCTTGTCATCACAATACTCGATGAACCGTGTCATCACAGTGTTCCAGGGCCCATGTCATCACAATGATCCATGACGACTTTCATCACAATGCTCCAATACACCTGTCATCACAATGCTCCATGGCCCCTGTTATCATATTGCTCCATGATCACTTTCATCACAATGATCCATGACCAATGTCATCACCATTCCTAATGACGCCTGTCATCTCAATGCTCCATGGCACCTTCATCACAATGCTCCATGAACCCGTTCATCACAATGTTCCCTGTCCTTTTCATCACAATGTTCCATGGGCCCTGTCATCACAATGCGCCATGCGCTTGTCATCAAAATGCTCCAGAACTCTTGTCATCATAATGCTCCATGCCAGTGTCATCAAAATGCCCCATGACACTTGTCATCACAATGCTCCACGTCATTTGTCATCACAATGCTCCATGACCCTTGTCATAACAATGGTCCATGGCCTTGTCATCACAATGTTCCATGGCCTCTGACATCACTATGCTCTATGGTTTTTCTCATCACAATGCTCTTTGACCCCTGTCATCACAATGCTTGATGACCATTGTCATCACAATGCTCCAAGAACCCTGTCATCACAATGCTCCATGCCGTTGACATCACAATGCTCCATGGCCCTTGTAATTAGAATGCTCCATGCCCTTGTCATCACAATGCTCCAGAACACTTGTGATCATAATACGCCTTTCCTGTGTCATCCCATTGCTCAATGACCCTTGTCATCAAAATGTTCCTTGTCCTTTGTCATCACAGTGCTCCATGATACCTTTATTCAAAATTCTACATGACAACTGTCATCACAATGCAAGATGACCAATGTCATCACAAGGCCCCATGACACGTGTCATCACAATTCGCCTTGGCCCTGGACATCTCAATGCTGTATGAACCGTGTCATCACTAGGTTCCAGGACACTTGTCATCACAATGCTCCATGAACTCTGTTATCTCAATGTTCCATGGCCTTTGTATTCACAATGCTCCATTGTCCTGATAATCGCATTGCTCCATGAACACTTTCATCACAATGCTCCTTGACCACTGTCACCCTAATTCCCCATGACGTCTCGCCTCACTGTCTTCCAAGGCCACTCTCATCAAAATGCTCCATGATCTGTGTCAGCACAATATTGCATGACACTTGTCATCACAATGCTCCATGATGCCTGTCATCACAATGCTCCATGAATTTGTTATCACAATGCTCCAGGACCAGTTTCATCACAATACTCCATCCCCCTTTTCATCACAGTGCACAATGAAACCTTTCATTACAATGCTCCATGACACTTGTCATCACAATGCTCAGCGGCCTCTATCGTCACAATGCTCCCAGGCACTTTTCATCACGATGTTCCATGAAAACTTACATCACTTTGCTCCACGACCATTGTCATCACAATAGTCCATACTCTTGTCAACACAATGCTGCATAATCCCTGTCATCACAATTCTCCTTGACTGCTGTCATCACGATAATCCAGGACAATTTTCATAACAATGATTCATTCCCCCAGTCATCTCAGTGCTCCATGATACCTTTCATCACAATTCCTAGATGATCAATGTCATCACAAGGCCCCATGACACCTGTCATCACAATTCGCTATGACCCTTGTCATCACAATACTCGATGAACCGTGTCATCACAGTGTTCCAGGGCCCATGTCATCACAATGATCCATGACGACTTTCATCACAATGCTCCAATACACCTGTCATCACAATGCTCCATGGCCCCTGTTATCATATTGCTCCATGATCACTTTCATCACAATGATCCATGACCAATGTCATCACCATTCCTAATGACGCCTGTCATCTCAATGCTCCATGGCACCTTCATCACAATGCTCCATGAACCCGTTCATCACAATGTTCCCTGTCCTTTTCATCACAATGTTCCATGGGCCCTGTCATCACAATGCGCCATGCGCTTGTCATCAAAATGCTCCAGAACTCTTGTCATCATAATGCTCCATGCCAGTGTCATCAAAATGCCCCATGACACTTGTCATCACAATGCTCCACGTCATTTGTCATCACAATGCTCCATGACCCTTGTCATAACAATGGTCCATGGCCTTGTCATCACAATGTTCCATGGCCTCTGACATCACTATGCTCTATGGTTTTTCTCATCACAATGCTCTTTGACCCCTGTCATCACAATGCTTGATGACCATTGTCATCACAATGCTCCAAGAACCCTGTCATCACAATGCTCCATGCCGTTGACATCACAATGCTCCATGGCCCTTGTAATTAGAATGCTCCATGCCCTTGTCATCACAATGCTCCAGAACACTTGTGATCATAATACGCCTTTCCTGTGTCATCCCATTGCTCAATGACCCTTGTCATCAAAATGTTCCTTGTCCTTTGTCATCACAGTGCTCCATGATACCTTTATTCAAAATTCTACATGACAACTGTCATCACAATGCAAGATGACCAATGTCATCACAAGGCCCCATGACACGTGTCATCACAATTCGCCTTGGCCCTGGACATCTCAATGCTGTATGAACCGTGTCATCACTAGGTTCCAGGACACTTGTCATCACAATGCTCCATGAACTCTGTTATCTCAATGTTCCATGGCCTTTGTATTCACAATGCTCCATTGTCCTGATAATCGCATTGCTCCATGAACACTTTCATCACAATGCTCCTTGACCACTGTCACCCTAATTCCCCATGACGTCTCGCCTCACTGTCTTCCAAGGCCACTCTCATCAAAATGCTCCATGATCTGTGTCAGCACAATATTGCATGACACTTGTCATCACAATGCTCCATGATGCCTGTCATCACAATGCTCCATGAATTTGTTATCACAATGCTCCAGGACCAGTTTCATCACAATACTCCATCCCCCTTTTCATCACAGTGCACAATGAAACCTTTCATTACAATGCTCCATGACACTTGTCATCACAATGCTCAGCGGCCTCTATCGTCACAATGCTCCCAGGCACTTTTCATCACGATGTTCCATGAAAACTTACATCACTTTGCTCCACGACCATTGTCATCACAATAGTCCATACCCTTGTCAACACAATGCTGCATAATCCCTGTCATCACAATTCTCCTTGACTGCTGTCATCACGATAATCCAGGACAATTTTCATAACAATGATTCATTCCCCCAGTCATCTCAGTGCTCCATGATACCTTTCATCACAATTCCTAGATGATCAATGTCATCACAAGGCCCCATGACACCTGTCATCACAATTCGCTATGACCCTTGTCATCACAATACTCGATGAACCGTGTCATCACAGTGTTCCAGGGCCCATGTCATCACAATGATCCATGACGACTTTCATCACAATGCTCCAATACACCTGTCATCACAATGCTCCATGGCCCCTGTTATCATATTGCTCCATGATCACTTTCATCACAATGATCCATGACCAATGTCATCACCATTCCTAATGACGCCTGTCATCTCAATGCTCCATGGCACCATCATCACAATGCTCCATGAACCCGTTCATCACAATGTTCCCTGTCCTTTTCATCACAATGTTCCATGGGCCCTGTCATCACAATGCGCCATGCGCTTGTCATCAAAATGCTCCAGAACTCTTGTCATCATAATGCTCCATGCCAGTGTCATCAAAATGCCCCATGACACTTGTCATCACAATGCTCCACGTCATTTGTCATCACAATGCTCCATGACCCTTGTCATAACAATGGTCCATGGCCTTGTCATCACAATGTTCCATGGCCTCTGACATCACTATGCTCTATGGTTTTTCTCATCACAATGCTCTTTGACCCCTGTCATCACAATGCTTGATGACCATTGTCATCACAATGCTCCAAGAACCCTGTCATCACAATGCTCCATGCCGTTGACATCACAATGCTCCATGGCCCTTGTAATTAGAATGCTCCATGCCCTTGTCATCACAATGCTCCAGAACACTTGTGATCATAATACGCCTTTCCTGTGTCATCCCATTGCTCAATGACCCTTGTCATCAAAATGTTCCTTGTCCTTTGTCATCACAGTGCTCCATGATACCTTTAATCAAAATTCTACATGACAACTGTCATCACAATGCAAGATGACCAATGTCATCACAAGGCCCCATGACACGTGTCATCACAATTCGCCTTGGCCCTGGACATCTCAATGCTGTATGAACCGTGTCATCACTAGGTTCCAGGACACTTGTCATCACAATGCTCCATGAACTCTGTTATCTCAATGTTCCATGGCCTTTGTATTCACAATGCTCCATTGTCCTGATAATCGCATTGCTCCATGAACACTTTCATCACAATGCTCCTTGACCACTGTCACCCTAATTCCCCATGACGTCTCGCCTCACTGTCTTCCAAGGCCACTCTCATCAAAATGCTCCATGATCTGTGTCAGCACAATATTGCATGACACTTGTCATCACAATGCTCCATGATGCCTGTCATCACAATGCTCCATGAATTTGTTATCACAATGCTCCAGGACCAGTTTCATCACAATACTCCATCCCCCTTTTCATCACAGTGCACAATGAAACCTTTCATTACAATGCTCCATGACACTTGTCATCACAATGCTCAGCGGCCTCTATCGTCACAATGCTCCCAGGCACTTTTCATCACGATGTTCCATGAAAACTTACATCACTTTGCTCCACGACCATTGTCATCACAATAGTCCATACCCTTGTCAACACAATGCTGCATAATCCCTGTCATCACAATTCTCCTTGACTGCTGTCATCACGATAATCCAGGACAATTTTCATAACAATGATTCATTCCCCCAGTCATCTCAGTGCTCCATGATACCTTTCATCACAATTCCTAGATGATCAATGTCATCACAAGGCCCCATGACACCTGTCATCACAATTCGCTATGACCCTTGTCATCACAATACTCGATGAACCGTGTCATCACAGTGTTCCAGGGCCCATGTCATCACAATGATCCATGACGACTTTCATCACAATGCTCCAATACACCTGTCATCACAATGCTCCATGGCCCCTGTTATCATATTGCTCCATGATCACTTTCATCACAATGATCCATGACCAATGTCATCACCATTCCTAATGACGCCTGTCATCTCAATGCTCCATGGCACCTTCATCACAATGCTCCATGAACCCGTTCATCACAATGTTCCCTGTCCTTTTCATCACAATGTTCCATGGGCCCTGTCATCACAATGCGCCATGCGCTTGTCATCAAAATGCTCCAGAACTCTTGTCATCATAATGCTCCATGCCAGTGTCATCAAAATGCCCCATGACACTTGTCATCACAATGCTCCACGTCATTTGTCATCACAATGCTCCATGACCCTTGTCATAACAATGGTCCATGGCCTTGTCATCACAATGTTCCATGGCCTCTGACATCACTATGCTCTATGGTTTTTCTCATCACAATGCTCTTTGACCCCTGTCATCACAATGCTTGATGACCATTGTCATCACAATGCTCCAAGAACCCTGTCATCACAATGCTCCATGCCGTTGACATCACAATGCTCCATGGCCCTTGTAATTAGAATGCTCCATGCCCTTGTCATCACAATGCTCCAGAACACTTGTGATCATAATACGCCTTTCCTGTGTCATCCCATTGCTCAATGACCCTTGTCATCAAAATGTTCCTTGTCCTTTGTCATCACAGTGCTCCATGATACCTTTAATCAAAATTCTACATGACAACTGTCATCACAATGCAAGATGACCAATGTCATCACAAGGCCCCATGACACGTGTCATCACAATTCGCCTTGGCCCTGGACATCTCAATGCTGTATGAACCGTGTCATCACTAGGTTCCAGGACACTTGTCATCACAATGCTCCATGAACTCTGTTATCTCAATGTTCCATGGCCTTTGTATTCACAATGCTCCATTGTCCTGATAATCGCATTGCTCCATGAACACTTTCATCACAATGCTCCTTGACCACTGTCACCCTAATTCCCCATGACGTCTCGCCTCACTGTCTTCCAAGGCCACTCTCATCAAAATGCTCCATGATCTGTGTCAGCACAATATTGCATGACACTTGTCATCACAATGCTCCATGATGCCTGTCATCACAATGCTCCATGAATTTGTTATCACAATGCTCCAGGACCAGTTTCATCACAATACTCCATCCCCCTTTTCATCACAGTGCACAATGAAACCTTTCATTACAATGCTCCATGACACTTGTCATCACAATGCTCAGCGGCCTCTATCGTCACAATGCTCCCAGGCACTTTTCATCACGATGTTCCATGAAAACTTACATCACTTTGCTCCACGACCATTGTCATCACAATAGTCCATACCCTTGTCAACACAATGCTGCATAATCCCTGTCATCACAATTCTCCTTGACTGCTGTCATCACGATAATCCAGGACAATTTTCATAACAATGATTCATTCCCCCAGTCATCTCAGTGCTCCATGATACCTTTCATCACAATTCCTAGATGATCAATGTCATCACAAGGCCCCATGACACCTGTCATCACAATTCGCTATGACCCTTGTCATCACAATACTCGATGAACCGTGTCATCACAGTGTTCCAGGGCCCATGTCATCACAATGATCCATGACGACTTTCATCACAATGCTCCAATACACCTGTCATCACAATGCTCCATGGCCCCTGTTATCATATTGCTCCATGATCACTTTCATCACAATGATCCATGACCAATGTCATCACCATTCCTAATGACGCCTGTCATCTCAATGCTCCATGGCACCTTCATCACAATGCTCCATGAACCCGTTCATCACAATGTTCCCTGTCCTTTTCATCACAATGTTCCATGGGCCCTGTCATCACAATGCGCCATGCGCTTGTCATCAAAATGCTCCAGAACTCTTGTCATCATAATGCTCCATGCCAGTGTCATCAAAATGCCCCATGACACTTGTCATCACAATGCTCCACGTCATTTGTCATCACAATGCTCCATGACCCTTGTCATAACAATGGTCCATGGCCTTGTCATCACAATGTTCCATGGCCTCTGACATCACTATGCTCTATGGTTTTTCTCATCACAATGCTCTTTGACCCCTGTCATCACAATGCTTGATGACCATTGTCATCACAATGCTCCAAGAACCCTGTCATCACAATGCTCCATGCCGTTGACATCACAATGCTCCATGGCCCTTGTAATTAGAATGCTCCATGCCCTTGTCATCACAATGCTCCAGAACACCTGTGATCATAATACGCCTTTCCTGTGTCATCCCATTGCTCAATGACCCTTGTCATCAAAATGTTCCTTGTCCTTTGTCATCACAGTGCTCCATGATACCTTTAATCAAAATTCTACATGACAACTGTCATCACAACGCAAGATGACCAATGTCATCACAAGGCCCCATGACACGTGTCATCACAATTCGCCTTGGCCCTGGACATCTCAATGCTGTATGAACCGTGTCATCACTAGGTTCCAGGACACTTGTCATCACAATGCTCCATGAACTCTGTTATCTCAATGTTCCATGGCCTTTGTATTCACAATGCTCCATTGTCCTGATAATCGCATTGCTCCATGAACACTTTCGTCACAATGCTCCTTGACCACTGTCACCCTAATTCCCCATGACGTCTCGCCTCACTGTCTTCCAAGGCCACTCTCATCAAAATGCTCCATGATCTGTGTCAGCACAATATTGCATGACACTTGTCATCACAATGCTCCATGATGCCTGTCATCACAATGCTCCATGAATTTGTTATCACAATGCTCCAGGACCAGTTTCATCACAATACTCCATCCCCCTTTTCATCACAGTGCACAATGAAACCTTTCATTACAATGCTCCATGACACTTGTCATCACAATGCTCAGCGGCCTCTATCGTCACAATGCTCCCAGGCACTTTTCATCACGATGTTCCATGAAAACTTACATCACTTTGCTCCACGACCATTGTCATCACAATAGTCCATACCCTTGTCAACACAATGCTGCATAATCCCTGTCATCACAATTCTCCTTGACTGCTGTCATCACGATAATCCAGGACAATTTTCATAACAATGATTCATTCCCCCAGTCATCTCAGTGCTCCATGATACCTTTCATCACAATTCCTAGATGATCAATGTCATCACAAGGCCCCATGACACCTGTCATCACAATTCGCTATGACCCTTGTCATCACAATACTCGATGAACCGTGTCATCACAGTGTTCCAGGGCCCATGTCATCACAATGATCCATGACGACTTTCATCACAATGCTCCAATACACCTGTCATCACAATGCTCCATGGCCCCTGTTATCATATTGCTCCATGATCACTTTCATCACAATGATCCATGACCAATGTCATCACCATTCCTAATGACGCCTGTCATCTCAATGCTCCATGGCACCTTCATCACAATGCTCCATGAACCCGTTCATCACAATGTTCCCTGTCCTTTTCATCACAATGTTCCATGGGCCCTGTCATCACAATGCTCCATGCGCTTGTCATCAAAATGCTCCAGAACTCTTGTCATCATAATGCTCCATGCCAGTGTCATCAAAATGCCCCATGACACTTGTCATCACAATGCTCCACGTCATTTGTCATCACAATGCTCCATGACCCTTGTCATAACAATGGTCCATGGCCTTGTCATCACAATGTTCCATGGCCTCTGACATCACTATGCTCTATGGTTTTTCTCATCACAATGCTCTTTGACCCCTGTCATCACAATGCTTGATGACCATTGTCATCACAATGCTCCAAGAACCCTGTCATCACAATGCTCCATGCCGTTGACATCACAATGCTCCATGGCCCTTGTAATTAGAATGCTCCATGCCCTTGTCATCACAATGCTCCAGAACACCTGTGATCATAATACGCCTTTCCTGTGTCATCCCATTGCTCAATGACCCTTGTCATCAAAATGTTCCTTGTCCTTTGTCATCACAGTGCTCCATGATACCTTTAATCAAAATTCTACATGACAACTGTCATCACAACGCAAGATGACCAATGTCATCACAAGGCCCCATGACACGTGTCATCACAATTCGCCTTGGCCCTGGACATCTCAATGCTGTATGAACCGTGTCATCACTAGGTTCCAGGACACTTGTCATCACAATGCTCCATGAACTCTGTTATCTCAAAGTTCCATGGCCTTTGTATTCACAATGCTCCATTGTCCTGATAATCGCATTGCTCCATGAACACTTTCATCACAATGCTCCTTGACCACTGTCACCCTAATTCCCCATGACGTCTCGCCTCACTGTCTTCCAAGGCCACTCTCATCAAAATGCTCCATGATCTGTGTCAGCACAATATTGCATGACACTTGTCATCACAATGCTCCATGATGCCTGTCATCACAATGCTCCATGAATTTGTTATCACAATGCTCCAGGACCAGTTTCATCACAATACTCCATCCCCCTTTTCATCACAGTGCACAATGAAACCTTTCATTACAATGCTCCATGACACTTGTCATCACAATGCTCAGCGGCCTCTATCGTCACAATGCTCCCAGGCACTTTTCATCACGATGTTCCATGAAAACTTACATCACTTTGCTCCACGACCATTGTCATCACAATAGTCCATACCCTTGTCAACACAATGCTGCATAATCCCTGTCATCACAATTCTCCTTGACTGCTGTCATCACGATAATCCAGGACAATTTTCATAACAATGATTCATTCCCCCAGTCATCTCAGTGCTCCATGATACCTTTCATCACAATTCCTAGATGATCAATGTCATCACAAGGCCCCATGACACCTGTCATCACAATTCGTTATGACCCTTGTCATCACAATACTCGATGAACCGTGTCATCACAGTGTTCCAGGGCCCATGTCATCACAATGATCCATGACGACTTTCATCACAATGCTCCAATACACCTGTCATCACAATGCTCCATGGCCCCTGTTATCATATTGCTCCATGATCACTTTCATCACAATGATCCATGACCAATGTCATCACCATTCCTAATGACGCCTGTCATCTCAATGCTCCATGGCACCTTCATCACAATGCTCCATGAACCCGTTCATCACAATGTTCCCTGTCCTTTTCATCACAATGTTCCATGGGCCCTGTCATCACAATGCGCCATGCGCTTGTCATCAAAATGCTCCAGAACTCTTGTCATCATAATGCTCCATGCCAGTGTCATCAAAATGCCCCATGACACTTGTCATCACAATGCTCCACGTCATTTGTCATCACAATGCTCCATGACCCTTGTCATAACAATGGTCCATGGCCTTGTCATCACAATGTTCCATGGCCTCTGACATCACTATGCTCTATGGTTTTTCTCATCACAATGCTCTTTGACCCCTGTCATCACAATGCTTGATGACCATTGTCATCACAATGCTCCAAGAACCCTGTCATCACAATGCTCCATGCCGTTGACATCACAATGCTCCATGGCCCTTGTAATTAGAATGCTCCATGCCCTTGTCATCACAATGCTCCAGAACACCTGTGATCATAATACGCCTTTCCTGTGTCATCCCATTGCTCAATGACCCTTGTCATCAAAATGTTCCTTGTCCTTTGTCATCACAGTGCTCCATGATACCTTTAATCAAAATTCTACATGACAACTGTCATCACAACGCAAGATGACCAATGTCATCACAAGGCCCCATGACACGTGTCATCACAATTCGCCTTGGCCCTGGACATCTCAATGCTGTATGAACCGTGTCATCACTAGGTTCCAGGACACTTGTCATCACAATGCTCCATGAACTCTGTTATCTCAATGTTCCATGGCCTTTGTATTCACAATGCTCCATTGTCCTGATAATCGCATTGCTCCATGAACACTTTCATCACAATGCTCCTTGACCACTGTCACCCTAATTCCCCATGACGTCTCGCCTCACTGTCTTCCAAGGCCACTCTCATCAAAATGCTCCATGATCTGTGTCAGCACAATATTGCATGACACTTGTCATCACAATGCTCCATGATGCCTGTCATCACAATGCTCCATGAATTTGTTATCACAATGCTCCAGGACCAGTTTCATCACAATACTCCATCCCCCTTTTCATCACAGTGCACAATGAAACCTTTCATTACAATGCTCCATGACACTTGTCATCACAATGCTCAGCGGCCTCTATCGTCACAATGCTCCCAGGCACTTTTCATCACGATGTTCCATGAAAACTTACATCACTTTGCTCCACGACCATTGTCATCACAATAGTCCATACCCTTGTCAACACAATGCTGCATAATCCCTGTCATCACAATTCTCCTTGACTGCTGTCATCACGATAATCCAGGACAATTTTCATAACAATGATTCATTCCCCCAGTCATCTCAGTGCTCCATGATACCTTTCATCACAATTCCTAGATGATCAATGTCATCACAAGGCCCCATGACACCTGTCATCACAATTCGCTATGACCCTTGTCATCACAATACTCGATGAACCGTGTCATCACAGTGTTCCAGGGCCCATGTCATCACAATGATCCATGACGACTTTCATCACAATGCTCCAATACACCTGTCATCACAATGCTCCATGGCCCCTGTTATCATATTGCTCCATGATCACTTTCATCACAATGATCCATGACCAATGTCATCTCCATTCCTAATGACGCCTGTCATCTCAATGCTCCATGGCACCTTCATCACAATGCTCCATGAACCCGTTCATCACAATGTTCCCTGTCCTTTTCATCACAATGTTCCATGGGCCCTGTCATCACAATGCGCCATGCGCTTGTCATCAAAATGCTCCAGAACTCTTGTCATCATAATGCTCCATGCCAGTGTCATCAAAATGCCCCATGACACTTGTCATCACAATGCTCCACGTCATTTGTCATCACAATGCTCCATGACACTTGTCATAACAATGGTCCATGGCCTTGTCATCACAATGTTCCATGGCCTCTGACATCACTATGCTCTATGGTTTTTCTCATCACAATGCTCTTTGACCCCTGTCATCACAATGCTTGATGACCATTGTCATCACAATGCTCCAAGAACCCTGTCATCACAATGCTCCATGCCGTTGACATCACAATGCTCCATGGCCCTTGTAATTAGAATGCTCCATGCCCTTGTCATCACAATGCTCCAGAACACTTGTGATCATAATACGCCTTTCCTGTGTCATCCCATTGCTCAATGACCCTTGTCATCAAAATGTTCCTTGTCCTTTGTCATCACAGTGCTCCATGATACCTTTAATCAAAATTCTACATGACAACTGTCATCACAACGCAAGATGACCAATGTCATCACAAGGCCCCATGACACGTGTCATCACAATTCGCCTTGGCCCTGGACATCTCAATGCTGTATGAACCGTGTCATCACTAGGTTCCAGGACACTTGTCATCACAATGCTCCATGAACTCTGTTATCTCAATGTTCCATGGCCTTTGTATTCACAATGCTCCATTGTCCTGATAATCGCATTGCTCCATGAACACTTTCATCACAATGCTCCTTGACCACTGTCACCCTAATTCCCCATGACATCTCGCCTCACTGTCTTCCAAGGCCACTCTCATCAAAATGCTCCATGATCTGTGTCAGCACAATATTGCATGACACTTGTCATCACAATGCTCCATGATGCCTGTCATCACAATGCTCCATGAATTTGTTATCACAATGCTCCAGGACCAGTTTCATCACAATACTCCATCCCCCTTTTCATCACAGTGCACAATGAAACCTTTCATTACAATGCTCCATGACACTTGTCATCACAATGCTCAGCGGCCTCTATCGTCACAATGCTCCCAGGCACTTTTCATCACGATGTTCCATGAAAACTTACATCACTTTGCTCCACGACCATTGTCATCACAATAGTCCATACCCTTGTCAACACAATGCTGCATAATCCCTGTCATCACAATTCTCCTTGACTGCTGTCATCACGATAATCCAGGACAATTTTCATAACAATGATTCATTCCCCCAGTCATCTCAGTGCTCCATGATACCTTTCATCACAATTCCTAGATGATCAATGTCATCACAAGGCCCCATGACACCTGACATCACAATTCGCTATGACCCTTGTCATCACAATACTCGATGAACCGTGTCATCACAGTGTTCCAGGGCCCATGTCATCACAATGGTCCATGACGACTTTCATCACAATGCTCCAATACACCTGTCATCACAATGCTCCATGGCCCCTGTTATCATATTGCTCCATGATCACTTTCATCACAATGATCCATGACCAATGTCATCACCATTCCTAATGACGCCTGTCATCTCAATGCTCCATGGCACCTTCATCACAATGCTCCATGAACCCATTCATCACAATGTTCCCTGTCCTTTTCATCACAATGTTCCATGGGCCCTGTCATCACAATGCTCCATGCGCTTGTCATCAAAATGCTCCAGAACTCTTGTCATCATAATGCTCCATGCCAGTGTCATCAAAATGCCCCATGACACTTGTCATCACAATGCTCCACGTCATTTGTCATCACAATGCTCCATGACCCTTGTCATAACAATGGTCCATGGCCTTGTCATCACAATGTTCCATGGCCTCTGACATCACTATGCTCTATGGTTTTTCTCATCACAATGCTCTTTGACCCCTGTCATCACAATGCTTGATGACCATTGTCATCACAATGCTCCAAGAACCCTGTCATCACAATGCTCCATGCCGTTGACATCACAATGCTCCATGGCCCTTGTAATTAGAATGCTCCATGCCCTTGTCATCACAATGCTCCAGAACACTTGTGATCATAATACGCCTTTCCTGTGTCATCCCATTGCTCAATGACCCTTGTCATCAAAATGTTCCTTGTCCTTTGTCATCACAGTGCTCCATGATACCTTTAATCAAAATTCTACATGACAACTGTCATCACAATGCAAGATGACCAATGTCATCACAAGGCCCCATGACACGTGTCATCACAATTCGCCTTGGCCCTGGACATCTCAATGCTGTATGAACCGTGTCATCACTAGGTTCCAGGACACTTGTCATCACAATGCTCCATGAACTCTGTTATCTCAATGTTCCATGGCCTTTGTATTCACAATGCTCCATTGTCCTGATAATCGCATTGCTCCATGAACACTTTCATCACAATGCTCCTTGACCACTGTCACCCTAATTCCCCATGACGTCTCGCCTCACTGTCTTCCAAGGCCACTCTCATCAAAATGCTCCATGATCTGTGTCAGCACAATATTGCATGACACTTGTCATCACAATGCTCCATGATGCCTGTCATCACAATGCTCCATGAATTTGTTATCACAATGCTCCAGGACCAGTTTCATCACAATACTCCATCCCCCTTTTCATCACAGTGCACAATGAAACCTTTCATTACAATGCTCCATGACACTTGTCATCACAATGCTCAGCGGCCTCTATCGTCACAATGCTCCCAGGCACTTTTCATCACGATGTTCCATGAAAACTTACATCACTTTGCTCCACGACCATTGTCATCACAATAGTCCATACCCTTGTCAACACAATGCTGCATAATCCCTGTCATCACAATTCTCCTTGACTGCTGTCATCACGATAATCCAGGACAATTTTCATAACAATGATTCATTCCCCCAGTCATCTCAGTGCTCCATGATACCTTTCATCACAATTCCTAGATGATCAATGTCATCACAAGGCCCCATGACACCTGACATCACAATTCGCTATGACCCTTGTCATCACAATACTCGATGAACCGTGTCATCACAGTGTTCCAGGGCCCATGTCATCACAATGGTCCATGACGACTTTCATCACAATGCTCCAATACACCTGTCATCACAATGCTCCATGGCCCCTGTTATCATATTGCTCCATGATCACTTTCATCACAATGATCCATGACCAATGTCATCACCATTCCTAATGACGCCTGTCATCTCAATGCTCCATGGCACCTTCATCACAATGCTCCATGAACCCATTCATCACAATGTTCCCTGTCCTTTTCATCACAATGTTCCATGGGCCCTGTCATCACAATGCTCCATGCGCTTGTCATCAAAATGCTCCAGAACTCTTGTCATCATAATGCTCCATGCCAGTGTCATCAAAATGCCCCATGACACTTGTCATCACAATGCTCCACGTCATTTGTCATCACAATGCTCCATGACCCTTGTCATAACAATGGTCCATGGCCTTGTCATCACAATGTTCCATGGCCTCTGACATCACTATGCTCTATGGTTTTTCTCATCACAATGCTCTTTGACCCCTGTCATCACAATGCTTGATGACCATTGTCATCACAATGCTCCAAGAACCCTGTCATCACAATGCTCCATGCCGTTGACATCACAATGCTCCATGGCCCTTGTAATTAGAATGCTCCATGCCCTTGTCATCACAATGCTCCAGAACACTTGTGATCATAATACGCCTTTCCTGTGTCATCCCATTGCTCAATGACCCTTGTCATCAAAATGTTCCTTGTCCTTTGTCATCACAGTGCTCCATGATACCTTTAATCAAAATTCTACATGACAACTGTCATCACAATGCAAGATGACCAATGTCATCACAAGGCCCCATGACACGTGTCATCACAATTCGCCTTGGCCCTGGACATCTCAATGCTGTATGAACCGTGTCATCACTAGGTTCCAGGACACTTGTCATCACAATGCTCCATGAACTCTGTTATCTCAATGTTCCATGGCCTTTGTATTCACAATGCTCCATTGTCCTGATAATCGCATTGCTCCATGAACACTTTCATCACAATGCTCCTTGACCACTGTCACCCTAATTCCCCATGACGTCTCGCCTCACTGTCTTCCAAGGCCACTCTCATCAAAATGCTCCATGATCTGTGTCAGCACAATATTGCATGACACTTGTCATCACAATGCTCCATGATGCCTGTCATCACAATGCTCCATGAATTTGTTATCACAATGCTCCAGGACCAGTTTCATCACAATACTCCATCCCCCTTTTCATCACAGTGCACAATGAAACCTTTCATTACAATGCTCCATGACACTTGTCATCACAATGCTCAGCGGCCTCTATCGTCACAATGCTCCCAGGCACTTTTCATCACGATGTTCCATGAAAACTTACATCACTTTGCTCCACGACCATTGTCATCACAATAGTCCATACCCTTGTCAACACAATGCTGCATAATCCCTGTCATCACAATTCTCCTTGACTGCTGTCATCACGATAATCCAGGACAATTTTCATAACAATGATTCATTCCCCCAGTCATCTCAGTGCTCCATGATACCTTTCATCACAATTCCTAGATGATCAATGTCATCACAAGGCCCCATGACACCTGTCATCACAATTCGCTATGACCCTTGTCATCACAATACTCGATGAACCGTGTCATCACAGTGTTCCAGGGCCCATGTCATCACAATGATCCATGACGACTTTCATCACAATGCTCCAATACACCTGTCATCACAATGCTCCATGGCCCCTGTTATCATATTGCTCCATGATCACTTTCATCACAATGATCCATGACCAATGTCATCACCATTCCTAATGACGCCTGTCATCTCAATGCTCCATGGCACCTTCATCACAATGCTCCATGAACCCATTCATCACAATGTTCCCTGTCCTTTTCATCACAATGTTCCATGGGCCCTGTCATCACAATGCTCCATGCGCTTGTCATCAAAATGCTCCAGAACTCTTGTCATCATAATGCTCCATGCCAGTGTCATCAAAATGCCCCATGACACTTGTCATCACAATGCTCCACGTCATTTGTCATCACAATGCTCCATGACCCTTGTCATAACAATGGTCCATGGCCTTGTCATCACAATGTTCCATGGCCTCTGACATCACTATGCTCTATGGTTTTTCTCATCACAATGCTCTTTGACCCCTGTCATCACAATGCTTGATGACCATTGTCATCACAATGCTCCAAGAACCCTGTCATCACAATGCTCCATGCCGTTGACATCACAATGCTCCATGGCCCTTGTAATTAGAATGCTCCATGCCCTTGTCATCACAATGCTCCAGAACACTTGTGATCATAATACGCCTTTCCTGTGTCATCCCATTGCTCAATGACCCTTGTCATCAAAATGTTCCTTGTCCTTTGTCATCACAGTGCTCCATGATACCTTTAATCAAAATTCTACATGACAACTGTCATCACAACGCAAGATGACCAATGTCATCACAAGGCCCCATGACACGTGTCATCACAATTCGCCTTGGCCCTGGACATCTCAATGCTGTATGAACCGTGTCATCACTAGGTTCCAGGACACTTGTCATCACAATGCTCCATGAACTCTGTTATCTCAATGTTCCATGGCCTTTGTATTCACAATGCTCCATTGTCCTGATAATCGCATTGCTCCATGAACACTTTCATCACAATGCTTCTTGACCACTGTCACCCTAATTCCCCATGACGTCTCGCCTCACTGTCTTCCAAGGCCACTCTCATCAAAATGCTCCATGATCTGTGTCAGCACAATATTGCATGACACTTGTCATCACAATGCTCCATGATGCCTGTCATCACAATGCTCCATGAATTTGTTATCACAATGCTCCAGGACCAGTTTCATCACAATACTCCATCCCCCTTTTCATCACAGTGCACAATGAAACCTTTCATTACAATGCTCCATGACACTTGTCATCACAATGCTCAGCGGCCTCTATCGTCACAATGTTCCCAGGCACTTTTCATCACGATGTTCCATGAAAACTTACATCACTTTGCTCCACGACCATTGTCATCACAATAGTCCATACCCTTGTCAACACAATGGTGCATAATCCCTGTCATCACAATTCTCCTTGACTGCTGTCATCACGATAATCCAGGACAATTTTCATAACAATGATTCATTCCCCCAGTCATCTCAGTGCTCCATGATACCTTTCATCACAATTCCTAGATGATCAATGTCATCACAAGGCCCCATGACACCTGACATCACAATTCGCTATGACCCTTGTCATCACAATACTCGATGAACCGTGTCATCACAGTGTTCCAGGGCCCATGTCATCACAATGGTCCATGACGACTTTCATCACAATGCTCCAATACACCTGTCATCACAATGCTCCATGGCCCCTGTTATCATATTGCTCCATGATCACTTTCATCACAATGATCCATGACCAATGTCATCACCATTCCTAATGACGCCTGTCATCTCAATGCTCCATGGCACCTTCATCACAATGCTCCATGAACCCATTCATCACAATGTTCCCTGTCCTTTTCATCACAATGTTCCATGGGCCCTGTCATCACAATGCTCCATGCGCTTGTCATCAAAATGCTCCAGAACTCTTGTCATCATAATGCTCCATGCCAGTGTCATCAAAATGCCCCATGACACTTGTCATCACAATGCTCCACGTCATTTGTCATCACAATGCTCCATGACCCTTGTCATAACAATGGTCCATGGCCTTGTCATCACAATGTTCCATGGCCTCTGACATCACTATGCTCTATGGTTTTTCTCATCACAATGCTCTTTGACCCCTGTCATCACAATGCTTGATGACCATTGTCATCACAATGCTCCAAGAACCCTGTCATCACAATGCTCCATGCCGTTGACATCACAATGCTCCATGGCCCTTGTAATTAGAATGCTCCATGCCCTTGTCATCACAATGCTCCAGAACACTTGTGATCATAATACGCCTTTCCTGTGTCATCCCATTGCTCAATGACCCTTGTCATCAAAATGTTCCTTGTCCTTTGTCATCACAGTGCTCCATGATACCTTTAATCAAAATTCTACATGACAACTGTCATCACAATGCAAGATGACCAATGTCATCACAAGGCCCCATGACACGTGTCATCACAATTCGCCTTGGCCCTGGACATCTCAATGCTGTATGAACCGTGTCATCACTAGGTTCCAGGACACTTGTCATCACAATGCTCCATGAACTCTGTTATCTCAATGTTCCATGGCCTTTGTATTCACAATGCTCCATTGTCCTGATAATCGCATTGCTCCATGAACACTTTCATCACAATGCTCCTTGACCACTGTCACCCTAATTCCCCATGACGTCTCGCCTCACTGTCTTCCAAGGCCACTCTCATCAAAATGCTCCATGATCTGTGTCAGCACAATATTGCATGACACTTGTCATCACAATGCTCCATGATGCCTGTCATCACAATGCTCCATGAATTTGTTATCACAATGCTCCAGGACCAGTTTCATCACAATACTCCATCCCCCTTTTCATCACAGTGCACAATGAAACCTTTCATTACAATGCTCCATGACACTTGTCATCACAATGCTCAGCGGCCTCTATCGTCACAATGCTCCCAGGCACTTTTCATCACGATGTTCCATGAAAACTTACATCACTTTGCTCCACGACCATTGTCATCACAATAGTCCATACCCTTGTCAACACAATGCTGCATAATCCCTGTCATCACAATTCTCCTTGACTGCTGTCATCACGATAATCCAGGACAATTTTCATAACAATGATTCATTCCCCCAGTCATCTCAGTGCTCCATGATACCTTTCATCACAATTCCTAGATGATCAATGTCATCACAAGGCCCCATGACACCTGTCATCACAATTCGCTATGACCCTTGTCATCACAATACTCGATGAACCGTGTCATCACAGTGTTCCAGGGCCCATGTCATCACAATGATCCATGACGACTTTCATCACAATGCTCCAATACACCTGTCATCACAATGCTCCATGGCCCCTGTTATCATATTGCTCCATGATCACTTTCATCACAATGATCCATGACCAATGTCATCACCATTCCTAATGACGCCTGTCATCTCAATGCTCCATGGCACCTTCATCACAATGCTCCATGAACCCATTCATCACAATGTTCCCTGTCCTTTTCATCACAATGTTCCATGGGCCCTGTCATCACAATGCTCCATGCGCTTGTCATCAAAATGCTCCAGAACTCTTGTCATCATAATGCTCCATGCCAGTGTCATCAAAATGCCCCATGACACTTGTCATCACAATGCTCCACGTCATTTGTCATCACAATGCTCCATGACCCTTGTCATAACAATGGTCCATGGCCTTGTCATCACAATGTTCCATGGCCTCTGACATCACTATGCTCTATGGTTTTTCTCATCACAATGCTCTTTGACCCCTGTCATCACAATGCTTGATGACCATTGTCATCACAATGCTCCCAGAACCCTGTCATCACAATGCTCCATGCCGTTGACATCACAATGCTCCATGGCCCTTGTAATTAGAATGCTCCATGCCCTTGTCATCACAATGCTCCAGAACACTTGTGATCATAATACGCCTTTCCTGTGTCATCCCATTGCTCAATGACCCTTGTCATCAAAATGTTCCTTGTCCTTTGTCATCACAGTGCTCCATGATACCTTTAATCAAAATTCTACATGACAACTGTCATCACAACGCAAGATGACCAATGTCATCACAAGGCCCCATGACACGTGTCATCACAATTCGCCTTGGCCCTGGACATCTCAATGCTGTATGAACCGTGTCATCACTAGGTTCCAGGACACTTGTCATCACAATGCTCCATGAACTCTGTTATCTCAATGTTCCATGGCCTTTGTATTCACAATGCTCCATTGTCCTGATAATCGCATTGCTCCATGAACACTTTCATCACAATGCTTCTTGACCACTGTCACCCTAATTCCCCATGACGTCTCGCCTCACTGTCTTCCAAGGCCACTCTCATCAAAATGCTCCATGATCTGTGTCAGCACAATATTGCATGACACTTGTCATCACAATGCTCCATGATGCCTGTCATCACAATGCTCCATGAATTTGTTATCACAATGCTCCAGGACCAGTTTCATCACAATACTCCATCCCCCTTTTCATCACAGTGCACAATGAAACCTTTCATTACAATGCTCCATGACACTTGTCATCACAATGCTCAGCGGCCTCTATCGTCACAATGCTCCCAGGCACTTTTCATCACGATGTTCCATGAAAACTTACATCACTTTGCTCCACGACCATTGTCATCACAATAGTCCATACCCTTGTCAACACAATGCTGCATAATCCCTGTCATCACAATTCTCCTTGACTGCTGTCATCACGATAATCCAGGACAATTTTCATAACAATGATTCATTCCCCCAGTCATCTCAGTGCTCCATGATACCTTTCATCACAATTCCTAGATGATCAATGTCATCACAAGGCCCCATGACACCTGTCATCACAATTCGCTATGACCCTTGTCATCACAATACTCGATGAACCGTGTCATCACAGTGTTCCAGGGCCCATGTCATCACAATGATCCATGACGACTTTCATCACAATGCTCCAATACACCTGTCATCACAATGCTCCATAGCCCCTGTTATCATATTGCTCCATGATCACTTTCATCACAATGATCCATGACCAATGTCATCTCCATTCCTAATGACGCCTGTCATCTCAATGCTCCATGGCACCTTCATCACAATGCTCCATGAACCCGTTCATCACAATGTTCCCTGTCCTTTTCATCACAATGTTCCATGGGCCCTGTCATCACAATGCGCCATGCGCTTGTCATCAAAATGCTCCAGAACTCTTGTCATCATAATGCTCCATGCCAGTGTCATCAAAATGCCCCATGACACTTGTCATCACAATGCTCCACGTCATTTGTCATCACAATGCTCCATGACCCTTGTCATAACAATGGTCCATGGCCTTGTCATCACAATGTTCCATGGCCTCTGACATCACTATGCTCTATGGTTTTTCTCATCACAATGCTCTTTGACCCCTGTCATCACAATGCTTGATGACCATTGTCATCACAATGCTCCAAGAACCCTGTCATCACAATGCTCCATGCCGTTGACATCACAATGCTCCATGGCCCTTGTAATTAGAATGCTCCATGCCCTTGTCATCACAATGCTCCAGAACACTTGTGATCATAATACGCCTTTCCTGTGTCATCCCATTGCTCAATGACCCTTGTCATCAAAATGTTCCTTGTCCTTTGTCATCACAGTGCTCCATGATACCTTTAATCAAAATTCTACATGACAACTGTCATCACAATGCAAGATGACCAATGTCATCACAAGGCCCCATGACACGTGTCATCACAATTCGCCTTGGCCCTGGACATCTCAATGCTGTATGAACCGTGTCATCACTAGGTTCCAGGACACTTGTCATCACAATGCTCCATGAACTCTGTTATCTCAATGTTCCATGGCCTTTGTATTCACAATGCTCCATTGTCCTGATAATCGCATTGCTCCATGAACACTTTCATCACAATGCTCCTTGACCACTGTCACCCTAATTCCCCATGACGTCTCGCCTCACTGTCTTCCAAGGCCACTCTCATCAAAATGCTCCATGATCTGTGTCAGCACAATATTGCATGACACTTGTCATCACAATGCTCCATGATGCCTGTCATCACAATGCTCCATGAATTTGTTATCACAATGCTCCAGGACCAGTTTCATCACAATACTCCATCCCCCTTTTCATCACAGTGCACAATGAAACCTTTCATTACAATGCTCCATGACACTTGTCATCACAATGCTCAGCGGCCTCTATCGTCACAATGCTCCCAGGCACTTTTCATCACGATGTTCCATGAAAACTTACATCACTTTGCTCCACGACCATTGTCATCACAATAGTCCATACCCTTGTCAACACAATGCTGCATAATCCCTGTCATCACAATTCTCCTTGACTGCTGTCATCACGATAATCCAGGACAATTTTCATAACAATGATTCATTCCCCCAGTCATCTCAGTGCTCCATGATACCTTTCATCACAATTCCTAGATGATCAATGTCATCACAAGGCCCCATGACACCTGTCATCACAATTCGCTATGACCCTTGTCATCACAATACTCGATGAACCGTGTCATCACAGTGTTCCAGGGCCCATGTCATCACAATGATCCATGACGACTTTCATCACAATGCTCCAATACACCTGTCATCACAATGCTCCATGGCCCCTGTTATCATATTGCTCCATGATCACTTTCATCACAATGATCCATGACCAATATCATCACCATTCCTAATGACGCCTGTCATCTCAATGCTCCATGGCACCTTCATCACAATGCTCCATGAACCCGTTCATCACAATGTTCCCTGTCCTTTTCATCACAATGTTCCATGGGCCCTGTCATCACAATGCGCCATGCGCTTGTCATCAAAATGCTCCAGAACTCTTGTCATCATAATGCTCCATGCCAGTGTCATCAAAATGCCCCATGACACTTGTCATCACAATGCTCCACGTCATTTGTCATCACAATGCTCCATGACCCTTGTCATAACAATGGTCCATGGCCTTGTCATCACAATGTTCCATGGCCTCTGACATCACTATGCTCTATGGTTTTTCTCATCACAATGCTCTTTGACCCCTGTCATCACAATGCTTGATGACCATTGTCATCACAATGCTCCAAGAACCCTGTCATCACAATGCTCCATGCCGTTGACATCACAATGCTCCATGGCCCTTGTAATTAGAATGCTCCATGCCCTTGTCATCACAATGCTCCCGAACACTTGTGATCATAATACGCCTTTCCTGTGTCATCCCATTGCTCAATGACCCTTGTCATCAAAATGTTCCTTGTCCTTTGTCATCACAGTGCTCCATGATACCTTTAATCAAAATTCTACATGACAACTGTCATCACAATGCAAGATGACCAATGTCATCACAAGGCCCCATGACACGTGTCATCACAATTCGCCTTGGCCCTGGACATCTCAATGCTGTATGAACCGTGTCATCACTAGGTTCCAGGACACTTGTCATCACAATGCTCCATGAACTCTGTTATCTCAATGTTCCATGGCCTTTGTATTCACAATGCTCCATTGTCCTGATAATCGCATTGCTCCATGAACACTTTCATCACAATGCTCCTTGACCACTGTCACCCTAATTCCCCATGACGTCTCGCCTCACTGTCTTCCAAGGCCACTCTCATCAAAATGCTCCATGATCTGTGTCAGCACAATATTGCATGACACTTGTCATCACAATGCTCCATGATGCCTGTCATCACAATGCTCCATGAATTTGTTATCACAATGCTCCAGGACCAGTTTCATCACAATACTCCATCCCCCTTTTCATCACAGTGCACAATGAAACCTTTCATTACAATGCTCCATGACACTTGTCATCACAATGCTCAGCGGCCTCTATCGTCACAATGCTCCCAGGCACTTTTCATCACGATGTTCCATGAAAACTTACATCACTTTGCTCCACGACCATTGTCATCACAATAGTCCATACCCTTGTCAACACAATGCTGCATAATCCCTGTCATCACAATTCTCCTTGACTGCTGTCATCACGATAATCCAGGACAATTTTCATAACAATGATTCATTCCCCCAGTCATCTCAGTGCTCCATGATACCTTTCATCACAATTCCTAGATGATCAATGTCATCACAAGGCCCCATGACACCTGTCATCACAATTCGCTATGACCCTTGTCATCACAATACTCGATGAACCGTGTCATCACAGTGTTCCAGGGCCCATGTCATCACAATGATCCATGACGACTTTCATCACAATGCTCCAATACACCTGTCATCACAATGCTCCATGGCCCCTGTTATCATATTGCTCCATGATCACTTTCATCACAATGATCCATGACCAATGTCATCACCATTCCTAATGACGCCTGTCATCTCAATGCTCCATGGCACCTTCATCACAATGCTCCATGAACCCGTTCATCACAATGTTCCCTGTCCTTTTCATCACAATGTTCCATGGGCCCTGTCATCACAATGCGCCATGCGCTTGTCATCAAAATGCTCCAGAACTCTTGTCATCATAATGCTCCATGCCAGTGTCATCAAAATGCCCCATGACACTTGTCATCACAATGCTCCACGTCATTTGTCATCACAATGCTCCATGACCCTTGTCATAACAATGGTCCATGGCCTTGTCATCACAATGTTCCATGGCCTCTGACATCACTATGCTCTATGGTTTTTCTCATCACAATGCTCTTTGACCCCTGTCATCACAATGCTTGATGACCATTGTCATCACAATGCTCCAAGAACCCTGTCATCACAATGCTCCATGCCGTTGACATCACAATGCTCCATGGCCCTTGTAATTAGAATGCTCCATGCCCTTGTCATCACAATGCTCCAGAACACCTGTGATCATAATACGCCTTTCCTGTGTCATCCCATTGCTCAATGACCCTTGTCATCAAAATGTTCCTTGTCCTTTGTCATCACAGTGCTCCATGATACCTTTAATCAAAATTCTACATGACAACTGTCATCACAATGCAAGATGACCAATGTCATCACAAGGCCCCATGACACGTGTCATCACAATTCGCCTTGGCCCTGGACATCTCAATGCTGTATGAACCGTGTCATCACTAGGTTCCAGGACACTTGTCATCACAATGCTCCATGAACTCTGTTATCTCAATGTTCCATGGCCTTTGTATTCACAATGCTCCATTGTCCTGATAATCGCATTGCTCCATGAACACTTTCATCACAATGCTCCTTGACCACTGTCACCCTAATTCCCCATGACGTCTCGCCTCACTGTCTTCCAAGGCCACTCTCATCAAAATGCTCCATGATCTGTGTCAGCACAATATTGCATGACACTTGTCATCACAATGCTCCATGATGCCTGTCATCACAATGCTCCATGAATTTGTTATCACAATGCTCCAGGACCAGTTTCATCACAATACTCCATCCCCCTTTTCATCACAGTGCACAATGAAACCTTTCATTACAATGCTCCATGACACTTGTCATCACAATGCTCAGCGGCCTCTATCGTCACAATGCTCCCAGGCACTTTTCATCACGATGTTCCATGAAAACTTACATCACTTTGCTCCACGACCATTGTCATCACAATAGTCCATACCCTTGTCAACACAATGCTGCATAATCCCTGTCATCACAATTCTCCTTGACTGCTGTCATCACGATAATCCAGGACAATTTTCATAACAATGATTCATTCCCCCAGTCATCTCAGTGCTCCATGATACCTTTCATCACAATTCCTAGATGATCAATGTCATCACAAGGCCCCATGACACCTGTCATCACAATTCGCTATGACCCTTGTCATCACAATACTCGATGAACCGTGTCATCACAGTGTTCCAGGGCCCATGTCATCACAATGATCCATGACGACTTTCATCACAATGCTCCAATACACCTGTCATCACAATGCTCCATGGCCCCTGTTATCATATTGCTCCATGATCACTTTCATCACAATGATCCATGACCAATGTCATCTCCATTCCTAATGACGCCTGTCATCTCAATGCTCCATGGCACCTTCATCACAATGCTCCATGAACCCGTTCATCACAATGTTCCCTGTCCTTTTCATCACAATGTTCCATGGGCCCTGTCATCACAATGCGCCATGCGCTTGTCATCAAAATGCTCCAGAACTCTTGTCATCATAATGCTCCATGCCAGTGTCATCAAAATGCCCCATGACACTTGTCATCACAATGCTCCACGTCATTTGTCATCACAATGCTCCATGACCCTTGTCATAACAATGGTCCATGGCCTTGTCATCACAATGTTCCATGGCCTCTGACATCACTATGCTCTATGGTTTTTCTCATCACAATGCTCTTTGACCCCTGTCATCACAATGCTTGATGACCATTGTCATCACAATGCTCCAAGAACCCTGTCATCACAATGCTCCATGCCGTTGACATCACAATGCTCCATGGCCCTTGTAATTAGAATGCTCCATGCCCTTGTCATCACAATGCTCCAGAACACTTGTGATCATAATACGCCTTTCCTGTGTCATCCCATTGCTCAATGACCCTTGTCATCAAAATGTTCCTTGTCCTTTGTCATCACAGTGCTCCATGATACCTTTAATCAAAATTCTACATGACAACTGTCATCACAACGCAAGATGACCAATGTCATCACAAGGCCCCATGACACGTGTCATCACAATTCGCCTTGGCCCTGGACATCTCAATGCTGTATGAACCGTGTCATCACTAGGTTCCAGGACACTTGTCATCACAATGCTCCATGAACTCTGTTATCTCAATGTTCCATGGCCTTTGTATTCACAATGCTCCATTGTCCTGATAATCGCATTGCTCCATGAACACTTTCATCACAATGCTTCTTGACCACTGTCACCCTAATTCCCCATGACGTCTCGCCTCACTGTCTTCCAAGGCCACTCTCATCAAAATGCTCCATGATCTGTGTCAGCACAATATTGCATGACACTTGTCATCACAATGCTCCATGATGCCTGTCATCACAATGCTCCATGAATTTGTTATCACAATGCTCCAGGACCAGTTTCATCACAATACTCCATCCCCCTTTTCATCACAGTGCACAATGAAACCTTTCATTACAATGCTCCATGACACTTGTCATCACAATGCTCAGCGGCCTCTATCGTCACAATGCTCCCAGGCACTTTTCATCACGATGTTCCATGAAAACTTACATCACTTTGCTCCACGACCATTGTCATCACAATAGTCCATACCCTTGTCAACACAATGCTGCATAATCCCTGTCATCACAATTCTCCTTGACTGCTGTCATCACGATAATCCAGGACAATTTTCATAACAATGATTCATTCCCCCAGTCATCTCAGTGCTCCATGATACCTTTCATCACAATTCCTAGATGATCAATGTCATCACAAGGCCCCATGACACCTGTCATCACAATTCGCTATGACCCTTGTCATCACAATACTCGATGAACCGTGTCATCACAGTGTTCCAGGGCCCATGTCATCACAATGATCCATGACGACTTTCATCACAATGCTCCAATACACCTGTCATCACAATGCTCCATGGCCCCTGTTATCATATTGCTCCATGATCACTTTCATCACAATGATCCATGACCAATGTCATCACCATTCCTAATGACGCCTGTCATCTCAATGCTCCATGGCACCTTCATCACAATGCTCCATGAACCCATTCATCACAATGTTCCCTGTCCTTTTCATCACAATGTTCCATGGGCCCTGTCATCACAATGCTCCATGCGCTTGTCATCAAAATGCTCCAGAACTCTTGTCATCATAATGCTCCATGCCAGTGTCATCAAAATGCCCCATGACACTTGTCATCACAATGCTCCACGTCATTTGTCATCACAATGCTCCATGACCCTTGTCATAACAATGGTCCATGGCCTTGTCATCACAATGTTCCATGGCCTCTGACATCACTATGCTCTATGGTTTTTCTCATCACAATGCTCTTTGACCCCTGTCATCACAATGCTTGATGACCATTGTCATCACAATGCTCCCAGAACCCTGTCATCACAATGCTCCATGCCGTTGACATCACAATGCTCCATGGCCCTTGTAATTAGAATGCTCCATGCCCTTGTCATCACAATGCTCCAGAACACTTGTGATCATAATACGCCTTTCCTGTGTCATCCCATTGCTCAATGACCCTTGTCATCAAAATGTTCCTTGTCCTTTGTCATCACAGTGCTCCATGATACCTTTAATCAAAATTCTACATGACAACTGTCATCACAACGCAAGATGACCAATGTCATCACAAGGCCCCATGACACGTGTCATCACAATTCGCCTTGGCCCTGGACATCTCAATGCTGTATGAACCGTGTCATCACTAGGTTCCAGGACACTTGTCATCACAATGCTCCATGAACTCTGTTATCTCAATGTTCCATGGCCTTTGTATTCACAATGCTCCATTGTCCTGATAATCGCATTGCTCCATGAACACTTTCATCACAATGCTTCTTGACCACTGTCACCCTAATTCCCCATGACGTCTCGCCTCACTGTCTTCCAAGGCCACTCTCATCAAAATGCTCCATGATCTGTGTCAGCACAATATTGCATGACACTTGTCATCACAATGCTCCATGATGCCTGTCATCACAATGCTCCATGAATTTGTTATCACAATGCTCCAGGACCAGTTTCATCACAATACTCCATCCCCCTTTTCATCACAGTGCACAATGAAACCTTTCATTACAATGCTCCATGACACTTGTCATCACAATGCTCAGCGGCCTCTATCGTCACAATGCTCCCAGGCACTTTTCATCACGATGTTCCATGAAAACTTACATCACTTTGCTCCACGACCATTGTCATCACAATAGTCCATACCCTTGTCAACACAATGCTGCATAATCCCTGTCATCACAATTCTCCTTGACTGCTGTCATCACGATAATCCAGGACAATTTTCATAACAATGATTCATTCCCCCAGTCATCTCAGTGCTCCATGATACCTTTCATCACAATTCCTAGATGATCAATGTCATCACAAGGCCCCATGACACCTGTCATCACAATTCGCTATGACCCTTGTCATCACAATACTCGATGAACCGTGTCATCACAGTGTTCCAGGGCCCATGTCATCACAATGATCCATGACGACTTTCATCACAATGCTCCAATACACCTGTCATCACAATGCTCCATAGCCCCTGTTATCATATTGCTCCATGATCACTTTCATCACAATGATCCATGACCAATGTCATCTCCATTCCTAATGACGCCTGTCATCTCAATGCTCCATGGCACCTTCATCACAATGCTCCATGAACCCGTTCATCACAATGTTCCCTGTCCTTTTCATCACAATGTTCCATGGGCCCTGTCATCACAATGCGCCATGCGCTTGTCATCAAAATGCTCCAGAACTCTTGTCATCATAATGCTCCATGCCAGTGTCATCAAAATGCCCCATGACACTTGTCATCACAATGCTCCACGTCATTTGTCATCACAATGCTCCATGACCCTTGTCATAACAATGGTCCATGGCCTTGTCATCACAATGTTCCATGGCCTCTGACATCACTATGCTCTATGGTTTTTCTCATCACAATGCTCTTTGACCCCTGTCATCACAATGCTTGATGACCATTGTCATCACAATGCTCCAAGAACCCTGTCATCACAATGCTCCATGCCGTTGACATCACAATGCTCCATGGCCCTTGTAATTAGAATGCTCCATGCCCTTGTCATCACAATGCTCCAGAACACTTGTGATCATAATACGCCTTTCCTGTGTCATCCCATTGCTCAATGACCCTTGTCATCAAAATGTTCCTTGTCCTTTGTCATCACAGTGCTCCATGATACCTTTAATCAAAATTCTACATGACAACTGTCATCACAATGCAAGATGACCAATGTCATCACAAGGCCCCATGACACGTGTCATCACAATTCGCCTTGGCCCTGGACATCTCAATGCTGTATGAACCGTGTCATCACTAGGTTCCAGGACACTTGTCATCACAATGCTCCATGAACTCTGTTATCTCAATGTTCCATGGCCTTTGTATTCACAATGCTCCATTGTCC
Source organism: Balaenoptera physalus (assembly GCF_965194825.1). Taxonomy (NCBI): domain Eukaryota; kingdom Metazoa; phylum Chordata; class Mammalia; order Artiodactyla; family Balaenopteridae; genus Balaenoptera; species Balaenoptera physalus. The sequence goes on from NW_028126151.1 coordinate 319,524, forward strand.
TGATAATCGCATTGCTCCATGAACACTTTCATCACAATGCTCCTTGACCACTCTCACCCTAATTCCCCATGACGTCTCGCCTCACTGTCTTCCAAGGCCACTCTCATCAAAATGCTCCATGATCTGTGTCAGCACAATATTGCATGACACTTGTCATCACAATGCTCCATGATGCCTGTCATCACAATGCTCCATGAATTTGTTATCACAATGCTCCAGGACCAGTTTCATCACAATACTCCATCCCCCTTTTCATCACAGTGCACAATGAAACCTTTCATTACAATGCTCCATGACACTTGTCATCACAATGCTCAGCGGCCTCTATCGTCACAATGCTCCCAGGCACTTTTCATCACGATGTTCCATGAAAACTTACATCACTTTGCTCCACGACCATTGTCATCACAATAGTCCATACCCTTGTCAACACAATGCTGCATAATCCCTGTCATCACAATTCTCCTTGACTGCTGTCATCACGATAATCCAGGACAATTTTCATAACAATGATTCATTCCCCCAGTCATCTCAGTGCTCCATGATACCTTTCATCACAATTCCTAGATGATCAATGTCATCACAAGGCCCCATGACACCTGTCATCACAATTCGCTATGACCCTTGTCATCACAATACTCGATGAACCGTGTCATCACAGTGTTCCAGGGCCCATGTCATCACAATGATCCATGACGACTTTCATCACAATGCTCCAATACACCTGTCATCACAATGCTCCATGGCCCCTGTTATCATATTGCTCCATGATCACTTTCATCACAATGATCCATGACCAATATCATCACCATTCCTAATGACGCCTGTCATCTCAATGCTCCATGGCACCTTCATCACAATGCTCCATGAACCCGTTCATCACAATGTTCCCTGTCCTTTTCATCACAATGTTCCATGGGCCCTGTCATCACAATGCGCCATGCGCTTGTCATCAAAATGCTCCAGAACTCTTGTCATCATAATGCTCCATGCCAGTGTCATCAAAATGCCCCATGACACTTGTCATCACAATGCTCCACGTCATTTGTCATCACAATGCTCCATGACCCTTGTCATAACAATGGTCCATGGCCTTGTCATCACAATGTTCCATGGCCTCTGACATCACTATGCTCTATGGTTTTTCTCATCACAATGCTCTTTGACCCCTGTCATCACAATGCTTGATGACCATTGTCATCACAATGCTCCAAGAACCCTGTCATCACAATGCTCCATGCCGTTGACATCACAATGCTCCATGGCCCTTGTAATTAGAATGCTCCATGCCCTTGTCATCACAATGCTCCCGAACACTTGTGATCATAATACGCCTTTCCTGTGTCATCCCATTGCTCAATGACCCTTGTCATCAAAATGTTCCTTGTCCTTTGTCATCACAGTGCTCCATGATACCTTTAATCAAAATTCTACATGACAACTGTCATCACAATGCAAGATGACCAATGTCATCACAAGGCCCCATGACACGTGTCATCACAATTCGCCTTGGCCCTGGACATCTCAATGCTGTATGAACCGTGTCATCACTAGGTTCCAGGACACTTGTCATCACAATGCTCCATGAACTCTGTTATCTCAATGTTCCATGGCCTTTGTATTCACAATGCTCCATTGTCCTGATAATCGCATTGCTCCATGAACACTTTCATCACAATGCTCCTTGACCACTGTCACCCTAATTCCCCATGACGTCTCGCCTCACTGTCTTCCAAGGCCACTCTCATCAAAATGCTCCATGATCTGTGTCAGCACAATATTGCATGACACTTGTCATCACAATGCTCCATGATGCCTGTCATCACAATGCTCCATGAATTTGTTATCACAATGCTCCAGGACCAGTTTCATCACAATACTCCATCCCCCTTTTCATCACAGTGCACAATGAAACCTTTCATTACAATGCTCCATGACACTTGTCATCACAATGCTCAGCGGCCTCTATCGTCACAATGCTCCCAGGCACTTTTCATCACGATGTTCCATGAAAACTTACATCACTTTGCTCCACGACCATTGTCATCACAATAGTCCATACCCTTGTCAACACAATGCTGCATAATCCCTGTCATCACAATTCTCCTTGACTGCTGTCATCACGATAATCCAGGACAATTTTCATAACAATGATTCATTCCCCCAGTCATCTCAGTGCTCCATGATACCTTTCATCACAATTCCTAGATGATCAATGTCATCACAAGGCCCCATGACACCTGTCATCACAATTCGCTATGACCCTTGTCATCACAATACTCGATGAACCGTGTCATCACAGTGTTCCAGGGCCCATGTCATCACAATGATCCATGACGACTTTCATCACAATGCTCCAATACACCTGTCATCACAATGCTCCATGGCCCCTGTTATCATATTGCTCCATGATCACTTTCATCACAATGATCCATGACCAATGTCATCACCATTCCTAATGACGCCTGTCATCTCAATGCTCCATGGCACCTTCATCACAATGCTCCATGAACCCGTTCATCACAATGTTCCCTGTCCTTTTCATCACAATGTTCCATGGGCCCTGTCATCACAATGCGCCATGCGCTTGTCATCAAAATGCTCCAGAACTCTTGTCATCATAATGCTCCATGCCAGTGTCATCAAAATGCCCCATGACACTTGTCATCACAATGCTCCACGTCATTTGTCATCACAATGCTCCATGACCCTTGTCATAACAATGGTCCATGGCCTTGTCATCACAATGTTCCATGGCCTCTGACATCACTATGCTCTATGGTTTTTCTCATCACAATGCTCTTTGACCCCTGTCATCACAATGCTTGATGACCATTGTCATCACAATGCTCCAAGAACCCTGTCATCACAATGCTCCATGCCGTTGACATCACAATGCTCCATGGCCCTTGTAATTAGAATGCTCCATGCCCTTGTCATCACAATGCTCCAGAACACCTGTGATCATAATACGCCTTTCCTGTGTCATCCCATTGCTCAATGACCCTTGTCATCAAAATGTTCCTTGTCCTTTGTCATCACAGTGCTCCATGATACCTTTAATCAAAATTCTACATGACAACTGTCATCACAATGCAAGATGACCAATGTCATCACAAGGCCCCATGACACGTGTCATCACAATTCGCCTTGGCCCTGGACATCTCAATGCTGTATGAACCGTGTCATCACTAGGTTCCAGGACACTTGTCATCACAATGCTCCATGAACTCTGTTATCTCAATGTTCCATGGCCTTTGTATTCACAATGCTCCATTGTCCTGATAATCGCATTGCTCCATGAACACTTTCATCACAATGCTCCTTGACCACTGTCACCCTAATTCCCCATGACGTCTCGCCTCACTGTCTTCCAAGGCCACTCTCATCAAAATGCTCCATGATCTGTGTCAGCACAATATTGCATGACACTTGTCATCACAATGCTCCATGATGCCTGTCATCACAATGCTCCATGAATTTGTTATCACAATGCTCCAGGACCAGTTTCATCACAATACTCCATCCCCCTTTTCATCACAGTGCACAATGAAACCTTTCATTACAATGCTCCATGACACTTGTCATCACAATGCTCAGCGGCCTCTATCGTCACAATGCTCCCAGGCACTTTTCATCACGATGTTCCATGAAAACTTACATCACTTTGCTCCACGACCATTGTCATCACAATAGTCCATACCCTTGTCAACACAATGCTGCATAATCCCTGTCATCACAATTCTCCTTGACTGCTGTCATCACGATAATCCAGGACAATTTTCATAACAATGATTCATTCCCCCAGTCATCTCAGTGCTCCATGATACCTTTCATCACAATTCCTAGATGATCAATGTCATCACAAGGCCCCATGACACCTGTCATCACAATTCGCTATGACCCTTGTCATCACAATACTCGATGAACCGTGTCATCACAGTGTTCCAGGGCCCATGTCATCACAATGATCCATGACGACTTTCATCACAATGCTCCAATACACCTGTCATCACAATGCTCCATGGCCCCTGTTATCATATTGCTCCATGATCACTTTCATCACAATGATCCATGACCAATGTCATCTCCATTCCTAATGACGCCTGTCATCTCAATGCTCCATGGCACCTTCATCACAATGCTCCATGAACCCGTTCATCACAATGTTCCCTGTCCTTTTCATCACAATGTTCCATGGGCCCTGTCATCACAATGCGCCATGCGCTTGTCATCAAAATGCTCCAGAACTCTTGTCATCATAATGCTCCATGCCAGTGTCATCAAAATGCCCCATGACACTTGTCATCACAATGCTCCACGTCATTTGTCATCACAATGCTCCATGACCCTTGTCATAACAATGGTCCATGGCCTTGTCATCACAATGTTCCATGGCCTCTGACATCACTATGCTCTATGGTTTTTCTCATCACAATGCTCTTTGACCCCTGTCATCACAATGCTTGATGACCATTGTCATCACAATGCTCCAAGAACCCTGTCATCACAATGCTCCATGCCGTTGACATCACAATGCTCCATGGCCCTTGTAATTAGAATGCTCCATGCCCTTGTCATCACAATGCTCCAGAACACCTGTGATCATAATACGCCTTTCCTGTGTCATCCCATTGCTCAATGACCCTTGTCATCAAAATGTTCCTTGTCCTTTGTCATCACAGTGCTCCATGATACCTTTAATCAAAATTCTACATGACAACTGTCATCACAACGCAAGATGACCAATGTCATCACAAGGCCCCATGACACGTGTCATCACAATTCGCCTTGGCCCTGGACATCTCAATGCTGTATGAACGGTGTCATCACTAGGTTCCAGGTCACTTGTCATCACAATGCTCCATGAACTCTGTTATCTCAATGTTCCATGGCCTTTGTATTCACAATGCTCCATTGTCCTGATAATCGCATTGCTCCATGAACACTTTCATCACAATGCTCCTTGACCACTGTCACCCTAATTCCCCATGACGTCTCGCCTCACTGTCTTCCAAGGCCACTCTCATCAAAATGCTCCATGATCTGTGTCAGCACAATATTGCATGACACTTGTCATCACAATGCTCCATGATGCCTGTCATCACAATGCTCCATGAATTTGTTATCACAATGCTCCAGGACCAGTTTCATCACAATACTCCATCCCCCTTTTCATCACAGTGCACAATGAAACCTTTCATTACAATGCTCCATGACACTTGTCATCACAATGCTCAGCGGCCTCTATCGTCACAATGCTCCCAGGCACTTTTCATCACGATGTTCCATGAAAACTTACATCACTTTGCTCCACGACCATTGTCATCACAATAGTCCATACCCTTGTCAACACAATGCTGCATAATCCCTGTCATCACAATTCTCCTTGACTGCTGTCATCACGATAATCCAGGACAATTTTCATAACAATGATTCATTCCCCCAGTCATCTCAGTGCTCCATGATACCTTTCATCACAATTCCTAGATGATCAATGTCATCACAAGGCCCCATGACACCTGTCATCACAATTCGCTATGACCCTTGTCATCACAATACTCGATGAACCGTGTCATCACAGTGTTCCAGGGCCCATGTCATCACAATGATCCATGACGACTTTCATCACAATGCTCCAATACACCTGTCATCACAATGCTCCATGGCCCCTGTTATCATATTGCTCCATGATCACTTTCATCACAATGATCCATGACCAATGTCATCACCATTCCTAATGACGCCTGTCATCTCAATGCTCCATGGCACCTTCATCACAATGCTCCATGAACCCGTTCATCACAATGTTCCCTGTCCTTTTCATCACAATGTTCCATGGGCCCTGTCATCACAATGCGCCATGCGCTTGTCATCAAAATGCTCCAGAACTCTTGTCATCATAATGCTCCATGCCAGTGTCATCAAAATGCCCCATGACACTTGTCATCACAATGCTCCACGTCATTTGTCATCACAATGCTCCATGACCCTTGTCATAACAATGGTCCATGGCCTTGTCATCACAATGTTCCATGGCCTCTGACATCACTATGCTCTATGGTTTTTCTCATCACAATGCTCTTTGACCCCTGTCATCACAATGCTTGATGACCATTGTCATCACAATGCTCCAAGAACCCTGTCATCACAATGCTCCATGCCGTTGACATCACAATGCTCCATGGCCCTTGTAATTAGAATGCTCCATGCCCTTGTCATCACAATGCTCCAGAACACCTGTGATCATAATACGCCTTTCCTGTGTCATCCCATTGCTCAATGACCCTTGTCATCAAAATGTTCCTTGTCCTTTGTCATCACAGTGCTCCATGATACCTTTAATCAAAATTCTACATGACAACTGTCATCACAATGCAAGATGACCAATGTCATCACAAGGCCCCATGACACGTGTCATCACAATTCGCCTTGGCCCTGGACATCTCAATGCTGTATGAACCGTGTCATCACTAGGTTCCAGGACACTTGTCATCACAATGCTCCATGAACTCTGTTATCTCAATGTTCCATGGCCTTTGTATTCACAATGCTCCATTGTCCTGATAATCGCATTGCTCCATGAACACTTTCATCACAATGCTCCTTGACCACTGTCACCCTAATTCCCCATGACGTCTCGCCTCACTGTCTTCCAAGGCCACTCTCATCAAAATGCTCCATGATCTGTGTCAGCACAATATTGCATGACACTTGTCATCACAATGCTCCATGATGCCTGTCATCACAATGCTCCATGAATTTGTTATCACAATGCTCCAGGACCAGTTTCATCACAATACTCCATCCCCCTTTTCATCACAGTGCACAATGAAACCTTTCATTACAATGCTCCATGACACTTGTCATCACAATGCTCAGCGGCCTCTATCGTCACAATGCTCCCAGGCACTTTTCATCACGATGTTCCATGAAAACTTACATCACTTTGCTCCACGACCATTGTCATCACAATAGTCCATACCCTTGTCAACACAATGCTGCATAATCCCTGTCATCACAATTCTCCTTGACTGCTGTCATCACGATAATCCAGGACAATTTTCATAACAATGATTCATTCCCCCAGTCATCTCAGTGCTCCATGATACCTTTCATCACAATTCCTAGATGATCAATGTCATCACAAGGCCCCATGACACCTGTCATCACAATTCGCTATGACCCTTGTCATCACAATACTCGATGAACCGTGTCATCACAGTGTTCCAGGGCCCATGTCATCACAATGATCCATGACGACTTTCATCACAATGCTCCAATACACCTGTCATCACAATGCTCCATGGCCCCTGTTATCATATTGCTCCATGATCACTTTCATCACAATGATCCATGACCAATGTCATCTCCATTCCTAATGACGCCTGTCATCTCAATGCTCCATGGCACCTTCATCACAATGCTCCATGAACCCGTTCATCACAATGTTCCCTGTCCTTTTCATCACAATGTTCCATGGGCCCTGTCATCACAATGCGCCATGCGCTTGTCATCAAAATGCTCCAGAACTCTTGTCATCATAATGCTCCATGCCAGTGTCATCAAAATGCCCCATGACACTTGTCATCACAATGCTCCACGTCATTTGTCATCACAATGCTCCATGACCCTTGTCATAACAATGGTCCATGGCCTTGTCATCACAATGTTCCATGGCCTCTGACATCACTATGCTCTATGGTTTTTCTCATCACAATGCTCTTTGACCCCTGTCATCACAATGCTTGATGACCATTGTCATCACAATGCTCCAAGAACCCTGTCATCACAATGCTCCATGCCGTTGACATCACAATGCTCCATGGCCCTTGTAATTAGAATGCTCCATGCCCTTGTCATCACAATGCTCCAGAACACCTGTGATCATAATACGCCTTTCCTGTGTCATCCCATTGCTCAATGACCCTTGTCATCAAAATGTTCCTTGTCCTTTGTCATCACAGTGCTCCATGATACCTTTAATCAAAATTCTACATGACAACTGTCATCACAACGCAAGATGACCAATGTCATCACAAGGCCCCATGACACGTGTCATCACAATTCGCCTTGGCCCTGGACATCTCAATGCTGTATGAACGGTGTCATCACTAGGTTCCAGGTCACTTGTCATCACAATGCTCCATGAACTCTGTTATCTCAATGTTCCATGGCCTTTGTATTCACAATGCTCCATTGTCCTGATAATCGCATTGCTCCATGAACACTTTCATCACAATGCTCCTTGACCACTGTCACCCTAATTCCCCATGACGTCTCGCCTCACTGTCTTCCAAGGCCACTCTCATCAAAATGCTCCATGATCTGTGTCAGCACAATATTGCATGACACTTGTCATCACAATGCTCCATGATGCCTGTCATCACAATGCTCCATGAATTTGTTATCACAATGCTCCAGGACCAGTTTCATCACAATACTCCATCCCCCTTTTCATCACAGTGCACAATGAAACCTTTCATTACAATGCTCCATGACACTTGTCATCACAATGCTCAGCGGCCTCTATCGTCACAATGCTCCCAGGCACTTTTCATCACGATGTTCCATGAAAACTTACATCACTTTGCTCCACGACCATTGTCATCACAATAGTCCATACCCTTGTCAACACAATGCTGCATAATCCCTGTCATCACAATTCTCCTTGACTGCTGTCATCACGATAATCCAGGACAATTTTCATAACAATGATTCATTCCCCCAGTCATCTCAGTGCTCCATGATACCTTTCATCACAATTCCTAGATGATCAATGTCATCACAAGGCCCCATGACACCTGTCATCACAATTCGCTATGACCCTTGTCATCACAATACTCGATGAACCGTGTCATCACAGTGTTCCAGGGCCCATGTCATCACAATGATCCATGACGACTTTCATCACAATGCTCCAATACACCTGTCATCACAATGCTCCATGGCCCCTGTTATCATATTGCTCCATGATCACTTTCATCACAATGATCCATGACCAATGTCATCACCATTCCTAATGACGCCTGTCATCTCAATGCTCCATGGCACCTTCATCACAATGCTCCATGAACCCGTTCATCACAATGTTCCCTGTCCTTTTCATCACAATGTTCCATGGGCCCTGTCATCACAATGCTCCATGCGCTTGTCATCAAAATGCTCCAGAACTCTTGTCATCATAATGCTCCATGCCAGTGTCATCAAAATGCCCCATGACACTTGTCATCAGAATGCTCCACGTCATTTGTCATCACAATGCTCCATGACCCTTGTCATAACAATGGTCCATGGCCTTGTCATCACAATGTTCCATGGCCTCTGACATCACTATGCTCTATGGTTTTTCTCATCACAATGCTCTTTGACCCCTGTCATCACAATGCTTGATGACCATTGTCATCACAATGCTCCAAGAACCCTGTCATCACAATGCTCCATGCCGTTGACATCACAATGCTCCATGGCCCTTGTAATTAGAATGCTCCATGCCCTTGTCATCACAATGCTCCAGAACACCTGTGATCATAATACGCCTTTCCTGTGTCATCCCATTGCTCAATGACCCTTGTCATCAAAATGTTCCTTGTCCTTTGTCATCACAGTGCTCCATGATACCTTTAATCAAAATTCTACATGACAACTGTCATCACAACGCAAGATGACCAATGTCATCACAAGGCCCCATGACACGTGTCATCACAATTCGCCTTGGCCCTGGACATCTCAATGCTGTATGAACCGTGTCATCACTAGGTTCCAGGACACTTGTCATCACAATGCTCCATGAACTCTGTTATCTCAATGTTCCATGGCCTTTGTATTCACAATGCTCCATTGTCCTGATAATCGCATTGCTCCATGAACACATTCATCACAATGCTCCTTGACCACTGTCACCCTAATTCCCCATGAGGTCTCGCCTCACTGTCTTCCAAGGCCACTCTCATCAAAATGCTCCATGATCTGTGTCAGCACAATATTGCATGACACTTGTCATCACAATGCTCCATGATGCCTGTCATCACAATGCTCCATGAATTTGTTATCACAATGCTCCAGGACCAGTTTCATCACAATACTCCATCCCCCTTTTCATCACAGTGCACAATGAAACCTTTCATTACAATGCTCCATGACACTTGTCATCACAATGCTCAGCGGCCTCTATCGTCACAATGCTCCCAGGCACTTTTCATCACGATGTTCCATGAAAACTTACATCACTTTGCTCCACGACCATTGTCATCACAATAGTCCATACCCTTGTCAACACAATGCTGCATAATCCCTGTCATCACAATTCTCCTTGACTGCTGTCATCACGATAATCCAGGACAATTTTCATAACAATGATTCATTCCCCCAGTCATCTCAGTGCTCCATGATACCTTTCATCACAATTCCTAGATGATCAATGTCATCACAAGGCCCCATGACACCTGTCATCACAATTCGCTATGACCCTTGTCATCACAATACTCGATGAACCGTGTCATCACAGTGTTCCAGGGCCCATGTCATCACAATGATCCATGACGACTTTCATCACAATGCTCCAATACACCTGTCATCACAATGCTCCATGGCCCCTGTTATCATATTGCTCCATGATCACTTTCATCACAATGATCCATGACCAATGTCATCACCATTCCTAATGACGCCTGTCATCTCAATGCTCCATGGCACCTTCATCACAATGCTCCATGAACCCGTTCATCACAATGTTCCCTGTCCTTTTCATCACAATGTTCCATGGGCCCTGTCATCACAATGCTCCATGCGCTTGTCATCAAAATGCTCCAGAACTCTTGTCATCATAATGCTCCATGCCAGTGTCATCAAAATGCCCCATGACACTTGTCATCACAATGCTCCATGACCCTTGTCATAACAATGGTCCATGGCCTTGTCATCACAATGTTCCATGGCCTCTGACATCACTATGCTCTATGGTTTTTCTCATCACAATGCTCTTTGACCCCTGTCATCACAATGCTTGATGACCATTGTCATCACAATGCTCCAAGAACCCTGTCATCACAATGCTCCATGCCGTTGACATCACAATGCTCCATGGCCCTTGTAATTAGAATGCTCCATGCCCTTGTCATCACAATGCTCCAGAACACCTGTGATCATAATACGCCTTTCCTGTGTCATCCCATTGCTCAATGACCCTTGTCATCAAAATGTTCCTTGTCCTTTGTCATCACAGTGCTCCATGATACCTTTAATCAAAATTCTACATGACAACTGTCATCACAACGCAAGATGACCAATGTCATCACAAGGCCCCATGACACGTGTCATCACAATTCGCCTTGGCCCTGGACATCTCAATGCTGTATGAACCGTGTCATCACTAGGTTCCAGGACACTTGTCATCACAATGCTCCATGAACTCTGTTATCTCAATGTTCCATGGCCTTTGTATTCACAATGCTCCATTGTCCTGATAATCGCATTGCTCCATGAACACATTCATCACAATGCTCCTTGACCACTGTCACCCTAATTCCCCATGAGGTCTCGCCTCACTGTCTTCCAAGGCCACTCTCATCAAAATGCTCCATGATCTGTGTCAGCACAATATTGCATGACACTTGTCATCACAATGCTCCATGATGCCTGTCATCACAATGCTCCATGAATTTGTTATCACAATGCTCCAGGACCAGTTTCATCACAATACTCCATCCCCCTTTTCATCACAGTGCACAATGAAACCTTTCATTACAATGCTCCATGACACTTGTCATCACAATGCTCAGCGGCCTTTATCGTCACAATGCTCCCAGGCACTTTTCATCACGATGTTCCATGAAAACTTACATCACTTTGCTCCACGACCATTGTCATCACAATAGTCCATACCCTTGTCAACACAATGCTGCATAATCCCTGTCATCACAATTCTCCTTGACTGCTGTCATCACGATAATCCAGGACAATTTTCATAACAATGATTCATTCCCCCAGTCATCTCAGTGCTCCATGATACCTTTCATCACAATTCCTAGATGATCAATGTCATCACAAGGCCCCATGACACCTGTCATCACAATTCGCTATGACCCTTGTCATCACAATACTCGATGAACCGTGTCATCACAGTGTTCCAGGGCCCATGTCATCACAATGATCCATGACGACTTTCATCACAATGCTCCAATACACCTGTCATCACAATGCTCCATGGCCCCTGTTATCATATTGCTCCATGATCACTTTCATCACAATGATCCATGACCAATGTCATCACCATTCCTAATGACGCCTGTCATCTCAATGCTCCATGGCACCTTCATCACAATGCTCCATGAACCCGTTCATCACAATGTTCCCTGTCCTTTTCATCACAATGTTCCATGGGCCCTGTCATCGCAATGCGCCATGCGCTTGTCATCAAAATGCTCCAGAACTCTTGTCATCATAATGCTCCATGCCAGTGTCATCAAAATGCCCCATGACACTTGTCATCACAATGCTCCACGTCATTTGTCATCACAATGCTCCATGACCCTTGTCATAACAATGGTCCATGGCCTTGTCATCACAATGTTCCATGGCCTCTGACATCACTATGCTCTATGGTTTTTCTCATCACAATGCTCTTTGACCCCTGTCATCACAATGCTTGATGACCATTGTCATCACAATGCTCCAAGAACCCTGTCATCACAATGCTCCATGCCGTTGACATCACAATGCTCCATGGCCCTTGTAATTAGAATGCTCCATGCCCTTGTCATCACAATGCTCCAGAGCACTTGTGATCATAATACGCCTTTCCTGTGTCATCCCATTGCTCAATGACCCTTGTCATCAAAATGTTCCTTGTCCTTTGTCATCACAGTGCTCCATGATACCTTTATTCAAAATTCTACATGACAACTGTCATCACAATGCAAGATGACCAATGTCATCACAAGGCCCCATGACACGTGTCATCACAATTCGCCTTGGCCCTGGACATCTCAATGCTGTATGAACCGTGTCATCACTAGGTTCCAGGACACTTGTCATCACAATGCTCCATGAACTCTGTTATCTCAATGTTCCATGGCCTTTGTATTCACAATGCTCCATTGTCCTGATAATCGCATTGCTCCATGAACACTTTCATCACAATGCTCCTTGACCACTGTCACCCTAATTCCCCATGACGTCTCGCCTCACTGTCTTCCAAGGCCACTCTCATCAAAATGCTCCATGATCTGTGTCAGCACAATATTGCATGACACTTGTCATCACAATGCTCCATGATGCCTGTCATCACAATGCTCCATGAATTTGTTATCACAATGCTCCAGGACCAGTTTCATCACAATACTCCATCCCCCTTTTCATCACAGTGCACAATGAAACCTTTCATTACAATGCTCCATGACACTTGTCATCACAATGCTCAGCGGCCTCTATCGTCACAATGCTCCCAGGCACTTTTCATCACGATGTTCCATGAAAACTTACATCACTTTGCTCCACGACCATTGTCATCACAATAGTCCATACCCTTGTCAACACAATGCTGCATAATCCCTGTCATCACAATTCTCCTTGACTGCTGTCATCACGATAATCCAGGACAATTTTCATAACAATGATTCATTCCCCCAGTCATCTCAGTGCTCCATGATACCTTTCATCACAATTCCTAGATGATCAATGTCATCACAAGGCCCCATGACACCTGTCATCACAATTCGCTATGACCCTTGTCATCACAATACTCGATGAACCGTGTCATCACAGTGTTCCAGGGCCCATGTCATCACAATGATCCATGACGACTTTCATCACAATGCTCCAATACACCTGTCATCACAATGCTCCATGGCCCCTGTTATCATATTGCTCCATGATCACTTTCATCACAATGATCCATGACCAATGTCATCACCATTCCTAATGACGCCTGTCATCTCAATGCTCCATGGCACCTTCATCACAATGCTCCATGAACCCGTTCATCACAATGTTCCCTGTCCTTTTCATCACAATGTTCCATGGGCCCTGTCATCACAATGCTCCATGCGCTTGTCATCAAAATGCTCCAGAACTCTTGTCATCATAATGCTCCATGCCAGTGTCATCAAAATGCCCCATGACACTTGTCATCAGAATGCTCCACGTCATTTGTCATCACAATGCTCCATGACCCTTGTCATAACAATGGTCCATGGCCTTGTCATCACAATGTTCCATGGCCTCTGACATCACTATGCTGTATGGTTTTTCTCATCACAATGCTCTTTGACCCCTGTCATCACAATGCTTGATGCCCTTGTCATCACAATGCTCCAGAACACCTGTGATCATAATACGCCTTTCCTGTGTCATCCCATTGCTCAATGACCCTTGTCATCAAAATGTTCCTTGTCCTTTGTCATCACAGTGCTCCATGATACCTTTAATCAAAATTCTACATGACAACTGTCATCACAACGCAAGATGACCAATGTCATCACAAGGCCCCATGACACGTGTCATCACAATTCGCCTTGGCCCTGGACATCTCAATGCTGTATGAACCGTGTCATCACTAGGTTCCAGGACACTTGTCATCACAATGCTCCATGAACTCTGTTATCTCAATGTTCCATGGCCTTTGTATTCACAATGCTCCATTGTCCTGATAATCGCATTGCTCCATGAACACATTCATCACAATGCTCCTTGACCACTGTCACCCTAATTCCCCATGAGGTCTCGCCTCACTGTCTTCCAAGGCCACTCTCATCAAAATGCTCCATGATCTGTGTCAGCACAATATTGCATGACACTTGTCATCACAATGCTCCATGATGCCTGTCATCACAATGCTCCATGAATTTGTTATCACAATGCTCCAGGACCAGTTTCATCACAATACTCCATCCCCCTTTTCATCACAGTGCACAATGAAACCTTTCATTACAATGCTCCATGACACTTGTCATCACAATGCTCAGCGGCCTCTATCGTCACAATGCTCCCAGGCACTTTTCATCACGATGTTCCATGAAAACTTACATCACTTTGCTCCACGACCATTGTCATCACAATAGTCCATACCCTTGTCAACACAATGCTGCATAATCCCTGTCATCACAATTCTCCTTGACTGCTGTCATCACGATAATCCAGGACAATTTTCATAACAATGATTCATTCCCCCAGTCATCTCAGTGCTCCATGATACCTTTCATCACAATTCCTAGATGATCAATGTCATCACAAGGCCCCATGACACCTGTCATCACAATTCGCTATGACCCTTGTCATCACAATACTCGATGAACCGTGTCATCACAGTGTTCCAGGGCCCATGTCATCACAATGATCCATGACGACTTTCATCACAATGCTCCAATACACCTGTCATCACAATGCTCCATGGCCCCTGTTATCATATTGCTCCATGATCACTTTCATCACAATGATCCATGACCAATGTCATCACCATTCCTAATGACGCCTGTCATCTCAATGCTCCATGGCACCTTCATCACAATGCTCCATGAACCCGTTCATCACAATGTTCCCTGTCCTTTTCATCACAATGTTCCATGGGCCCTGTCATCACAATGCTCCATGCGCTTGTCATCAAAATGCTCCAGAACTCTTGTCATCATAATGCTCCATGCCAGTGTCATCAAAATGCCCCATGACACTTGTCATCACAATGCTCCATGACCCTTGTCATAACAATGGTCCATGGCCTTGTCATCACAATGTTCCATGGCCTCTGACATCACTATGCTCTATGGTTTTTCTCATCACAATGCTCTTTGACCCCTGTCATCACAATGCTTGATGACCATTGTCATCACAATGCTCCAAGAACCCTGTCATCACAATGCTCCATGCCGTTGACATCACAATGCTCCATGGCCCTTGTAATTAGAATGCTCCATGCCCTTGTCATCACAATGCTCCAGAACACCTGTGATCATAATACGCCTTTCCTGTGTCATCCCATTGCTCAATGACCCTTGTCATCAAAATGTTCCTTGTCCTTTGTCATCACAGTGCTCCATGATACCTTTAATCAAAATTCTACATGACAACTGTCATCACAACGCAAGATGACCAATGTCATCACAAGGCCCCATGACACGTGTCATCACAATTCGCCTTGGCCCTGGACATCTCAATGCTGTATGAACCGTGTCATCACTAGGTTCCAGGACACTTGTCATCACAATGCTCCATGAACTCTGTTATCTCAATGTTCCATGGCCTTTGTATTCACAATGCTCCATTGTCCTGATAATCGCATTGCTCCATGAACACATTCATCACAATGCTCCTTGACCACTGTCACCCTAATTCCCCATGAGGTCTCGCCTCACTGTCTTCCAAGGCCACTCTCATCAAAATGCTCCATGATCTGTGTCAGCACAATATTGCATGACACTTGTCATCACAATGCTCCATGATGCCTGTCATCACAATGCTCCATGAATTTGTTATCACAATGCTCCAGGACCAGTTTCATCACAATACTCCATCCCCCTTTTCATCACAGTGCACAATGAAACCTTTCATTACAATGCTCCATGACACTTGTCATCACAATGCTCAGCGGCCTTTATCGTCACAATGCTCCCAGGCATTTTCATCACGATGTTCCATGAAAACTTACATCACTTTGCTCCACGACCATTGTCATCACAATAGTCCATACCCTTGTCAACACAATGCTGCATAATCCCTGTCATCACAATTCTCCTTGACTGCTGTCATCACGATAATCCAGGACAATTTTCATAACAATGATTCATTCCCCCAGTCATCTCAGTGCTCCATGATACCTTTCATCACAATTCCTAGATGATCAATGTCATCACAAGGCCCCATGACACCTGTCATCACAATTCGCTATGACCCTTGTCATCACAATACTCGATGAACCGTGTCATCACAGTGTTCCAGGGCCCATGTCATCACAATGATCCATGACGACTTTCATCACAATGCTCCAATACACCTGTCATCACAATGCTCCATGGCCCCTGTTATCATATTGCTCCATGATCACTTTCATCACAATGATCCATGACCAATGTCATCACCATTCCTAATGACGCCTGTCATCTCAATGCTCCATGGCACCTTCATCACAATGCTCCATGAACCCGTTCATCACAATGTTCCCTGTCCTTTTCATCACAATGTTCCATGGGCCCTGTCATCGCAATGCGCCATGCGCTTGTCATCAAAATGCTCCAGAACTCTTGTCATCATAATGCTCCATGCCAGTGTCATCAAAATGCCCCATGACACTTGTCATCACAATGCTCCACGTCATTTGTCATCACAATGCTCCATGACCCTTGTCATAACAATGGTCCATGGCCTTGTCATCACAATGTTCCATGGCCTCTGACATCACTATGCTCTATGGTTTTTCTCATCACAATGCTCTTTGACCCCTGTCATCACAATGCTTGATGACCATTGTCATCACAATGCTCCAAGAACCCTGTCATCACAATGCTCCATGCCGTTGACATCACAATGCTCCATGGCCCTTGTAATTAGAATGCTCCATGCCCTTGTCATCACAATGCTCCAGAGCACTTGTGATCATAATACGCCTTTCCTGTGTCATCCCATTGCTCAATGACCCTTGTCATCAAAATGTTCCTTGTCCTTTGTCATCACAGTGCTCCATGATACCTTTATTCAAAATTCTACATGACAACTGTCATCACAATGCAAGATGACCAATGTCATCACAAGGCCCCATGACACGTGTCATCACAATTCGCCTTGGCCCTGGACATCTCAATGCTGTATGAACCGTGTCATCACTAGGTTCCAGGACACTTGTCATCACAATGCTCCATGAACTCTGTTATCTCAATGTTCCATGGCCTTTGTATTCACAATGCTCCATTGTCCTGATAATCGCATTGCTCCATGAACACTTTCATCACAATGCTCCTTGACCACTGTCACCCTAATTCCCCATGACGTCTCGCCTCACTGTCTTCCAAGGCCACTCTCATCAAAATGCTCCATGATCTGTGTCAGCACAATATTGCATGACACTTGTCATCACAATGCTCCATGATGCCTGTCATCACAATGCTCCATGAATTTGTTATCACAATGCTCCAGGACCAGTTTCATCACAATACTCCATCCCCCTTTTCATCACAGTGCACAATGAAACCTTTCATTACAATGCTCCATGACACTTGTCATCACAATGCTCAGCGGCCTCTATCGTCACAATGCTCCCAGGCACTTTTCATCACGATGTTCCATGAAAACTTACATCACTTTGCTCCACGACCATTGTCATCACAATAGTCCATACCCTTGTCAACACAATGCTGCATAATCCCTGTCATCACAATTCTCCTTGACTGCTGTCATCACGATAATCCAGGACAATTTTCATAACAATGATTCATTCCCCCAGTCATCTCAGTGCTCCATGATACCTTTCATCACAATTCCTAGATGATCAATGTCATCACAAGGCCCCATGACACCTGACATCACAATTCGCTATGACCCTTGTCATCACAATACTCGATGAACCGTGTCATCACAGTGTTCCAGGGCCCATGTCATCACAATGATCCATGACGACTTTCATCACAATGCTCCAATACACCTGTCATCACAATGCTCCATGGCCCCTGTTATCATATTGCTCCATGATCACTTTCATCACAATGATCCATGACCAATGTCATCACCATTCCTAATGACGCCTGTCATCTCAATGCTCCATGGCACCATCATCACAATGCTCCATGAACCCGTTCATCACAATGTTCCCTGTCCTTTTCATCACAATGTTCCATGGGCCCTGTCATCGCAATGCGCCATGCGCTTGTCATCAAAATGCTCCAGAACTCTTGTCATCATAATGCTCCATGCCAGTGTCATCAAAATGCCCCATGACACTTGTCATCACAATGCTCCACGTCATTTGTCATCACAATGCTCCATGACCCTTGTCATAACAATGGTCCATGGCCTTGTCATCACAATGTTCCATGGCCTCTGACATCACTATGCTCTATGGTTTTTCTCATCACAATGCTCTTTGACCCCTGTCATCACAATGCTTGATGACCATTGTCATCACAATGCTCCAAGAACCCTGTCATCACAATGCTCCATGCCGTTGACATCACAATGCTCCATGGCCCTTGTAATTAGAATGCTCCATGCCCTTGTCATCACAATGCTCCAGAACACTTGTGATCATAATACGCCTTTCCTGTGTCATCCCATTGATCAATGACCCTTGTCATCAAAATGTTCCTTGTCCTTTGTCATCACAGTGCTCCATGATACCTTTAATCAAAATTCTACATGACAACTGTCATCACAATGCAAGATGACCAATGTCATCACAAGGCCCCATGACACGTGTCATCACAATTCGCCTTGGCCCTGGACATCTCAATGCTGTATGAACCGTGTCATCACTAGGTTCCAGGACACTTGTCATCACAATGCTCCATGAACTCTGTTATCTCAATGTTCCATGGCCTTTGTATTCACAATGCTCCATTGTCCTGATAATCGCATTGCTCCATGAACACTTTCATCACAATGCTCCTTGACCACTGTCACCCTAATTCCCCATGACGTCTCGCCTCACTGTCTTCCAAGGCCACTCTCATCAAAATGCTCCATGATCTGTGTCAGCACAATATTGCATGACACTTGTCATCACAATGCTCCATGATGCCTGTCATCACAATGCTCCATGAATTTGTTATCACAATGCTCCAGGACCAGTTTCATCACAATACTCCATCCCCCTTTTCATCACAGTGCACAATGAAACCTTTCATTACAATGCTCCATGACACTTGTCATCACAATGCTCAGCGGCCTCTATCGTCACAATGCTCCCAGGCACTTTTCATCACGATGTTCCATGAAAACTTACATCACTTTGCTCCACGACCATTGTCATCACAATAGTCCATACCCTTGTCAACACAATGCTGCATAATCCCTGTCATCACAATTCTCCTTGACTGCTGTCATCACGATAATCCAGGACAATTTTCATAACAATGATTCATTCCCCCAGTCATCTCAGTGCTCCATGATACCTTTCATCACAATTCCTAGATGATCAATGTCATCACAAGGCCCCATGGCACCTGTCATCACAATTCGCTATGACCCTTGTCATCACAATACTCGATGAACCGTGTCATCACAGTGTTCCAGGGCCCATGTCATCACAATGATCCATGACGACTTTCATCACAATGCTCCAATACACCTGTCATCACAATGCTCCATGGCCCCTGTTATCATATTGCTCCATGATCACTTTCATCACAATGATCCATGACCAATGTCATCACCATTCCTAATGACGCCTGTCATCTCAATGCTCCATGGCACCATCATCACAATGCTCCATGAACCCGTTCATCACAATGTTCCCTGTCCTTTTCATCACAATGTTCCATGGGCCCTGTCATCGCAATGCGCCATGCGCTTGTCATCAAAATGCTCCAGAACTCTTGTCATCATAATGCTCCATGCCAGTGTCATCAAAATGCCCCATGACACTTGTCATCACAATGCTCCACGTCATTTGTCATCACAATGCTCCATGACCCTTGTCATAACAATGGTCCATGGCCTTGTCATCACAATGTTCCATGGCCTCTGACATCACTATGCTCTATGGTTTTTCTCATCACAATGCTCTTTGACCCCTGTCATCACAATGCTTGATGACCATTGTCATCACAATGCTCCAAGAACCCTGTCATCACAATGCTCCATGCCGTTGACATCACAATGCTCCATGGCCCTTGTAATTAGAATGCTCCATGCCCTTGTCATCACAATGCTCCAGAACACTTGTGATCATAATACGCCTTTCCTGTGTCATCCCATTGATCAATGACCCTTGTCATCAAAATGTTCCTTGTCCTTTGTCATCACAGTGCTCCATGATACCTTTATTCAAAATTCTACATGACAACTGTCATCACAATGCAAGATGACCAATGTCATCACAAGGCCCCATGACACGTGTCATCACAATTCGCCTTGGCCCTGGACATCTCAATGCTGTATGAACCGTGTCATCACTAGGTTCCAGGACACTTGTCATCACAATGCTCCATGAACTCTGTTATCTCAATGTTCCATGGCCTTTGTATTCACAATGCTCCATTGTCCTGATAATCGCATTGCTCCATGAACACTTTCATCACAATGCTCCTTGACCACTGTCACCCTAATTCCCCATGACGTCTCGCCTCACTGTCTTCCAAGGCCACTCTCATCAAAATGCTCCATGATCTGTGTCAGCACAATATTGCATGACACTTGTCATCACAATGCTCCATGATGCCTGTCATCACAATGCTCCATGAATTTGTTATCACAATGCTCCAGGACCAGTTTCATCACAATACTCCATCCCCCTTTTCATCACAGTGCACAATGAAACCTTTCATTACAATGCTCCATGACACTTGTCATCACAATGCTCAGCGGCCTCTATCGTCACAATGCTCCCAGGCACTTTTCATCACGATGTTCCATGAAAACTTACAACACTTTGCTCCACGACCATTGTCATCACAATAGTCCATACCCTTGTCAACACAATGCTGCATAATCCCTGTCATCACAATTCTCCTTGACTGCTGTCATCACGATAATCCAGGACAATTTTCATAACAATGATTCATTCCCCCAGTCATCTCAGTGCTCCATGATACCTTTCATCACAATTCCTAGATGATCAATGTCATCACAAGGCCCCATGACACCTGTCATCACAATTCGCTATGACCCTTGTCATCACAATACTCGATGAACCGTGTCATCACAGTGTTCCAGGGCCCATGTCATCACAATGATCCATGACGACTTTCATCACAATGCTCCAACACACCTGTCATCACAATGCTCCATGGCCCCTGTTATCATATTGCTCCATGATCACTTTCATCACAATGATCCATGACCAATGTCATCTCCATTCCTAATGCCGCCTGTCATCTCAATGCTCCATGGCACCTTCATCACAATGCTCCATGAACCCGTTCATCACAATGTTCCCTGTCCTTTTCATCACAATGTTCCATGGGCCCTGTCATCACAATGCGCCATGCGCTTGTCATCAAAATGCTCCAGAACTCTTGTCATCATAATGCTCCATGCCAGTGTCATCAAAATGCCCCATGACACTTGTCATCACAATGCTCCACGTCATTTGTCATCACAATGCTCCATGACCCTTGTCATAACAATGGTCCATGGCCTTGTCATCACAATGTTCCATGGCCTCTGACATCACTATGCTCTATGGTTTTTCTCATCACAATGCTCTTTGACCCCTGTCATCACAATGCTTGATGACCATTGTCATCACAATGCTCCAAGAACCCTGTCATCACAATGCTCCATGCCGTTGACATCACAATGCTCCATGGCCCTTGTAATTAGAATGCTCCATGCCCTTGTCATCACAATGCTCCAGAACACCTGTGATCATAATACGCCTTTCCTGTGTCATCCCATTGCTCAATGACCCTTGTCATCAAAATGTTCCTTGTCCTTTGTCATCACAGTGCTCCATGATACCTTTAATCAAAATTCTACATGACAACTGTCATCACAACGCAAGATGACCAATGTCATCACAAGGCCCCATGACACGTGTCATCACAATTCGCCTTGGCCCTGGACATCTCAATGCTGTATGAACCGTGTCATCACTAGGTTCCAGGACACTTGTCATCACAATGCTCCATGAACTCTGTTATCTCAATGTTCCATGGCCTTTGTATTCACAATGCTCCATTGTCCTGATAATCGCATTGCTCCATGAACACTTTCATCACAATGCTCCTTGACCACTGTCACCCTAATTCCCCATGACGTCTCGCCTCACTGTCTTCCAAGGCCACTCTCATCAAAATGCTCCATGATCTGTGTCAGCACAATATTGCATGACACTTGTCATCACAATGCTCCATGATGCCTGTCATCACAATGCTCCATGAATTTGTTATCACAATGCTCCAGGACCAGTTTCATCACAATACTCCATCCCCCTTTTCATCACAGTGCACAATGAAACCTTTCATTACAATGCTCCATGACACTTGTCATCACAATGCTCAGCGGCCTCTATCGTCACAATGCTCCCAGGCACTTTTCATCACGATGTTCCATGAAAACTTACATCACTTTGCTCCACGACCATTGTCATCACAATAGTCCATACCCTTGTCAACACAATGCTGCATAATCCCTGTCATCACAATTCTCCTTGACTGCTGTCATCACGATAATCCAGGACAATTTTCATAACAATGATTCATTCCCCCAGTCATCTCAGTGCTCCATGATACCTTTCATCACAATTCCTAGATGATCAATGTCATCACAAGGCCCCATGACACCTGACATCACAATTCGCTATGACCCTTGTCATCACAATACTCGATGAACCGTGTCATCACAGTGTTCCAGGGCCCATGTCATCACAATGGTCCATGACGACTTTCATCACAATGCTCCAATACACCTGTCATCACAATGCTCCATGGCCCCTGTTATCATATTGCTCCATGATCACTTTCATCACAATGATCCATGACCAATGTCATCACCATTCCTAATGACGCCTGTCATCTCAATGCTCCATGGCACCTTCATCACAATGCTCCATGAACCCGTTCATCACAATGTTCCCTGTCCTTTTCATCACAATGTTCCATGGGCCCTGTCATCGCAATGCGCCATGCGCTTGTCATCAAAATGCTCCAGAACTCTTGTCATCATAATGCTCCATGCCAGTGTCATCAAAATGCCCCATGACACTTGTCATCACAATGCTCCACGTCATTTGTCATCACAATGCTCCATGACCCTTGTCATAACAATGGTCCATGGCCTTGTCATCACAATGTTCCATGGCCTCTGACATCACTATGCTCTATGGTTTTTCTCATCACAATGCTCTTTGACCCCTGTCATCACAATGCTTGATGACCATTGTCATCACAATGCTCCAAGAACCCTGTCATCACAATGCTCCATGCCGTTGACATCACAATGCTCCATGGCCCTTGTAATTAGAATGCTCCATGCCCTTGTCATCACAATGCTCCAGAGCACTTGTGATCATAATACGCCTTTCCTGTGTCATCCCATTGCTCAATGACCCTTGTCATCAAAATGTTCCTTGTCCTTTGTCATCACAGTGCTCCATGATACCTTTATTCAAAATTCTACATGACAACTGTCATCACAATGCAAGATGACCAATGTCATCACAAGGCCCCATGACACGTGTCATCACAATTCGCCTTGGCCCTGGACATCTCAATGCTGTATGAACCGTGTCATCACTAGGTTCCAGGACACTTGTCATCACAATGCTCCATGAACTCTGTTATCTCAATGTTCCATGGCCTTTGTATTCACAATGCTCCATTGTCCTGATAATCGCATTGCTCCATGAACACTTTCATCACAATGCTCCTTGACCACTGTCACCCTAATTCCCCATGACGTCTCGCCTCACTGTCTTCCAAGGCCACTCTCATCAAAATGCTCCATGATCTGTGTCAGCACAATATTGCATGACACTTGTCATCACAATGCTCCATGATGCCTGTCATCACAATGCTCCATGAATTTGTTATCACAATGCTCCAGGACCAGTTTCATCACAATACTCCATCCCCCTTTTCATCACAGTGCACAATGAAACCTTTCATTACAATGCTCCATGACACTTGTCATCACAATGCTCAGCGGCCTCTATCGTCACAATGCTCCCAGGCACTTTTCATCACGATGTTCCATGAAAACTTACATCACTTTGCTCCACGACCATTGTCATCACAATAGTCCATACCCTTGTCAACACAATGCTGCATAATCCCTGTCATCACAATTCTCCTTGACTGCTGTCATCACGATAATCCAGGACAATTTTCATAACAATGATTCATTCCCCCAGTCATCTCAGTGCTCCATGATACCTTTCATCACAATTCCTAGATGATCAATGTCATCACAAGGCCCCATGACACCTGTCATCACAATTCGCTATGACCCTTGTCATCACAATACTCGATGAACCGTGTCATCACAGTGTTCCAGGGCCCATGTCATCACAATGATCCATGACGACTTTCATCACAATGCTCCAATACACCTGTCATCACAATGCTCCATGGCCCCTGTTATCATATTGCTCCATGATCACTTTCATCACAATGATCCATGACCAATGTCATCACCATTCCTAATGACGCCTGTCATCTCAATGCTCCATGGCACCATCATCACAATGCTCCATGAACCCGTTCATCACAATGTTCCCTGTCCTTTTCATCACAATGTTCCATGGGCCCTGTCATCGCAATGCGCCATGCGCTTGTCATCAAAATGCTCCAGAACTCTTGTCATCATAATGCTCCATGCCAGTGTCATCAAAATGCCCCATGACACTTGTCATCACAATGCTCCACGTCATTTGTCATCACAATGCTCCATGACCCTTGTCATAACAATGGTCCATGGCCTTGTCATCACAATGTTCCATGGCCTCTGACATCACTATGCTCTATGGTTTTTCTCATCACAATGCTCTTTGACCCCTGTCATCACAATGCTTGATGACCATTGTCATCACAATGCTCCAAGAACCCTGTCATCACAATGCTCCATGCCGTTGACATCACAATGCTCCATGGCCCTTGTAATTAGAATGCTCCATGCCCTTGTCATCACAATGCTCCAGAACACTTGTGATCATAATACGCCTTTCCTGTGTCATCCCATTGATCAATGACCCTTGTCATCAAAATGTTCCTTGTCCTTTGTCATCACAGTGCTCCATGATACCTTTAATCAAAATTCTACATGACAACTGTCATCACAACGCAAGATGACCAATGTCATCACAAGGCCCCATGACACGTGTCATCACAATTCGCCTTGGCCCTGGACATCTCAATGCTGTATGAACCGTGTCATCACTAGGTTCCAGGACACTTGTCATCACAATGCTCCATGAACTCTGTTATCTCAATGTTCCATGGCCTTTGTATTCACAATGCTCCATTGTCCTGATAATCGCATTGCTCCATGAACACTTTCATCACAATGCTCCTTGACCACTGTCACCCTAATTCCCCATGACGTCTCGCCTCACTGTCTTCCAAGGCCACTCTCATCAAAATGCTCCATGATCTGTGTCAGCACAATATTGCATGACACTTGTCATCACAATGCTCCATGATGCCTGTCATCACAATGCTCCATGAATTTGTTATCACAATGCTCCAGGACCAGTTTCATCACAATACTCCATCCCCCTTTTCATCACAGTGCACAATGAAACCTTTCATTACAATGCTCCATGACACTTGTCATCACAATGCTCAGCGGCCTCTATCGTCACAATGCTCCCAGGCACTTTTCATCACGATGTTCCATGAAAACTTACATCACTTTGCTCCACGACCATTGTCATCACAATAGTCCATACCCTTGTCAACACAATGCTGCATAATCCCTGTCATCACAATTCTCCTTGACTGCTGTCATCACGATAATCCAGGACAATTTTCATAACAATGATTCATTCCCCCAGTCATCTCAGTGCTCCATGATACCTTTCATCACAATTCCTAGATGATCAATGTCATCACAAGGCCCCATGACACCTGTCATCACAATTCGCTATGACCCTTGTCATCACAATACTCGATGAACCGTGTCATCACAGTGTTCCAGGGCCCATGTCATCACAATGATCCATGACGACTTTCATCACAATGCTCCAATACACCTGTCATCACAATGCTCCATGGCCCCTGTTATCATATTGCTCCATGATCACTTTCATCACAATGATCCATGACCAATGTCATCACCATTCCTAATGACGCCTGTCATCTCAATGCTCCATGGCACCATCATCACAATGCTCCATGAACCCGTTCATCACAATGTTCCCTGTCCTTTTCATCACAATGTTCCATGGGCCCTGTCATCGCAATGCGCCATGCGCTTGTCATCAAAATGCTCCAGAACTCTTGTCATCATAATGCTCCATGCCAGTGTCATCAAAATGCCCCATGACACTTGTCATCACAATGCTCCACGTCATTTGTCATCACAATGCTCCATGACCCTTGTCATAACAATGGTCCATGGCCTTGTCATCACAATGTTCCATGGCCTCTGACATCACTATGCTCTATGGTTTTTCTCATCACAATGCTCTTTGACCCCTGTCATCACAATGCTTGATGACCATTGTCATCACAATGCTCCAAGAACCCTGTCATCACAATGCTCCATGCCGTTGACATCACAATGCTCCATGGCCCTTGTAATTAGAATGCTCCATGCCCTTGTCATCACAATGCTCCAGAACACTTGTGATCATAATACGCCTTTCCTGTGTCATCCCATTGATCAATGACCCTTGTCATCAAAATGTTCCTTGTCCTTTGTCATCACAGTGCTCCATGATACCTTTAATCAAAATTCTACATGACAACTGTCATCACAATGCAAGATGACCAATGTCATCACAAGGCCCCATGACACGTGTCATCACAATTCGCCTTGGCCCTGGACATCTCAATGCTGTATGAACCGTGTCATCACTAGGTTCCAGGACACTTGTCATCACAATGCTCCATGAACTCTGTTATCTCAATGTTCCATGGCCTTTGTATTCACAATGCTCCATTGTCCTGATAATCGCATTGCTCCATGAACACTTTCATCACAATGCTCCTTGACCACTGTCACCCTAATTCCCCATGACGTCTCGCCTCACTGTCTTCCAAGGCCACTCTCATCAAAATGCTCCATGATCTGTGTCAGCACAATATTGCATGACACTTGTCATCACAATGCTCCATGATGCCTGTCATCACAATGCTCCATGAATTTGTTATCACAATGCTCCAGGACCAGTTTCATCACAATACTCCATCCCCCTTTTCATCACAGTGCACAATGAAACCTTTCATTACAATGCTCCATGACACTTGTCATCACAATGCTCAGCGGCCTCTATCGTCACAATGCTCCCAGGCACTTTTCATCACGATGTTCCATGAAAACTTACATCACTTTGCTCCACGACCATTGTCATCACAATAGTCCATACCCTTGTCAACACAATGCTGCATAATCCCTGTCATCACAATTCTCCTTGACTGCTGTCATCACGATAATCCAGGACAATTTTCATAACAATGATTCATTCCCCCAGTCATCTCAGTGCTCCATGATACCTTTCATCACAATTCCTAGATGATCAATGTCATCACAAGGCCCCATGACACCTGTCATCACAATTCGCTATGACCCTTGTCATCACAATACTCGATGAACCGTGTCATCACAGTGTTCCAGGGCCCATGTCATCACAATGATCCATGACGACTTTCATCACAATGCTCCAATACACCTGTCATCACAATGCTCCATGGCCCCTGTTATCATATTGCTCCATGATCACTTTCATCACAATGATCCATGACCAATGTCATCACCATTCCTAATGACGCCTGTCATCTCAATGCTCCATGGCACCATCATCACAATGCTCCATGAACCCGTTCATCACAATGTTCCCTGTCCTTTTCATCACAATGTTCCATGGGCCCTGTCATCGCAATGCGCCATGCGCTTGTCATCAAAATGCTCCAGAACTCTTGTCATCATAATGCTCCATGCCAGTGTCATCAAAATGCCCCATGACACTTGTCATCACAATGCTCCACGTCATTTGTCATCACAATGCTCCATGACCCTTGTCATAACAATGGTCCATGGCCTTGTCATCACAATGTTCCATGGCCTCTGACATCACTATGCTCTATGGTTTTTCTCATCACAATGCTCTTTGACCCCTGTCATCACAATGCTTGATGACCATTGTCATCACAATGCTCCAAGAACCCTGTCATCACAATGCTCCATGCCGTTGACATCACAATGCTCCATGGCCCTTGTAATTAGAATGCTCCATGCCCTTGTCATCACAATGCTCCAGAACACTTGTGATCATAATACGCCTTTCCTGTGTCATCCCATTGATCAATGACCCTTGTCATCAAAATGTTCCTTGTCCTTTGTCATCACAGTGCTCCATGATACCTTTAATCAAAATTCTACATGACAACTGTCATCACAATGCAAGATGACCAATGTCATCACAAGGCCCCATGACACGTGTCATCACAATTCGCCTTGGCCCTGGACATCTCAATGCTGTATGAACCGTGTCATCACTAGGTTCCAGGACACTTGTCATCACAATGCTCCATGAACTCTGTTATCTCAATGTTCCATGGCCTTTGTATTCACAATGCTCCATTGTCCTGATAATCGCATTGCTCCATGAACACTTTCATCACAATGCTCCTTGACCACTGTCACCCTAATTCCCCATGACGTCTCGCCTCACTGTCTTCCAAGGCCACTCTCATCAAAATGCTCCATGATCTGTGTCAGCACAATATTGCATGACACTTGTCATCACAATGCTCCATGATGCCTGTCATCACAATGCTCCATGAATTTGTTATCACAATGCTCCAGGACCAGTTTCATCACAATACTCCATCCCCCTTTTCATCACAGTGCACAATGAAACCTTTCATTACAATGCTCCATGACACTTGTCATCACAATGCTCAGCGGCCTCTATCGTCACAATGCTCCCAGGCACTTTTCATCACGATGTTCCATGAAAACTTACATCACTTTGCTCCACGACCATTGTCATCACAATAGTCCATACCCTTGTCAACACAATGCTGCATAATCCCTGTCATCACAATTCTCCTTGACTGCTGTCATCACGATAATCCAGGACAATTTTCATAACAATGATTCATTCCCCCAGTCATCTCAGTGCTCCATGATACCTTTCATCACAATTCCTAGATGATCAATGTCATCACAAGGCCCCATGACACCTGTCATCACAATTCGCTATGACCCTTGTCATCACAATACTCGATGAACCGTGTCATCACAGTGTTCCAGGGCCCATGTCATCACAATGATCCATGACGACTTTCATCACAATGCTCCAATACACCTGTCATCACAATGCTCCATGGCCCCTGTTATCATATTGCTCCATGATCACTTTCATCACAATGATCCATGACCAATGTCATCACCATTCCTAATGACGCCTGTCATCTCAATGCTCCATGGCACCATCATCACAATGCTCCATGAACCCGTTCATCACAATGTTCCCTGTCCTTTTCATCACAATGTTCCATGGGCCCTGTCATCGCAATGCGCCATGCGCTTGTCATCAAAATGCTCCAGAACTCTTGTCATCATAATGCTCCATGCCAGTGTCATCAAAATGCCCCATGACACTTGTCATCACAATGCTCCACGTCATTTGTCATCACAATGCTCCATGACCCTTGTCATAACAATGGTCCATGGCCTTGTCATCACAATGTTCCATGGCCTCTGACATCACTATGCTCTATGGTTTTTCTCATCACAATGCTCTTTGACCCCTGTCATCACAATGCTTGATGACCATTGTCATCACAATGCTCCAAGAACCCTGTCATCACAATGCTCCATGCCGTTGACATCACAATGCTCCATGGCCCTTGTAATTAGAATGCTCCATGCCCTTGTCATCACAATGCTCCAGAACACTTGTGATCATAATACGCCTTTCCTGTGTCATCCCATTGATCAATGACCCTTGTCATCAAAATGTTCCTTGTCCTTTGTCATCACAGTGCTCCATGATACCTTTAATCAAAATTCTACATGACAACTGTCATCACAATGCAAGATGACCAATGTCATCACAAGGCCCCATGACACGTGTCATCACAATTCGCCTTGGCCCTGGACATCTCAATGCTGTATGAACCGTGTCATCACTAGGTTCCAGGACACTTGTCATCACAATGCTCCATGAACTCTGTTATCTCAATGTTCCATGGCCTTTGTATTCACAATGCTCCATTGTCCTGATAATCGCATTGCTCCATGAACACTTTCATCACAATGCTCCTTGACCACTGTCACCCTAATTCCCCATGACGTCTTGCCTCACTGTCTTCCAAGGCCACTCTCATCAAAATGCTCCATGATCTGTGTCAGCACAATATTGCATGACACTTGTCATCACAATGCTCCATGATGCCTGTCATCACAATGCTCCATGAATTTGTTATCACAATGCTCCAGGACCAGTTTCATCACAAT
The DNA here is from genome assembly GCF_965194825.1 of Balaenoptera physalus. Lineage (NCBI taxonomy): Eukaryota > Metazoa > Chordata > Mammalia > Artiodactyla > Balaenopteridae > Balaenoptera > Balaenoptera physalus. The sequence continues at coordinate 350,790 of NW_028126151.1, forward strand.
ACTCCATCCCCCTTTTCATCACAGTGCACAATGAAACCTTTCATTACAATGCTCCATGACACTTGTCATCACAATGCTCAGCGGCCTCTATCGTCACAATGCTCCCAGGCACTTTTCATCACGATGTTCCATGAAAACTTACATCACTTTGCTCCACGACCATTGTCATCACAATAGTCCATACCCTTGTCAACACAATGCTGCATAATCCCTGTCATCACAATTCTCCTTGACTGCTGTCATCACGATAATCCAGGACAATTTTCATAACAATGATTCATTCCCCCAGTCATCTCAGTGCTCCATGATACCTTTCATCACAATTCCTAGATGATCAATGTCATCACAAGGCCCCATGACACCTGTCATCACAATTCGCTACGACCCTTGTCATCACAATACTCGATGAACCGTGTCATCACAGTGTTCCAGGGCCCATGTCATCACAATGATCCATGACGACTTTCATCACAATGCTCCAATACACCTGTCATCACAATGCTCCATGGCCCCTGTTATCATATTGCTCCATGATCACTTTCATCACAATGATCCATGACCAATGTCATCACCATTCCTAATGACGCCTGTCATCTCAATGCTCCATGGCACCATCATCACAATGCTCCATGAACCCGTTCATCACAATGTTCCCTGTCCTTTTCATCACAATGTTCCATGGGCCCTGTCATCGCAATGCGCCATGCGCTTGTCATCAAAATGCTCCAGAACTCTTGTCATCATAATGCTCCATGCCAGTGTCATCAAAATGCCCCATGACACTTGTCATCACAATGCTCCACGTCATTTGTCATCACAATGCTCCATGACCCTTGTCATAACAATGGTCCATGGCCTTGTCATCACAATGTTCCATGGCCTCTGACATCACTATGCTCTATGGTTTTTCTCATCACAATGCTCTTTGACCCCTGTCATCACAATGCTTGATGACCATTGTCATCACAATGCTCCAAGAACCCTGTCATCACAATGCTCCATGCCGTTGACATCACAATGCTCCATGGCCCTTGTAATTAGAATGCTCCATGCCCTTGTCATCACAATGCTCCAGAACACTTGTGATCATAATACGCCTTTCCTGTGTCATCCCATTGATCAATGACCCTTGTCATCAAAATGTTCCTTGTCCTTTGTCATCACAGTGCTCCATGATACCTTTAATCAAAATTCTACATGACAACTGTCATCACAATGCAAGATGACCAATGTCATCACAAGGCCCCATGACACGTGTCATCACAATTCGCCTTGGCCCTGGACATCTCAATGCTGTATGAACCGTGTCATCACTAGGTTCCAGGACACTTGTCATCACAATGCTCCATGAACTCTGTTATCTCAATGTTCCATGGCCTTTGTATTCACAATGCTCCATTGTCCTGATAATCGCATTGCTCCATGAACACTTTCATCACAATGCTCCTTGACCACTGTCACCCTAATTCCCCATGACGTCTCGCCTCACTGTCTTCCAAGGCCACTCTCATCAAAATGCTCCATGATCTGTGTCAGCACAATATTGCATGACACTTGTCATCACAATGCTCCATGATGCCTGTCATCACAATGCTCCATGAATTTGTTATCACAATGCTCCAGGACCAGTTTCATCACAATACTCCATCCCCCTTTTCATCACAGTGCACAATGAAACCTTTCATTACAATGCTCCATGACACTTGTCATCACAATGCTCAGCGGCCTCTATCGTCACAATGCTCCCAGGCACTTTTCATCACGATGTTCCATGAAAACTTACATCACTTTGCTCCACGACCATTGTCATCACAATAGTCCATACCCTTGTCAACACAATGCTGCATAATCCCTGTCATCACAATTCTCCTTGACTGCTGTCATCACGATAATCCAGGACAATTTTCATAACAATGATTCATTCCCCCAGTCATCTCAGTGCTCCATGATACCTTTCATCACAATTCCTAGATGATCAATGTCATCACAAGGCCCCATGACACCTGTCATCACAATTCGCTATGACCCTTGTCATCACAATACTCGATGAACCGTGTCATCACAGTGTTCCAGGGCCCATGTCATCACAATGATCCATGACGACTTTCATCACAATGCTCCAATACACCTGTCATCACAATGCTCCATGGCCCCTGTTATCATATTGCTCCATGATCACTTTCATCACAATGATCCATGACCAATGTCATCACCATTCCTAATGACGCCTGTCATCTCAATGCTCCATGGCACCTTCATCACAATGCTCCATGAACCCGTTCATCACAATGTTCCCTGTCCTTTTCATCACAATGTTCCATGGGCCCTGTCATCACAATGCGCCATGCGCTTGTCATCAAAATGCTCCAGAACTCTTGTCATCATAATGCTGCATGCCAGTGTCATCAAAATGCCCCATGACACTTGTCATCACAATGCTCCACGTCATTTGTCATCACAATGCTCCATGACCCTTGTCATAACAATGGTCCATGGCCTTGTCATCACAATGTTCCATGGCCTCTGACATCACTATGCTCTATGGTTTTTCTCATCACAATGCTCTTTGACCCCTGTCATCACAATGCTTGATGACCATTGTCATCACAATGCTCCAAGAACCCTGTCATCACAATGCTCCATGCCGTTGACATCACAATGCTCCATGGCCCTTGTAATTAGAATGCTCCATGCCCTTGTCATCACAATGCTCCAGAACACTTGTGATCATAATACGCCTTTCCTGTGTCATCCCATTGATCAATGACCCTTGTCATCAAAATGTTCCTTGTCCTTTGTCATCACAGTGCTCCATGATACCTTTAATCAAAATTCTACATGACAACTGTCATCACAATGCAAGATGACCAATGTCATCACAAGGCCCCATGACACGTGTCATCACAATTCGCCTTGGCCCTGGACATCTCAATGCTGTATGAACCGTGTCATCACTAGGTTCCAGGACACTTGTCATCACAATGCTCCATGAACTCTGTTATCTCAATGTTCCATGGCCTTTGTATTCACAATGCTCCATTGTCCTGATAATCGCATTGCTCCATGAACACTTTCATCACAATGCTCCTTGACCACTGTCACCCTAATTCCCCATGACGTCTCGCCTCACTGTCTTCCAAGGCCACTCTCATCAAAATGCTCCATGATCTGTGTCAGCACAATATTGCATGACACTTGTCATCACAATGCTCCATGATGCCTGTCATCACAATGCTCCATGAATTTGTTATCACAATGCTCCAGGACCAGTTTCATCACAATACTCCATCCCCCTTTTCATCACAGTGCACAATGAAACCTTTCATTACAATGCTCCATGACACTTGTCATCACAATGCTCAGCGGCCTCTATCGTCACAATGCTCCCAGGCACTTTTCATCACGATGTTCCATGAAAACTTACATCACTTTGCTCCACGACCATTGTCATCACAATAGTCCATACCCTTGTCAACACAATGCTGCATAATCCCTGTCATCACAATTCTCCTTGACTGCTGTCATCACGATAATCCAGGACAATTTTCATAACAATGATTCATTCCCCCAGTCATCTCAGTGCTCCATGATACCTTTCATCACAATTCCTAGATGATCAATGTCATCACAAGGCCCCATGACACCTGTCATCACAATTCGCTACGACCCTTGTCATCACAATACTCGATGAACCGTGTCATCACAGTGTTCCAGGGCCCATGTCATCACAATGATCCATGACGACTTTCATCACAATGCTCCAATACACCTGTCATCACAATGCTCCATGGCCCCTGTTATCATATTGCTCCATGATCACTTTCATCACAATGATCCATGACCAATGTCATCACCATTCCTAATGACGCCTGTCATCTCAATGCTCCATGGCACCATCATCACAATGCTCCATGAACCCGTTCATCACAATGTTCCCTGTCCTTTTCATCACAATGTTCCATGGGCCCTGTCATCGCAATGCGCCATGCGCTTGTCATCAAAATGCTCCAGAACTCTTGTCATCATAATGCTCCATGCCAGTGTCATCAAAATGCCCCATGACACTTGTCATCACAATGCTCCACGTCATTTGTCATCACAATGCTCCATGACCCTTGTCATAACAATGGTCCATGGCCTTGTCATCACAATGTTCCATGGCCTCTGACATCACTATGCTCTATGGTTTTTCTCATCACAATGCTCTTTGACCCCTGTCATCACAATGCTTGATGACCATTGTCATCATAATGCTCCAAGAACCCTGTCATCACAATGCTCCATGCCGTTGACATCACAATGCTCCATGGCCCTTGTAATTAGAATGCTCCATGCCCTTGTCATCACAATGCTCCAGAACACTTGTGATCATAATACGCCTTTCCTGTGTCATCCCATTGATCAATGACCCTTGTCATCAAAATGTTCCTTGTCCTTTGTCATCACAGTGCTCCATGATACCTTTAATCAAAATTCTACATGACAACTGTCATCACAATGCAAGATGACCAATGTCATCACAAGGCCCCATGACACGTGTCATCACAATTCGCCTTGGCCCTGGACATCTCAATGCTGTATGAACCGTGTCATCACTAGGTTCCAGGACACTTGTCATCACAATGCTCCATGAACTCTGTTATCTCAATGTTCCATGGCCTTTGTATTCACAATGCTCCATTGTCCTGATAATCGCATTGCTCCATGAACACTTTCATCACAATGCTCCTTGACCACTGTCACCCTAATTCCCCATGACGTCTCGCCTCACTGTCTTCCAAGGCCACTCTCATCAAAATGCTCCATGATCTGTGTCAGCACAATATTGCATGACACTTGTCATCACAATGCTCCATGATGCCTGTCATCACAATGCTCCATGAATTTGTTATCACAATGCTCCAGGACCAGTTTCATCACAATACTCCATCCCCCTTTTCATCACAGTGCACAATGAAACCTTTCATTACAATGCTCCATGACACTTGTCATCACAATGCTCAGCGGCCTCTATCGTCACAATGCTCCCAGGCACTTTTCATCACGATGTTCCATGAAAACTTACATCACTTTGCTCCACGACCATTGTCATCACAATAGTCCATACCCTTGTCAACACAATGCTGCATAATCCCTGTCATCACAATTCTCCTTGACTGCTGTCATCACGATAATCCAGGACAATTTTCATAACAATGATTCATTCCCCCAGTCATCTCAGTGCTCCATGATACCTTTCATCACAATTCCTAGATGATCAATGTCATCACAAGGCCCCATGACACCTGTCATCACAATTCGCTATGACCCTTGTCATCACAATACTCGATGAACCGTGTCATCACAGTGTTCCAGGGCCCATGTCATCACAATGATCCATGACGACTTTCATCACAATGCTCCAATACACCTGTCATCACAATGCTCCATGGCCCCTGTTATCATATTGCTCCATGATCACTTTCATCACAATGATCCATGACCAATGTCATCACCATTCCTAATGACGCCTGTCATCTCAATGCTCCATGGCACCTTCATCACAATGCTCCATGAACCCGTTCATCACAATGTTCCCTGTCCTTTTCATCACAATGTTCCATGGGCCCTGTCATCACAATGCGCCATGCGCTTGTCATCAAAATGCTCCAGAACTCTTGTCATCATAATGCTGCATGCCAGTGTCATCAAAATGCCCCATGACACTTGTCATCACAATGCTCCACGTCATTTGTCATCACAATGCTCCATGACCCTTGTCATAACAATGGTCCATGGCCTTGTCATCACAATGTTCCATGGCCTCTGACATCACTATGCTCTATGGTTTTTCTCATCACAATGCTCTTTGACCCCTGTCATCACAATGCTTGATGACCATTGTCATCACAATGCTCCAAGAACCCTGTCATCACAATGCTCCATGCCGTTGACATCACAATGCTCCATGGCCCTTGTAATTAGAATGCTCCATGCCCTTGTCATCACAATGCTCCAGAACACCTGTGATCATAATACGCCTTTCCTGTGTCATCCCATTGCTCAATGACCCTTGTCATCAAAATGTTCCTTGTCCTTTGTCATCACAGTGCTCCATGATACCTTTAATCAAAATTCTACATGACAACTGTCATCACAATGCAAGATGACCAATGTCATCACAAGGCCCCATGACACGTGTCATCACAATTCGCCTTGGCCCTGGACATCTCAATGCTGTATGAACCGTGTCATCACTAGGTTCCAGGACACTTGTCATCACAATGCTCCATGAACTCTGTTATCTCAATGTTCCATGGCCTTTGTATTCACAATGCTCCATTGTCCTGATAATCGCATTGCTCCATGAACACTTTCATCACAATGCTCCTTGACCACTGTCACCCTAATTCCCCATGACGTCTCGCCTCACTGTCTTCCAAGGCCACTCTCATCAAAATGCTCCATGATCTGTGTCAGCACAATATTGCATGACACTTGTCATCACAATGCTCCATGATGCCTGTCATCACAATGCTCCATGAATTTGTTATCACAATGCTCCAGGACCAGTTTCATCACAATACTCCATCCCCCTTTTCATCACAGTGCACAATGAAACCTTTCATTACAATGCTCCATGACACTTGTCATCACAATGCTCAGCGGCCTCTATCGTCACAATGCTCCCAGGCACTTTTCATCACGATGTTCCATGAAAACTTACATCACTTTGCTCCACGACCATTGTCATCACAATAGTCCATACCCTTGTCAACACAATGCTGCATAATCCCTGTCATCACAATTCTCCTTGACTGCTGTCATCACGATAATCCAGGACAATTTTCATAACAATGATTCATTCCCCCAGTCATCTCAGTGCTCCATGATACCTTTCATCACAATTCCTAGATGATCAATGTCATCACAAGGCCCCATGACACCTGTCATCACAATTCGCTATGACCCTTGTCATCACAATACTCGATGAACCGTGTCATCACAGTGTTCCAGGGCCCATGTCATCACAATGATCCATGACGACTTTCATCACAATGCTCCAATACACCTGTCATCACAATGCTCCATGGCCCCTGTTATCATATTGCTCCATGATCACTTTCATCACAATGATCCATGACCAATGTCATCACCATTCCTAATGACGCCTGTCATCTCAATGCTCCATGGCACCTTCATCACAATGCTCCATGAACCCGTTCATCACAATGTTCCCTGTCCTTTTCATCACAATGTTCCATGGGCCCTGTCATCACAATGCGCCATGCGCTTGTCATCAAAATGCTCCAGAACTCTTGTCATCATAATGCTGCATGCCAGTGTCATCAAAATGCCCCATGACACTTGTCATCACAATGCTCCACGTCATTTGTCATCACAATGCTCCATGACCCTTGTCATAACAATGGTCCATGGCCTTGTCATCACAATGTTCCATGGCCTCTGACATCACTATGCTCTATGGTTTTTCTCATCACAATGCTCTTTGACCCCTGTCATCACAATGCTTGATGACCATTGTCATCACAATGCTCCAAGAACCCTGTCATCACAATGCTCCATGCCGTTGACATCACAATGCTCCATGGCCCTTGTAATTAGAATGCTCCATGCCCTTGTCATCACAATGCTCCAGAACACTTGTGATCATAATACGCCTTTCCTGTGTCATCCCATTGATCAATGACCCTTGTCATCAAAATGTTCCTTGTCCTTTGTCATCACAGTGCTCCATGATACCTTTAATCAAAATTCTACATGACAACTGTCATCACAATGCAAGATGACCAATGTCATCACAAGGCCCCATGACACGTGTCATCACAATTCGCCTTGGCCCTGGACATCTCAATGCTGTATGAACCGTGTCATCACTAGGTTCCAGGACACTTGTCATCACAATGCTCCATGAACTCTGTTATCTCAATGTTCCATGGCCTTTGTATTCACAATGCTCCATTGTCCTGATAATCGCATTGCTCCATGAACACTTTCATCACAATGCTCCTTGACCACTGTCACCCTAATTCCCCATGACGTCTCGCCTCACTGTCTTCCAAGGCCACTCTCATCAAAATGCTCCATGATCTGTGTCAGCACAATATTGCATGACACTTGTCATCACAATGCTCCATGATGCCTGTCATCACAATGCTCCATGAATTTGTTATCACAATGCTCCAGGACCAGTTTCATCACAATACTCCATCCCCCTTTTCATCACAGTGCACAATGAAACCTTTCATTACAATGCTCCATGACACTTGTCATCACAATGCTCAGCGGCCTCTATCGTCACAATGCTCCCAGGCACTTTTCATCACGATGTTCCATGAAAACTTACATCACTTTGCTCCACGACCATTGTCATCACAATAGTCCATACCCTTGTCAACACAATGCTGCATAATCCCTGTCATCACAATTCTCCTTGACTGCTGTCATCACGATAATCCAGGACAATTTTCATAACAATGATTCATTCCCCCAGTCATCTCAGTGCTCCATGATACCTTTCATCACAATTCCTAGATGATCAATGTCATCACAAGGCCCCATGACACCTGTCATCACAATTCGCTATGACCCTTGTCATCACAATACTCGATGAACCGTGTCATCACAGTGTTCCAGGGCCCATGTCATCACAATGATCCATGACGACTTTCATCACAATGCTCCAATACACCTGTCATCACAATGCTCCATGGCCCCTGTTATCATATTGCTCCATGATCACTTTCATCACAATGATCCATGACCAATGTCATCACCATTCCTAATGACGCCTGTCATCTCAATGCTCCATGGCACCTTCATCACAATGCTCCATGAACCCGTTCATCACAATGTTCCCTGTCCTTTTCATCACAATGTTCCATGGGCCCTGTCATCACAATGCGCCATGCGCTTGTCATCAAAATGCTCCAGAACTCTTGTCATCATAATGCTGCATGCCAGTGTCATCAAAATGCCCCATGACACTTGTCATCACAATGCTCCACGTCATTTGTCATCACAATGCTCCATGACCCTTGTCATAACAATGGTCCATGGCCTTGTCATCACAATGTTCCATGGCCTCTGACATCACTATGCTGTATGGTTTTTCTCATCACAATGCTCTTTGACCCCTGTCATCACAATGCTTGATGACCATTGTCATCACAATGCTCCAAGAACCCTGTCATCACAATGCTCCATGCCGTTGACATCACAATGCTCCATGGCCCTTGTAATTAGAATGCTCCATGCCCTTGTCATCACAATGCTCCAGAACACTTGTGATCATAATACGCCTTTCCTGTGTCATCCCATTGATCAATGACCCTTGTCATCAAAATGTTCCTTGTCCTTTGTCATCACAGTGCTCCATGATACCTTTAATCAAAATTCTACATGACAACTGTCATCACAATGCAAGATGACCAATGTCATCACAAGGCCCCATGACACGTGTCATCACAATTCGCCTTGGCCCTGGACATCTCAATGCTGTATGAACCGTGTCATCACTAGGTTCCAGGACACTTGTCATCACAATGCTCCATGAACTCTGTTATCTCAATGTTCCATGGCCTTTGTATTCACAATGCTCCATTGTCCTGATAATCGCATTGCTCCATGAACACTTTCATCACAATGCTCCTTGACCACTGTCACCCTAATTCCCCATGACGTCTCGCCTCACTGTCTTCCAAGGCCACTCTCATCAAAATGCTCCATGATCTGTGTCAGCACAATATTGCATGACACTTGTCATCACAATGCTCCATGATGCCTGTCATCACAATGCTCCATGAATTTGTTATCACAATGCTCCAGGACCAGTTTCATCACAATACTCCATCCCCCTTTTCATCACAGTGCACAATGAAACCTTTCATTACAATGCTCCATGACACTTGTCATCACAATGCTCAGCGGCCTCTATCGTCACAATGCTCCCAGGCACTTTTCATCACGATGTTCCATGAAAACTTACATCACTTTGCTCCACGACCATTGTCATCACAATAGTCCATACCCTTGTCAACACAATGCTGCATAATCCCTGTCATCACAATTCTCCTTGACTGCTGTCATCACGATAATCCAGGACAATTTTCATAACAATGATTCATTCCCCCAGTCATCTCAGTGCTCCATGATACCTTTCATCACAATTCCTAGATGATCAATGTCATCACAAGGCCCCATGACACCTGTCATCACAATTCGCTATGACCCTTGTCATCACAATACTCGATGAACCGTGTCATCACAGTGTTCCAGGGCCCATGTCATCACAATGATCCATGACGACTTTCATCACAATGCTCCAATACACCTGTCATCACAATGCTCCATGGCCCCTGTTATCATATTGCTCCATGATCACTTTCATCACAATGATCCATGACCAATGTCATCACCATTCCTAATGACGCCTGTCATCTCAATGCTCCATGGCACCTTCATCACAATGCTCCATGAACCCGTTCATCACAATGTTCCCTGTCCTTTTCATCACAATGTTCCATGGGCCCTGTCATCACAATGCGCCATGCGCTTGTCATCAAAATGCTCCAGAACTCTTGTCATCATAATGCTGCATGCCAGTGTCATCAAAATGCCCCATGACACTTGTCATCACAATGCTCCACGTCATTTGTCATCACAATGCTCCATGACCCTTGTCATAACAATGGTCCATGGCCTTGTCATCACAATGTTCCATGGCCTCTGACATCACTATGCTGTATGGTTTTTCTCATCACAATGCTCTTTGACCCCTGTCATCACAATGCTTGATGACCATTGTCATCACAATGCTCCAAGAACCCTGTCATCACAATGCTCCATGCCGTTGACATCACAATGCTCCATGGCCCTTGTAATTAGAATGCTCCATGCCCTTGTCATCACAATGCTCCAGAACACTTGTGATCATAATACGCCTTTCCTGTGTCATCCCATTGATCAATGACCCTTGTCATCAAAATGTTCCTTGTCCTTTGTCATCACAGTGCTCCATGATACCTTTAATCAAAATTCTACATGACAACTGTCATCACAATGCAAGATGACCAATGTCATCACAAGGCCCCATGACACGTGTCATCACAATTCGCCTTGGCCCTGGACATCTCAATGCTGTATGAACCGTGTCATCACTAGGTTCCAGGACACTTGTCATCACAATGCTCCATGAACTCTGTTATCTCAATGTTCCATGGCCTTTGTATTCACAATGCTCCATTGTCCTGATAATCGCATTGCTCCATGAACACTTTCATCACAATGCTCCTTGACCACTGTCACCCTAATTCCCCATGACGTCTCGCCTCACTGTCTTCCAAGGCCACTCTCATCAAAATGCTCCATGATCTGTGTCAGCACAATATTGCATGACACTTGTCATCACAATGCTCCATGATGCCTGTCATCACAATGCTCCATGAATTTGTTATCACAATGCTCCAGGACCAGTTTCATCACAATACTCCATCCCCCTTTTCATCACAGTGCACAATGAAACCTTTCATTACAATGCTCCATGACACTTGTCATCACAATGCTCAGCGGCCTCTATCGTCACAATGCTCCCAGGCACTTTTCATCACGATGTTCCATGAAAACTTACATCACTTTGCTCCACGACCATTGTCATCACAATAGTCCATACCCTTGTCAACACAATGCTGCATAATCCCTGTCATCACAATTCTCCTTGACTGCTGTCATCACGATAATCCAGGACAATTTTCATAACAATGATTCATTCCCCCAGTCATCTCAGTGCTCCATGATACCTTTCATCACAATTCCTAGATGATCAATGTCATCACAAGGCCCCATGACACCTGTCATCACAATTCGCTACGACCCTTGTCATCACAATACTCGATGAACCGTGTCATCACAGTGTTCCAGGGCCCATGTCATCACAATGATCCATGACGACTTTCATCACAATGCTCCAATACACCTGTCATCACAATGCTCCATGGCCCCTGTTATCATATTGCTCCATGATCACTTTCATCACAATGATCCATGACCAATGTCATCACCATTCCTAATGACGCCTGTCATCTCAATGCTCCATGGCACCATCATCACAATGCTCCATGAACCCGTTCATCACAATGTTCCCTGTCCTTTTCATCACAATGTTCCATGGGCCCTGTCATCGCAATGCGCCATGCGCTTGTCATCAAAATGCTCCAGAACTCTTGTCATCATAATGCTCCATGCCAGTGTCATCAAAATGCCCCATGACACTTGTCATCACAATGCTCCACGTCATTTGTCATCACAATGCTCCATGACCCTTGTCATAACAATGGTCCATGGCCTTGTCATCACAATGTTCCATGGCCTCTGACATCACTATGCTCTATGGTTTTTCTCATCACAATGCTCTTTGACCCCTGTCATCACAATGCTTGATGACCATTGTCATCATAATGCTCCAAGAACCCTGTCATCACAATGCTCCATGCCGTTGACATCACAATGCTCCATGGCCCTTGTAATTAGAATGCTCCATGCCCTTGTCATCACAATGCTCCAGAACACTTGTGATCATAATACGCCTTTCCTGTGTCATCCCATTGATCAATGACCCTTGTCATCAAAATGTTCCTTGTCCTTTGTCATCACAGTGCTCCATGATACCTTTAATCAAAATTCTACATGACAACTGTCATCACAATGCAAGATGACCAATGTCATCACAAGGCCCCATGACACGTGTCATCACAATTCGCCTTGGCCCTGGACATCTCAATGCTGTATGAACCGTGTCATCACTAGGTTCCAGGACACTTGTCATCACAATGCTCCATGAACTCTGTTATCTCAATGTTCCATGGCCTTTGTATTCACAATGCTCCATTGTCCTGATAATCGCATTGCTCCATGAACACTTTCATCACAATGCTCCTTGACCACTGTCACCCTAATTCCCCATGACGTCTCGCCTCACTGTCTTCCAAGGCCACTCTCATCAAAATGCTCCATGATCTGTGTCAGCACAATATTGCATGACACTTGTCATCACAATGCTCCATGATGCCTGTCATCACAATGCTCCATGAATTTGTTATCACAATGCTCCAGGACCAGTTTCATCACAATACTCCATCCCCCTTTTCATCACAGTGCACAATGAAACCTTTCATTACAATGCTCCATGACACTTGTCATCACAATGCTCAGCGGCCTCTATCGTCACAATGCTCCCAGGCACTTTTCATCACGATGTTCCATGAAAACTTACATCACTTTGCTCCACGACCATTGTCATCACAATAGTCCATACCCTTGTCAACACAATGCTGCATAATCCCTGTCATCACAATTCTCCTTGACTGCTGTCATCACGATAATCCAGGACAATTTTCATAACAATGATTCATTCCCCCAGTCATCTCAGTGCTCCATGATACCTTTCATCACAATTCCTAGATGATCAATGTCATCACAAGGCCCCATGACACCTGTCATCACAATTCGCTATGACCCTTGTCATCACAATACTCGATGAACCGTGTCATCACAGTGTTCCAGGGCCCATGTCATCACAATGATCCATGACGACTTTCATCACAATGCTCCAATACACCTGTCATCACAATGCTCCATGGCCCCTGTTATCATATTGCTCCATGATCACTTTCATCACAATGATCCATGACCAATGTCATCACCATTCCTAATGACGCCTGTCATCTCAATGCTCCATGGCACCTTCATCACAATGCTCCATGAACCCGTTCATCACAATGTTCCCTGTCCTTTTCATCACAATGTTCCATGGGCCCTGTCATCACAATGCGCCATGCGCTTGTCATCAAAATGCTCCAGAACTCTTGTCATCATAATGCTGCATGCCAGTGTCATCAAAATGCCCCATGACACTTGTCATCACAATGCTCCACGTCATTTGTCATCACAATGCTCCATGACCCTTGTCATAACAATGGTCCATGGCCTTGTCATCACAATGTTCCATGGCCTCTGACATCACTATGCTCTATGGTTTTTCTCATCACAATGCTCTTTGACCCCTGTCATCACAATGCTTGATGACCATTGTCATCACAATGCTCCAAGAACCCTGTCATCACAATGCTCCATGCCGTTGACATCACAATGCTCCATGGCCCTTGTAATTAGAATGCTCCATGCCCTTGTCATCACAATGCTCCAGAACACCTGTGATCATAATACGCCTTTCCTGTGTCATCCCATTGCTCAATGACCCTTGTCATCAAAATGTTCCTTGTCCTTTGTCATCACAGTGCTCCATGATACCTTTAATCAAAATTCTACATGACAACTGTCATCACAATGCAAGATGACCAATGTCATCACAAGGCCCCATGACACGTGTCATCACAATTCGCCTTGGCCCTGGACATCTCAATGCTGTATGAACCGTGTCATCACTAGGTTCCAGGACACTTGTCATCACAATGCTCCATGAACTCTGTTATCTCAATGTTCCATGGCCTTTGTATTCACAATGCTCCATTGTCCTGATAATCGCATTGCTCCATGAACACTTTCATCACAATGCTCCTTGACCACTGTCACCCTAATTCCCCATGACGTCTCGCCTCACTGTCTTCCAAGGCCACTCTCATCAAAATGCTCCATGATCTGTGTCAGCACAATATTGCATGACACTTGTCATCACAATGCTCCATGATGCCTGTCATCACAATGCTCCATGAATTTGTTATCACAATGCTCCAGGACCAGTTTCATCACAATACTCCATCCCCCTTTTCATCACAGTGCACAATGAAACCTTTCATTACAATGCTCCATGACACTTGTCATCACAATGCTCAGCGGCCTCTATCGTCACAATGCTCCCAGGCACTTTTCATCACGATGTTCCATGAAAACTTACATCACTTTGCTCCACGACCATTGTCATCACAATAGTCCATACCCTTGTCAACACAATGCTGCATAATCCCTGTCATCACAATTCTCCTTGACTGCTGTCATCACGATAATCCAGGACAATTTTCATAACAATGATTCATTCCCCCAGTCATCTCAGTGCTCCATGATACCTTTCATCACAATTCCTAGATGATCAATGTCATCACAAGGCCCCATGACACCTGTCATCACAATTCGCTATGACCCTTGTCATCACAATACTCGATGAACCGTGTCATCACAGTGTTCCAGGGCCCATGTCATCACAATGATCCATGACGACTTTCATCACAATGCTCCAATACACCTGTCATCACAATGCTCCATGGCCCCTGTTATCATATTGCTCCATGATCACTTTCATCACAATGATCCATGACCAATGTCATCACCATTCCTAATGACGCCTGTCATCTCAATGCTCCATGGCACCTTCATCACAATGCTCCATGAACCCGTTCATCACAATGTTCCCTGTCCTTTTCATCACAATGTTCCATGGGCCCTGTCATCACAATGCGCCATGCGCTTGTCATCAAAATGCTCCAGAACTCTTGTCATCATAATGCTGCATGCCAGTGTCATCAAAATGCCCCATGACACTTGTCATCACAATGCTCCACGTCATTTGTCATCACAATGCTCCATGACCCTTGTCATAACAATGGTCCATGGCCTTGTCATCACAATGTTCCATGGCCTCTGACATCACTATGCTCTATGGTTTTTCTCATCACAATGCTCTTTGACCCCTGTCATCACAATGCTTGATGACCATTGTCATCACAATGCTCCAAGAACCCTGTCATCACAATGCTCCATGCCGTTGACATCACAATGCTCCATGGCCCTTGTAATTAGAATGCTCCATGCCCTTGTCATCACAATGCTCCAGAACACTTGTGATCATAATACGCCTTTCCTGTGTCATCCCATTGATCAATGACCCTTGTCATCAAAATGTTCCTTGTCCTTTGTCATCACAGTGCTCCATGATACCTTTAATCAAAATTCTACATGACAACTGTCATCACAATGCAAGATGACCAATGTCATCACAAGGCCCCATGACACGTGTCATCACAATTCGCCTTGGCCCTGGACATCTCAATGCTGTATGAACCGTGTCATCACTAGGTTCCAGGACACTTGTCATCACAATGCTCCATGAACTCTGTTATCTCAATGTTCCATGGCCTTTGTATTCACAATGCTCCATTGTCCTGATAATCGCATTGCTCCATGAACACTTTCATCACAATGCTCCTTGACCACTGTCACCCTAATTCCCCATGACGTCTCGCCTCACTGTCTTCCAAGGCCACTCTCATCAAAATGCTCCATGATCTGTGTCAGCACAATATTGCATGACACTTGTCATCACAATGCTCCATGATGCCTGTCATCACAATGCTCCATGAATTTGTTATCACAATGCTCCAGGACCAGTTTCATCACAATACTCCATCCCCCTTTTCATCACAGTGCACAATGAAACCTTTCATTACAATGCTCCATGACACTTGTCATCACAATGCTCAGCGGCCTCTATCGTCACAATGCTCCCAGGCACTTTTCATCACGATGTTCCATGAAAACTTACATCACTTTGCTCCACGACCATTGTCATCACAATAGTCCATACCCTTGTCAACACAATGCTGCATAATCCCTGTCATCACAATTCTCCTTGACTGCTGTCATCACGATAATCCAGGACAATTTTCATAACAATGATTCATTCCCCCAGTCATCTCAGTGCTCCATGATACCTTTCATCACAATTCCTAGATGATCAATGTCATCACAAGGCCCCATGACACCTGTCATCACAATTCGCTATGACCCTTGTCATCACAATACTCGATGAACCGTGTCATCACAGTGTTCCAGGGCCCATGTCATCACAATGATCCATGACGACTTTCATCACAATGCTCCAATACACCTGTCATCACAATGCTCCATGGCCCCTGTTATCATATTGCTCCATGATCACTTTCATCACAATGATCCATGACCAATGTCATCACCATTCCTAATGACGCCTGTCATCTCAATGCTCCATGGCACCTTCATCACAATGCTCCATGAACCCGTTCATCACAATGTTCCCTGTCCTTTTCATCACAATGTTCCATGGGCCCTGTCATCACAATGCGCCATGCGCTTGTCATCAAAATGCTCCAGAACTCTTGTCATCATAATGCTGCATGCCAGTGTCATCAAAATGCCCCATGACACTTGTCATCACAATGCTCCACGTCATTTGTCATCACAATGCTCCATGACCCTTGTCATAACAATGGTCCATGGCCTTGTCATCACAATGTTCCATGGCCTCTGACATCACTATGCTCTATGGTTTTTCTCATCACAATGCTCTTTGACCCCTGTCATCACAATGCTTGATGACCATTGTCATCACAATGCTCCAAGAACCCTGTCATCACAATGCTCCATGCCGTTGACATCACAATGCTCCATGGCCCTTGTAATTAGAATGCTCCATGCCCTTGTCATCACAATGCTCCAGAACACCTGTGATCATAATACGCCTTTCCTGTGTCATCCCATTGCTCAATGACCCTTGTCATCAAAATGTTCCTTGTCCTTTGTCATCACAGTGCTCCATGATACCTTTAATCAAAATTCTACATGACAACTGTCATCACAATGCAAGATGACCAATGTCATCACAAGGCCCCATGACACGTGTCATCACAATTCGCCTTGGCCCTGGACATCTCAATGCTGTATGAACCGTGTCATCACTAGGTTCCAGGACACTTGTCATCACAATGCTCCATGAACTCTGTTATCTCAATGTTCCATGGCCTTTGTATTCACAATGCTCCATTGTCCTGATAATCGCATTGCTCCATGAACACTTTCATCACAATGCTCCTTGACCACTGTCACCCTAATTCCCCATGACGTCTCGCCTCACTGTCTTCCAAGGCCACTCTCATCAAAATGCTCCATGATCTGTGTCAGCACAATATTGCATGACACTTGTCATCACAATGCTCCATGATGCCTGTCATCACAATGCTCCATGAATTTGTTATCACAATGCTCCAGGACCAGTTTCATCACAATACTCCATCCCCCTTTTCATCACAGTGCACAATGAAACCTTTCATTACAATGCTCCATGACACTTGTCATCACAATGCTCAGCGGCCTCTATCGTCACAATGCTCCCAGGCACTTTTCATCACGATGTTCCATGAAAACTTACATCACTTTGCTCCACGACCATTGTCATCACAATAGTCCATACCCTTGTCAACACAATGCTGCATAAACCCTGTCATCACAATTCTCCTTGACTGCTGTCATCACGATAATCCAGGACAATTTTCATAACAATGATTCATTCCCCCAGTCATCTCAGTGCTCCATGATACCTTTCATCACAATTCCTAGATGATCAATGTCATCACAAGGCCCCATGACACCTGTCATCACAATTCGCTATGACCCTTGTCATCACAATACTCGATGAACCGTGTCATCACAGTGTTCCAGGGCCCATGTCATCACAATGATCCATGACGACTTTCATCACAATGCTCCAATACACCTGTCATCACAATGCTCCATGGCCCCTGTTATCATATTGCTCCATGATCACTTTCATCACAATGATCCATGACCAATGTCATCACCATTCCTAATGACGCCTGTCATCTCAATGCTCCATGGCACCTTCATCACAATGCTCCATGAACCCGTTCATCACAATGTTCCCTGTCCTTTTCATCACAATGTTCCATGGGCCCTGTCATCACAATGCGCCATGCGCTTGTCATCAAAATGCTCCAGAACTCTTGTCATCATAATGCTCCATGCCAGTGTCATCAAAATGCCCCATGACACTTGTCATCACAATGCTCCACGTCATTTGTCATCACAATGCTCCATGACCCTTGTCATAACAATGGTCCATGGCCTTGTCATCACAATGTTCCATGGCCTCTGACATCACTATGCTCTATGGTTTTTCTCATCACAATGCTCTTTGACCCCTGTCATCACAATGCTTGATGACCATTGTCATCACAATGCTCCAAGAACCCTGTCATCACAATGCTCCATGCCGTTGACATCACAATGCTCCATGGCCCTTGTAATTAGAATGCTCCATGCCCTTGTCATCACAATGCTCCAGAACACTTGTGATCATAATACGCCTTTCCTGTGTCATCCCATTGCTCAATGACCCTTGTCATCAAAATGTTCCTTGTCCTTTGTCATCACAGTGCTCCATGATACCTTTAATCAAAATTCTACATGACAACTGTCATCACAATGCAAGATGACCAATGTCATCACAAGGCCCCATGACACGTGTCATCACAATTCGCCTTGGCCCTGGACATCTCAATGCTGTATGAACCGTGTCATCACTAGGTTCCAGGACACTTGTCATCACAATGCTCCATGAACTCTGTTATCTCAATGTTCCATGGCCTTTGTATTCACAATGCTCCATTGTCCTGATAATCGCATTGCTCCATGAACACTTTCATCACAATGCTCCTTGACCACTGTCACCCTAATTCCCCATGACGTCTCGCCTCACTGTCTTCCAAGGCCACTCTCATCAAAATGCTCCATGATCTGTGTCAGCACAATATTGCATGACACTTGTCATCACAATGCTCCATGATGCCTGTCATCACAATGCTCCATGAATTTGTTATCACAATGCTCCAGGACCAGTTTCATCACAATACTCCATCCCCCTTTTCATCACAGTGCACAATGAAACCTTTCATTACAATGCTCCATGACACTTGTCATCACAATGCTCAGCGGCCTCTATCGTCACAATGCTCCCAGGCACTTTTCATCACGATGTTCCATGAAAACTTACATCACTTTGCTCCACGACCATTGTCATCACAATAGTCCATACCCTTGTCAACACAATGCTGCATAAACCCTGTCATCACAATTCTCCTTGACTGCTGTCATCACGATAATCCAGGACAATTTTCATAACAATGATTCATTCCCCCAGTCATCTCAGTGCTCCATGATACCTTTCATCACAATTCCTAGATGATCAATGTCATCACAAGGCCCCATGACACCTGTCATCACAATTCGCTATGACCCTTGTCATCACAATACTCGATGAACCGTGTCATCACAGTGTTCCAGGGCCCATGTCATCACAATGATCCATGACGACTTTCATCACAATGCTCCAATACACCTGTCATCACAATGCTCCATGGCCCCTGTTATCATATTGCTCCATGATCACTTTCATCACAATGATCCATGACCAATGTCATCACCATTCCTAATGACGCCTGTCATCTCAATGCTCCATGGCACCTTCATCACAATGCTCCATGAACCCGTTCATCACAATGTTCCCTGTCCTTTTCATCACAATGTTCCATGGGCCCTGTCATCACAATGCGCCATGCGCTTGTCATCAAAATGCTCCAGAACTCTTGTCATCATAATGCTCCATGCCAGTGTCATCAAAATGCCCCATGACACTTGTCATCACAATGCTCCACGTCATTTGTCATCACAATGCTCCATGACCCTTGTCATAACAATGGTCCATGGCCTTGTCATCACAATGTTCCATGGCCTCTGACATCACTATGCTCTATGGTTTTTCTCATCACAATGCTCTTTGACCCCTGTCATCACAATGCTTGATGACCATTGTCATCACAATGCTCCAAGAACCCTGTCATCACAATGCTCCATGCCGTTGACATCACAATGCTCCATGGCCCTTGTAATTAGAATGCTCCATGCCCTTGTCATCACAATGCTCCAGAACACTTGTGATCATAATACGCCTTTCCTGTGTCATCCCATTGCTCAATGACCCTTGTCATCAAAATGTTCCTTGTCCTTTGTCATCACAGTGCTCCATGATACCTTTAATCAAAATTCTACATGACAACTGTCATCACAATGCAAGATGACCAATGTCATCACAAGGCCCCATGACACGTGTCATCACAATTCGCCTTGGCCCTGGACATCTCAATGCTGTATGAACCGTGTCATCACTAGGTTCCAGGACACTTGTCATCACAATGCTCCATGAACTCTGTTATCTCAATGTTCCATGGCCTTTGTATTCACAATGCTCCATTGTCCTGATAATCGCATTGCTCCATGAACACTTTCATCACAATGCTCCTTGACCACTGTCACCCTAATTCCCCATGACGTCTCGCCTCACTGTCTTCCAAGGCCACTCTCATCAAAATGCTCCATGATCTGTGTCAGCACAATATTGCATGACACTTGTCATCACAATGCTCCATGATGCCTGTCATCACAATGCTCCATGAATTTGTTATCACAATGCTCCAGGACCAGTTTCATCACAATACTCCATCCCCCTTTTCATCACAGTGCACAATGAAACCTTTCATTACAATGCTCCATGACACTTGTCATCACAATGCTCAGCGGCCTCTATCGTCACAATGCTCCCAGGCACTTTTCATCACGATGTTCCATGAAAACTTACATCACTTTGCTCCACGACCATTGTCATCACAATAGTCCATACCCTTGTCAACACAATGCTGCATAATCCCTGTCATCACAATTCTCCTTGACTGCTGTCATCACGATAATCCAGGACAATTTTCATAACAATGATTCATTCCCCCAGTCATCTCAGTGCTCCATGATACCTTTCATCACAATTCCTAGATGATCAATGTCATCACAAGGCCCCATGACACCTGTCATCACAATTCGCTATGACCCTTGTCATCACAATACTCGATGAACCGTGTCATCACAGTGTTCCAGGGCCCATGTCATCACAATGATCCATGACGACTTTCATCACAATGCTCCAATACACCTGTCATCACAATGCTCCATGGCCCCTGTTATCATATTGCTCCATGATCACTTTCATCACAATGATCCATGACCAATGTCATCTCCATTCCTAATGCCGCCTGTCATCTCAATGCTCCATGGCACCTTCATCACAATGCTCCATGAACCCGTTCATCACAATGTTCCCTGTCCTTTTCATCACAATGTTCCATGGGCCCTGTCATCACAATGCGCCATGCGCTTGTCATCAAAATGCTCCAGAACTCTTGTCATCATAATGCTCCATGCCAGTGTCATCAAAATGCCCCATGACACTTGTCATCACAATGCTCCACGTCATTTGTCATCACAATGCTCCATGACCCTTGTCATAACAATGGTCCATGGCCTTGTCATCACAATGTTCCATGGCCTCTGACATCACTATGCTCTATGGTTTTTCTCATCACAATGCTCTTTGACCCCTGTCATCACAATGCTTGATGACCATTGTCATCACAATGCTCCAAGAACCCTGTCATCACAATGCTCCATGCCGTTGACATCACAATGCTCCATGGCCCTTGTAATTAGAATGCTCCATGCCCTTGTCATCACAATGCTCCAGAACACCTGTGATCATAATACGCCTTTCCTGTGTCATCCCATTGCTCAATGACCCTTGTCATCAAAATGTTCCTTGTCCTTTGTCATCACAGTGCTCCATGATACCTTTAATCAAAATTCTACATGACAACTGTCATCACAACGCAAGATGACCAATGTCATCACAAGGCCCCATGACACGTGTCATCACAATTCGCCTTGGCCCTGGACATCTCAATGCTGTATGAACCGTGTCATCACTAGGTTCCAGGACACTTGTCATCACAATGCTCCATGAACTCTGTTATCTCAATGTTCCATGGCCTTTGTATTCACAATGCTCCATTGTCCTGATAATCGCATTGCTCCATGAACACTTTCATCACAATGCTCCTTGACCACTGTCACCCTAATTCCCCATGACGTCTCGCCTCACTGTCTTCCAAGGCCACTCTCATCAAAATGCTCCATGATCTGTGTCAGCACAATATTGCATGACACTTGTCATCACAATGCTCCATGATGCCTGTCATCACAATGCTCCATGAATTTGTTATCACAATGCTCCAGGACCAGTTTCATCACAATACTCCATCCCCCTTTTCATCACAGTGCACAATGAAACCTTTCATTACAATGCTCCATGACACTTGTCATCACAATGCTCAGCGGCCTCTATCGTCACAATGCTCCCAGGCACTTTTCATCACGATGTTCCATGAAAACTTACATCACTTTGCTCCACGACCATTGTCATCACAATAGTCCATACCCTTGTCAACACAATGCTGCATAATCCCTGTCATCACAATTCTCCTTGACTGCTGTCATCACGATAATCCAGGACAATTTTCATAACAATGATTCATTCCCCCAGTCATCTCAGTGCTCCATGATACCTTTCATCACAATTCCTAGATGATCAATGTCATCACAAGGCCCCATGACACCTGACATCACAATTCGCTATGACCCTTGTCATCACAATACTCGATGAACCGTGTCATCACAGTGTTCCAGGGCCCATGTCATCACAATGGTCCATGACGACTTTCATCACAATGCTCCAATACACCTGTCATCACAATGCTCCATGGCCCCTGTTATCATATTGCTCCATGATCACTTTCATCACAATGATCCATGACCAATGTCATCACCATTCCTAATGACGCCTGTCATCTCAATGCTCCATGGCACCTTCATCACAATGCTCCATGAACCCATTCATCACAATGTTCCCTGTCCTTTTCATCACAATGTTCCATGGGCCCTGTCATCACAATGCTCCATGCGCTTGTCATCAAAATGCTCCAGAACTCTTGTCATCATAATGCTCCATGCCAGTGTCATCAAAATGCCCCATGACACTTGTCATCACAATGCTCCACGTCATTTGTCATCACAATGCTCCATGACCCTTGTCATAACAATGGTCCATGGCCTTGTCATCACAATGTTCCATGGCCTCTGACATCACTATGCTCTATGGTTTTTCTCATCACAATGCTCTTTGACCCCTGTCATCACAATGCTTGATGACCATTGTCATCACAATGCTCCAAGAACCCTGTCATCACAATGCTCCATGCCGTTGACATCACAATGCTCCATGGCCCTTGTAATTAGAATGCTCCATGCCCTTGTCATCACAATGCTCCAGAACACTTGTGATCATAATACGCCTTTCCTGTGTCATCCCATTGCTCAATGACCCTTGTCATCAAAATGTTCCTTGTCCTTTGTCATCACAGTGCTCCATGATACCTTTAATCAAAATTCTACATGACAACTGTCATCACAATGCAAGATGACCAATGTCATCACAAGGCCCCATGACACGTGTCATCACAATTCGCCTTGGCCCTGGACATCTCAATGCTGTATGAACCGTGTCATCACTAGGTTCCAGGACACTTGTCATCACAATGCTCCATGAACTCTGTTATCTCAATGTTCCATGGCCTTTGTATTCACAATGCTCCATTGTCCTGATAATCGCATTGCTCCATGAACACTTTCATCACAATGCTCCTTGACCACTGTCACCCTAATTCCCCATGACGTCTCGCCTCACTGTCTTCCAAGGCCACTCTCATCAAAATGCTCCATGATCTGTGTCAGCACAATATTGCATGACACTTGTCATCACAATGCTCCATGATGCCTGTCATCACAATGCTCCATGAATTTGTTATCACAATGCTCCAGGACCAGTTTCATCACAATACTCCATCCCCCTTTTCATCACAGTGCACAATGAAACCTTTCATTACAATGCTCCATGACACTTGTCATCACAATGCTCAGCGGCCTTTATCGTCACAATGCTCCCAGGCACTTTTCATCACGATGTTCCATGAAAACTTACATCACTTTGCTCCACGACCATTGTCATCACAATAGTCCATACCCTTGTCAACACAATGCTGCATAATCCCTGTCATCACAATTCTCCTTGACTGCTGTCATCACGATAATCCAGGACAATTTTCATAACAATGATTCATTCCCCCAGTCATCTCAGTGCTCCATGATACCTTTCATCACAATTCCTAGATGATCAATGTCATCACAAGGCCCCATGACACCTGTCATCACAATTCGCTATGACCCTTGTCATCACAATACTCGATGAACCGTGTCATCACAGTGTTCCAGGGCCCATGTCATCACAATGATCCATGACGACTTTCATCACAATGCTCCAATACACCTGTCATCACAATGCTCCATGGCCCCTGTTATCATATTGCTCCATGATCACTTTCATCACAATGATCCATGACCAATGTCATCACCATTCCTAATGACGCCTGTCATCTCAATGCTCCATGGCACCTTCATCACAATGCTCCATGAACCCATTCATCACAATGTTCCCTGTCCTTTTCATCACAATGTTCCATGGGCCCTGTCATCACAATGCTCCATGCGCTTGTCATCAAAATGCTCCAGAACTCTTGTCATCATAATGCTCCATGCCAGTGTCATCAAAATGCCCCATGACACTTGTCATCACAATGCTCCACGTCATTTGTCATCACAATGCTCCATGACCCTTGTCATAACAATGGTCCATGGCCTTGTCATCACAATGTTCCATGGCCTCTGACATCACTATGCTCTATGGTTTTTCTCATCACAATGCTCTTTGACCCCTGTCATCACAATGCTTGATGACCATTGTCATCACAATGCTCCAAGAACCCTGTCATCACAATGCTCCATGCCGTTGACATCACAATGCTCCATGGCCCTTGTAATTAGAATGCTCCATGCCCTTGTCATCACAATGCTCCAGAACACCTGTGATCATAATACGCCTTTCCTGTGTCATCCCATTGCTCAATGACCCTTGTCATCAAAATGTTCCTTGTCCTTTGTCATCACAGTGCTCCATGATACCTTTAATCAAAATTCTACATGACAACTGTCATCACAACGCAAGATGACCAATGTCATCACAAGGCCCCATGACACGTGTCATCACAATTCGCCTTGGCCCTGGACATCTCAATGCTGTATGAACCGTGTCATCACTAGGTTCCAGGACACTTGTCATCACAATGCTCCATGACCTCTGTTATCTCAATGTTCCATGGCCTTTGTATTCACAATGCTCCATTGTCCTGATAATCGCATTGCTCCATGAACACTTTCATCACAATGCTCCTTGACCACTGTCACCCTAATTCCCCATGACGTCTCGCCTCACTGTCTTCCAAGGCCACTCTCATCAAAATGCTCCATGATCTGTGTCAGCACAATATTGCATGACACTTGTCATCACAATGCTCCATGATGCCTGTCATCACAATGCTCCATGAATTTGTTATCACAATGCTCCAGGACCAGTTTCATCACAATACTCCATCCCCCTTTTCATCACAGTGCACAATGAAACCTTTCATTACAATGCTCCATGACACTTGTCATCACAATGCTCAGCGGCCTTTATCGTCACAATGCTCCCAGGCACTTTTCATCACGATGTTCCATGAAAACTTACATCACTTTGCTCCACGACCATTGTCATCACAATAGTCCATACCCTTGTCAACACAATGCTGCATAATCCCTGTCATCACAATTCTCCTTGACTGCTGTCATCACGATAATCCAGGACAATTTTCATAACAATGATTCATTCCCCCAGTCATCTCAGTGCTCCATGATACCTTTCATCACAATTCCTAGATGATCAATGTCATCACAAGGCCCCATGACACCTGTCATCACAATTCGCTATGACCCTTGTCATCACAATACTCGATGAACCGTGTCATCACAGTGTTCCAGGGCCCATGTCATCACAATGATCCATGACGACTTTCATCACAATGCTCCAATACACCTGTCATCACAATGCTCCATGGCCCCTGTTATCATATTGCTCCATGATCACTTTCATCACAATGATCCATGACCAATGTCATCACCATTCCTAATGACGCCTGTCATCTCAATGCTCCATGGCACCTTCATCACAATGCTCCATGAACCCATTCATCACAATGTTCCCTGTCCTTTTCATCACAATGTTCCATGGGCCCTGTCATCACAATGCTCCATGCGCTTGTCATCAAAATGCTCCAGAACTCTTGTCATCATAATGCTCCATGCCAGTGTCATCAAAATGCCCCATGACACTTGTCATCACAATGCTCCACGTCATTTGTCATCACAATGCTCCATGACCCTTGTCATAACAATGGTCCATGGCCTTGTCATCACAATGTTCCATGGCCTCTGACATCACTATGCTCTATGGTTTTTCTCATCACAATGCTCTTTGACCCCTGTCATCACAATGCTTGATGACCATTGTCATCACAATGCTCCAAGAACCCTGTCATCACAATGCTCCATGCCGTTGACATCACAATGCTCCATGGCCCTTGTAATTAGAATGCTCCATGCCCTTGTCATCACAATGCTCCAGAACACTTGTGATCATAATACGCCTTTCCTGTGTCATCCCATTGCTCAATGACCCTTGTCATCAAAATGTTCCTTGTCCTTTGTCATCACAGTGCTCCATGATACCTTTAATCAAAATTCTACATGACAACTGTCATCACAATGCAAGATGACCAATGTCATCACAAGGCCCCATGACACGTGTCATCACAATTCGCCTTGGCCCTGGACATCTCAATGCTGTATGAACCGTGTCATCACTAGGTTCCAGGACACTTGTCATCACAATGCTCCATGAACTCTGTTATCTCAATGTTCCATGGCCTTTGTATTCACAATGCTCCATTGTCCTGATAATCGCATTGCTCCATGAACACTTTCATCACAATGCTCCTTGACCACTGTCACCCTAATTCCCCATGACGTCTCGCCTCACTGTCTTCCAAGGCCACTCTCATCAAAATGCTCCATGATCTGTGTCAGCACAATATTGCATGACACTTGTCATCACAATGCTCCATGATGCCTGTCATCACAATGCTCCATGAATTTGTTATCACAATGCTCCAGGACCAGTTTCATCACAATACTCCATCCCCCTTTTCATCACAGTGCACAATGAAACCTTTCATTACAATGCTCCATGACACTTGTCATCACAATGCTCAGCGGCCTCTATCGTCACAATGCTCCCAGGCACTTTTCATCACGATGTTCCATGAAAACTTACATCACTTTGCTCCACGACCATTGTCATCACAATAGTCCATACCCTTGTCAACACAATGCTGCATAATCCCTGTCATCACAATTCTCCTTGACTGCTGTCATCACGATAATCCAGGACAATTTTCATAACAATGATTCATTCCCCCAGTCATCTCAGTGCTCCATGATACCTTTCATCACAATTCCTAGATGATCAATGTCATCACAAGGCCCCATGACACCTGTCATCACAATTCGCTATGACCCTTGTCATCACAATACTCGATGAACCGTGTCATCACAGTGTTCCAGGGCCCATGTCATCACAATGATCCATGACGACTTTCATCACAATGCTCCAATACACCTGTCATCACAATGCTCCATGGCCCCTGTTATCATATTGCTCCATGATCACTTTCATCACAATGATCCATGACCAATGTCATCACCATTCCTAATGACGCCTGTCATCTCAATGCTCCATGGCACCTTCATCACAATGCTCCATGAACCCATTCATCACAATGTTCCCTGTCCTTTTCATCACAATGTTCCATGGGCCCTGTCATCACAATGCTCCATGCGCTTGTCATCAAAATGCTCCAGAACTCTTGTCATCATAATGCTCCATGCCAGTGTCATCAAAATGCCCCATGACACTTGTCATCACAATGCTCCACGTCATTTGTCATCACAATGCTCCATGACCCTTGTCATAACAATGGTCCATGGCCTTGTCATCACAATGTTCCATGGCCTCTGACATCACTATGCTCTATGGTTTTTCTCATCACAATGCTCTTTGACCCCTGTCATCACAATGCTTGATGACCATTGTCATCACAATGCTCCAAGAACCCTGTCATCACAATGCTCCATGCCGTTGACATCACAATGCTCCATGGCCCTTGTAATTAGAATGCTCCATGCCCTTGTCATCACAATGCTCCAGAACACTTGTGATCATAATACGCCTTTCCTGTGTCATCCCATTGCTCAATGACCCTTGTCATCAAAATGTTCCTTGTCCTTTGTCATCACAGTGCTCCATGATACCTTTAATCAAAATTCTACATGACAACTGTCATCACAACGCAAGATGACCAATGTCATCACAAGGCCCCATGACACGTGTCATCACAATTCGCCTTGGCCCTGGACATCTCAATGCTGTATGAACCGTGTCATCACTAGGTTCCAGGACACTTGTCATCACAATGCTCC
This sequence comes from Balaenoptera physalus, assembly GCF_965194825.1. NCBI lineage: Eukaryota > Metazoa > Chordata > Mammalia > Artiodactyla > Balaenopteridae > Balaenoptera > Balaenoptera physalus. The sequence goes on from NW_028126151.1 coordinate 380,034, forward strand.
ATGAACTCTGTTATCTCAATGTTCCATGGCCTTTGTATTCACAATGCTCCATTGTCCTGATAATCGCATTGCTCCATGAACACTTTCATCACAATGCTTCTTGACCACTGTCACCCTAATTCCCCATGACGTCTCGCCTCACTGTCTTCCAAGGCCACTCTCATCAAAATGCTCCATGATCTGTGTCAGCACAATATTGCATGACACTTGTCATCACAATGCTCCATGATGCCTGTCATCACAATGCTCCATGAATTTGTTATCACAATGCTCCAGGACCAGTTTCATCACAATACTCCATCCCCCTTTTCATCACAGTGCACAATGAAACCTTTCATTACAATGCTCCATGACACTTGTCATCACAATGCTCAGCGGCCTCTATCGTCACAATGCTCCCAGGCACTTTTCATCACGATGTTCCATGAAAACTTACATCACTTTGCTCCACGACCATTGTCATCACAATAGTCCATACCCTTGTCAACACAATGCTGCATAATCCCTGTCATCACAATTCTCCTTGACTGCTGTCATCACGATAATCCAGGACAATTTTCATAACAATGATTCATTCCCCCAGTCATCTCAGTGCTCCATGATACCTTTCATCACAATTCCTAGATGATCAATGTCATCACAAGGCCCCATGACACCTGTCATCACAATTCGCTATGACCCTTGTCATCACAATACTCGATGAACCGTGTCATCACAGTGTTCCAGGGCCCATGTCATCACAATGATCCATGACGACTTTCATCACAATGCTCCAATACACCTGTCATCACAATGCTCCATGGCCCCTGTTATCATATTGCTCCATGATCTCTTTCATCACAATGATCCATGACCAATGTCATCACCATTCCTAATGACGCCTGTCATCTCAATGCTCCATGGCACCTTCATCACAATGCTCCATGAACCCATTCATCACAATGTTCCCTGTCCTTTTCATCACAATGTTCCATGGGCCCTGTCATCACAATGCTCCATGCGCTTGTCATCAAAATGCTCCAGAACTCTTGTCATCATAATGCTCCATGCCAGTGTCATCAAAATGCCCCATGACACTTGTCATCACAATGCTCCACGTCATTTGTCATCACAATGCTCCATGACCCTTGTCATAACAATGGTCCATGGCCTTGTCATCACAATGTTCCATGGCCTCTGACATCACTATGCTCTATGGTTTTTCTCATCACAATGCTCTTTGACCCCTGTCATCACAATGCTTGATGACCATTGTCATCACAATGCTCCAAGAACCCTGTCATCACAATGCTCCATGCCGTTGACATCACAATGCTCCATGCCGTTGACATCACAATGCTCCATGGCCCTTGTAATTAGAATGCTCCATGCCCTTGTCATCACAATGCTCCAGAACACTTGTGATCATAATACGCCTTTCCTGTGTCATCCCATTGCTCAATGACCCTTGTCATCAAAATATTCCTTGTCCTTTGTCATCACAGTGCTCCATGATACCTTTAATCAAAATTCTACATGACAACTGTCATCACAACGCAAGATGACCAATGTCATCACAAGGCCCCATGACACGTGTCATCACAATTCGCCTTGGCCCTGGACATCTCAATGCTGTATGAACCGTGTCATCACTAGGTTCCAGGACACTTGTCATCACAATGCTCCATGAACTCTGTTATCTCAATGTTCCATGGCCTTTGTATTCACAATGCTCCATTGTCCTGATAATCGCATTGCTCCATGAACACTTTCATCACAATGCTCCTTGACCACTGTCACCCTAATTCCCCATGACGTCTCGCCTCACTGTCTTCCAAGGCCACTCTCATCAAAATGCTCCATGATCTGTGTCAGAACAATATTGCATGACACTTGTCATCACAATGCTCCATGATGCCTGTCATCACAATGCTCCATGAATTTGTTATCACAATGCTCCAGGACCAGTTTCATCACAATACTCCATCCCCCTTTTCATCACAGTGCACAATGAAACCTTTCATTACAATGCTCCATGACACTTGTCATCACAATGCTCAGCGGCCTTTATCGTCACAATGCTCCCAGGCACTTTTCATCACGATGTTCCATGAAAACTTACATCACTTTGCTCCACGACCATTGTCATCACAATAGTCCATACCCTTGTCAACACAATGCTGCATAATCCCTGTCATCACAATTCTCCTTGACTGCTGTCATCACGATAATCCAGGACAATTTTCATAACAATGATTCATTCCCCCAGTCATCTCAGTGCTCCATGATACCTTTCATCACAATTCCTAGATGATCAATGTCATCACAAGGCCCCATGACACCTGTCATCACAATTCGCTATGACCCTTGTCATCACAATACTCGATGAACCGTGTCATCACAGTGTTCCAGGGCCCATGTCATCACAATGATCCATGACGACTTTCATCACAATGCTCCAATACACCGGTCATCACAATGCTCCATGGCCCCTGTTATCATATTGCTCCATGATCACTTTCATCACAATGATCCATGACCAATGTCATCACCATTCCTAATGACGCCTGTCATCTCAATGCTCCATGGCACCTTCATCACAATGCTCCATGAACCCATTCATCACAATGTTCCCTGTCCTTTTCATCACAATGTTCCATGGGCCCTGTCATCACAATGCTCCATGCGCTTGTCATCAAAATGCTCCAGAACTCTTGTCATCATAATGCTCCATGCCAGTGTCATCAAAATGCCCCATGACACTTGTCATCACAATGCTCCACGTCATTTGTCATCACAATGCTCCATGACCCTTGTCATCACAATGCTCCATGACCCTTGTCATAACAATGGTCCATGGCCTTGTCATCACAATGTTCCATGGCCTCTGACATCACTATGCTCTATGGTTTTTCTCATCACAATGCTCTTTGACCCCTGTCATCACAATGCTTGATGACCATTGTCATCACAATGCTCCAAGAACCCTGTCATCACAATGCTCCATGCCGTTGACATCACAATGCTCCATGGCCCTTGTAATTAGAATGCTCCATGCCCTTGTCATCACAATGCTCCAGAACACTTGTGATCATAATACGCCTTTCCTGTGTCATCCCATTGCTCAATGACCCTTGTCATCAAAATATTCCTTGTCCTATGTCATCACAGTGCTCCATGATACCTTTAATCAAAATTCTACATGACAACTGTCATCACAACGCAAGATGACCAATGTCATCACAAGGCCCCATGACACGTGTCATCACAATTCGCCTTGGCCCTGGACATCTCAATGCTGTATGAACCGTGTCATCACTAGGTTCCAGGACACTTGTCATCACAATGCTCCATGAACTCTGTTATCTCAATGTTCCATGGCCTTTGTATTCACAATGCTCCATTGTCCTGATAATCGCATTGCTCCATGAACACTTTCATCACAATGCTCCTTGACCACTGTCACCCTAATTCCCCATGACGTCTCGCCTCACTGTCTTCCAAGGCCACTCTCATCAAAATGCTCCATGATCTGTGTCAGCACAATATTGCATGACACTTGTCATCACAATGCTCCATGATGCCTGTCATCACAATGCTCCATGAATTTGTTATCACAATGCTCCAGGACCAGTTTCATCACAATACTCCATCCCCCTTTTCATCACAGTGCACAATGAAACCTTTCATTACAATTCTCCATGACACTTGTCATCACAATGCTCAGCGGCCTTTATCGTCACAATGCTCCCAGGCACTTTTCATCACGATGTTCCATGAAAACTTACATCACTTTGCTCCACGACCATTGTCATCACAATAGTCCATACCCTTGTCAACACAATGCTGCATAATCCCTGTCATCACAATTCTCCTTGACTGCTGTCATCACGATAATCCAGGACAATTTTCATAACAATGATTCATTCCCCCAGTCATCTCAGTGCTCCATGATACCTTTCATCACAATTCCTAGATGATCAATGTCATCACAAGGCCCCATGACACCTGTCATCACAATTCCCTATGACCCTTGTCATCACAATACTCGATGAACCGTGTCATCACAGTGTTCCAGGGCCCATGTCATCACAATGATCCATGACGACTTTCATCACAATGCTCCAATACACCTGTCATCACAATGCTCCATGGCCCCTGTTATCATATTGCTCCATGAACCCATTCATCACAATGTTCCCTGTCCTTTTCATCACAATGTTCCATGGGCCCTGTCATCACAATGCTCCATGCGCTTGTCATCAAAATGCTCCAGAACTCTTGTCATCATAATGCTCCATGCCAGTGTCATCAAAATGCCCCATGACACATGTCATCACAATGCTCCACGTCATTTGTCATCACAATGCTCCATGACCCTTGTCATAACAATGGTCCATGGCCTTGTCATCACAATGTTCCATGGCCTCTGACATCACTATGCTCTATGGTTTTTCTCATCACAATGCTCTTTGACCCCTGTCATCACAATGCTTGATGACCATTGTCATCACAATGCTCCAAGAACCCTGTCATCACAATGCTCCATGCCGTTGACATCACAATGCTCCATGGCCCTTGTAATTAGAATGCTCCATGCCCTTGTCATCACAATGCTCCAGAACACTTGTGATCATAATACGCCTTTCCTGTGTCATCCCATTGCTCAATGACCCTTGTCATCAAAATATTCCTTGTCCTTTGTCATCACAGTGCTCCATGATACCTTTAATCAAAATTCTACATGACAACTGTCATCACAACGCAAGATGACCAATGTCATCACAAGGCCCCATGACACGTGTCATCACAATTCGCCTTGGCCCTGGACATCTCAATGCTGTATGAACCGTGTCATCACTAGGTTCCAGGACACTTGTCATCACAATGCTCCATGAACTCTGTTATCTCAATGTTCCATGGCCTTTGTATTCACAATGCTCCATTGTCCTGATAATCGCATTGCTCCATGAACACTTTCATCACAATGCTCCTTGACCACTGTCACCCTAATTCCCCATGACGTCTCGCCTCACTGTCTTCCAAGGCCACTCTCATCAAAATGCTCCATGATCTGTGTCAGCACAATATTGCATGACACTTGTCATCACAATGCTCCATGATGCCTGTCATCACAATGCTCCATGAATTTGTTATCACAATGCTCCAGGACCAGTTTCATCACAATACTCCATCCCCCTTTTCATCACAGTGCACAATGAAACCTTTCATTACAATGCTCCATGACACTTGTCATCACAATGCTCAGCGGCCTTTATCGTCACAATGCTCCCAGGCACTTTTCATCACGATGTTCCATGAAAACTTACATCACTTTGCTCCACGACCATTGTCATCACAATAGTCCATACCCTTGTCAACACAATGCTGCATAATCCCTGTCATCACAATTCTCCTTGACTGCTGTCATCACGATAATCCAGGACAATTTTCATAACAATGATTCATTCCCCCAGTCATCTCAGTGCTCCATGATACCTTTCATCACAATTCCTAGATGATCAATGTCATCACAAGGCCCCATGACACCTGTCATCACAATTCGCTATGACCCTTGTCATCACAATACTCGATGAACCGTGTCATCACAGTGTTCCAGGGCCCATGTCATCACAATGATCCATGACGACTTTCATCACAATGCTCCAATACACCTGTCATCACAATGCTCCATGGCCCCTGTTATCATATTGCTCCATGATCACTTTCATCACAATGATCCATGACCAATGTCATCACCATTCCTAATGACGCCTGTCATCTCAATGCTCCATGGCACCTTCATCACAATGCTCCATGAACCCATTCATCACAATGTTCCCTGTCCTTTTCATCACAATGTTCCATGGGCCCTGTCATCACAATGCTCCATGCGCTTGTCATCAAAATGCTCCAGAACTCTTGTCATCATAATGCTCCATGCCAGTGTCATCAAAATGCCCCATGACACATGTCATCACAATGCTCCACGTCATTTGTCATCACAATGCTCCATGACCCTTGTCATAACAATGGTCCATGGCCTTGTCATCACAATGTTCCATGGCCTCTGACATCACTATGCTCTATGGTTTTTCTCATCACAATGCTCTTTGACCCCTGTCATCACAATGCTTGATGACCATTGTCATCACAATGCTCCAAGAACCCTGTCATCACAATGCTCCATGCCGTTGACATCACAATGCTCCATGGCCCTTGTAATTAGAATGCTCCATGCCCTTGTCATCACAATGCTCCAGAACACTTGTGATCATAATACGCCTTTCCTGTGTCATCCCATTGCTCAATGACCCTTGTCATCAAAATATTCCTTGTCCTTTGTCATCACAGTGCTCCATGATACCTTTAATCAAAATTCTACATGACAACTGTCATCACAACGCAAGATGACCAATGTCATCACAAGGCCCCATGACACGTGTCATCACAATTCGCCTTGGCCCTGGACATCTCAATGCTGTATGAACCGTGTCATCACTAGGTTCCAGGACACTTGTCATCACAATGCTCCATGAACTCTGTTATCTCAATGTTCCATGGCCTTTGTATTCACAATGCTCCATTGTCCTGATAATCGCATTGCTCCATGAACACTTTCATCACAATGCTCCTTGACCACTGTCACCCTAATTCCCCATGACGTCTCGCCTCACTGTCTTCCAAGGCCACTCTCATCAAAATGCTCCATGATCTGTGTCAGCACAATATTGCATGACACTTGTCATCACAATGCTCCATGATGCCTGTCATCACAATGCTCCATGAATTTGTTATCACAATGCTCCAGGACCAGTTTCATCACAATACTCCATCCCCCTTTTCATCACAGTGCACAATGAAACCTTTCATTACAATGCTCCATGACACTTGTCATCACAATGCTCAGCGGCCTTTATCGTCACAATGCTCCCAGGCACTTTTCATCACGATGTTCCATGAAAACTTACATCACTTTGCTCCACGACCATTGTCATCACAATAGTCCATACCCTTGTCAACACAATGCTGCATAATCCCTGTCATCACAATTCTCCTTGACTGCTGTCATCACGATAATCCAGGACAATTTTCATAACAATGATTCATTCCCCCAGTCATCTCAGTGCTCCATGATACCTTTCATCACAATTCCTAGATGATCAATGTCATCACAAGGCCCCATGACACCTGTCATCACAATTCGCTATGACCCTTGTCATCACAATACTCGATGAACCGTGTCATCACAGTGTTCCAGGGCCCATGTCATCACAATGATCCATGACGACTTTCATCACAATGCTCCAATACACCTGTCATCACAATGCTCCATGGCCCCTGTTATCATATTGCTCCATGATCACTTTCATCACAATGATCCATGACCAATGTCATCACCATTCCTAATGACGCCTGTCATCTCAATGCTCCATGGCACCTTCATCACAATGCTCCATGAACCCATTCATCACAATGTTCCCTGTCCTTTTCATCACAATGTTCCATGGGCCCTGTCATCACAATGCTCCATGCGCTTGTCATCAAAATGCTCCAGAACTCTTGTCATCATAATGCTCCATGCCAGTGTCATCAAAATGCCCCATGACACATGTCATCACAATGCTCCACGTCATTTGTCATCACAATGCTCCATGACCCTTGTCATAACAATGGTCCATGGCCTTGTCATCACAATGTTCCATGGCCTCTGACATCACTATGCTCTATGGTTTTTCTCATCACAATGCTCTTTGACCCCTGTCATCACAATGCTTGATGACCATTGTCATCACAATGCTCCAAGAACCCTGTCATCACAATGCTCCATGCCGTTGACATCACAATGCTCCATGGCCCTTGTAATTAGAATGCTCCATGCCCTTGTCATCACAATGCTCCAGAACACTTGTGATCATAATACGCCTTTCCTGTGTCATCCCATTGCTCAATGACCCTTGTCATCAAAATATTCCTTGTCCTTTGTCATCACAGTGCTCCATGATACCTTTAATCAAAATTCTACATGACAACTGTCATCACAACGCAAGATGACCAATGTCATCACAAGGCCCCATGACACGTGTCATCACAATTCGCCTTGGCCCTGGACATCTCAATGCTGTATGAACCGTGTCATCACTAGGTTCCAGGACACTTGTCATCACAATGCTCCATGAACTCTGTTATCTCAATGTTCCATGGCCTTTGTATTCACAATGCTCCATTGTCCTGATAATCGCATTGCTCCATGAACACTTTCATCACAATGCTCCTTGACCACTGTCACCCTAATTCCCCATGACGTCTCGCCTCACTGTCTTCCAAGGCCACTCTCATCAAAATGCTCCATGATCTGTGTCAGCACAATATTGCATGACACTTGTCATCACAATGCTCCATGATGCCTGTCATCACAATGCTCCATGAATTTGTTATCACAATGCTCCAGGACCAGTTTCATCACAATACTCCATCCCCCTTTTCATCACAGTGCACAATGAAACCTTTCATTACAATGCTCCATGACACTTGTCATCACAATGCTCAGCGGCCTTTATCGTCACAATGCTCCCAGGCACTTTTCATCACGATGTTCCATGAAAACTTACATCACTTTGCTCCACGACCATTGTCATCACAATAGTCCATACCCTTGTCAACACAATGCTGCATAATCCCTGTCATCACAATTCTCCTTGACTGCTGTCATCACGATAATCCAGGACAATTTTCATAACAATGATTCATTCCCCCAGTCATCTCAGTGCTCCATGATACCTTTCATCACAATTCCTAGATGATCAATGTCATCACAAGGCCCCATGACACCTGTCATCACAATTCGCTATGACCCTTGTCATCACAATACTCGATGAACCGTGTCATCACAGTGTTCCAGGGCCCATGTCATCACAATGATCCATGACGACTTTCATCACAATGCTCCAATACACCTGTCATCACAATGCTCCATGGCCCCTGTTATCATATTGCTCCATGATCACTTTCATCACAATGATCCATGACCAATGTCATCACCATTCCTAATGACGCCTGTCATCTCAATGCTCCATGGCACCTTCATCACAATGCTCCATGAACCCATTCATCACAATGTTCCCTGTCCTTTTCATCACAATGTTCCATGGGCCCTGTCATCACAATGCTCCATGCGCTTGTCATCAAAATGCTCCAGAACTCTTGTCATCATAATGCTCCATGCCAGTGTCATCAAAATGCCCCATGACACATGTCATCACAATGCTCCACGTCATTTGTCATCACAATGCTCCATGACCCTTGTCATAACAATGGTCCATGGCCTTGTCATCACAATGTTCCATGGCCTCTGACATCACTATGCTCTATGGTTTTTCTCATCACAATGCTCTTTGACCCCTGTCATCACAATGCTTGATGACCATTGTCATCACAATGCTCCAAGAACCCTGTCATCACAATGCTCCATGCCGTTGACATCACAATGCTCCATGGCCCTTGTAATTAGAATGCTCCATGCCCTTGTCATCACAATGCTCCAGAACACTTGTGATCATAATACGCCTTTCCTGTGTCATCCCATTGCTCAATGACCCTTGTCATCAAAATATTCCTTGTCCTTTGTCATCACAGTGCTCCATGATACCTTTAATCAAAATTCTACATGACAACTGTCATCACAACGCAAGATGACCAATGTCATCACAAGGCCCCATGACACGTGTCATCACAATTCGCCTTGGCCCTGGACATCTCAATGCTGTATGAACCGTGTCATCACTAGGTTCCAGGACACTTGTCATCACAATGCTCCATGAACTCTGTTATCTCAATGTTCCATGGCCTTTGTATTCACAATGCTCCATTGTCCTGATAATCGCATTGCTCCATGAACACTTTCATCACAATGCTCCTTGACCACTGTCACCCTAATTCCCCATGACGTCTCGCCTCACTGTCTTCCAAGGCCACTCTCATCAAAATGCTCCATGATCTGTGTCAGCACAATATTGCATGACACTTGTCATCACAATGCTCCATGATGCCTGTCATCACAATGCTCCATGAATTTGTTATCACAATGCTCCAGGACCAGTTTCATCACAATACTCCATCCCCCTTTTCATCACAGTGCACAATGAAACCTTTCATTACAATGCTCCATGACACTTGTCATCACAATGCTCAGCGGCCTTTATCGTCACAATGCTCCCAGGCACTTTTCATCACGATGTTCCATGAAAACTTACATCACTTTGCTCCACGACCATTGTCATCACAATAGTCCATACCCTTGTCAACACAATGCTGCATAATCCCTGTCATCACAATTCTCCTTGACTGCTGTCATCACGATAATCCAGGACAATTTTCATAACAATGATTCATTCCCCCAGTCATCTCAGTGCTCCATGATACCTTTCATCACAATTCCTAGATGATCAATGTCATCACAAGGCCCCATGACACCTGTCATCACAATTCGCTATGACCCTTGTCATCACAATACTCGATGAACCGTGTCATCACAGTGTTCCAGGGCCCATGTCATCACAATGATCCATGACGACTTTCATCACAATGCTCCAATACACCTGTCATCACAATGCTCCATGGCCCCTGTTATCATATTGCTCCATGATCACTTTCATCACAATGATCCATGACCAATGTCATCACCATTCCTAATGACGCCTGTCATCTCAATGCTCCATGGCACCTTCATCACAATGCTCCATGAACCCATTCATCACAATGTTCCCTGTCCTTTTCATCACAATGTTCCATGGGCCCTGTCATCACAATGCTCCATGCGCTTGTCATCAAAATGCTCCAGAACTCTTGTCATCATAATGCTCCATGCCAGTGTCATCAAAATGCCCCATGACACTTGTCATCACAATGCTCCACGTCATTTGTCATCACAATGCTCCATGACCCTTGTCATAACAATGGTCCATGGCCTTGTCATCACAATGTTCCATGGCCTCTGACATCACTATGCTCTATGGTTTTTCTCATCACAATGCTCTTTGACCCCTGTCATCACAATGCTTGATGACCATTGTCATCACAATGCTCCAAGAACCCTGTCATCACAATGCTCCATGCCGTTGACATCACAATGCTCCATGGCCCTTGTAATTAGAATGCTCCATGCCCTTGTCATCACAATGCTCCAGAACACTTGTGATCATAATACGCCTTTCCTGTGTCATCCCATTGCTCAATGACCCTTGTCATCAAAATATTCCTTGTCCTATGTCATCACAGTGCTCCATGATACCTTTAATCAAAATTCTACATGACAACTGTCATCACAACGCAAGATGACCAATGTCATCACAAGGCCCCATGACACGTGTCATCACAATTCGCCTTGGCCCTGGACATCTCAATGCTGTATGAACCGTGTCATCACTAGGTTCCAGGACACTTGTCATCACAATGCTCCATGAACTCTGTTATCTCAATGTTCCATGGCCTTTGTATTCACAATGCTCCATTGTCCTGATAATCGCATTGCTCCATGAACACTTTCATCACAATGCTCCTTGACCACTGTCACCCTAATTCCCCATGACGTCTCGCCTCACTGTCTTCCAAGGCCACTCTCATCAAAATGCTCCATGATCTGTGTCAGCACAATATTGCATGACACTTGTCATCACAATGCTCCATGATGCCTGTCATCACAATGCTCCATGAATTTGTTATCACAATGCTCCAGGACCAGTTTCATCACAATACTCCATCCCCCTTTTCATCACAGTGCACAATGAAACCTTTCATTACAATGCTCCATGACACTTGTCATCACAATGCTCAGCGGCCTTTATCGTCACAATGCTCCCAGGCACTTTTCATCACGATGTTCCATGAAAACTTACATCACTTTGCTCCACGACCATTGTCATCACAATAGTCCATACCCTTGTCAACACAATGCTGCATAATCCCTGTCATCACAATTCTCCTTGACTGCTGTCATCACGATAATCCAGGACAATTTTCATAACAATGATTCATTCCCCCAGTCATCTCAGTGCTCCATGATACCTTTCATCACAATTCCTAGATGATCAATGTCATCACAAGGCCCCATGACACCTGTCATCACAATTCGCTATGACCCTTGTCATCACAATACTCGATGAACCGTGTCATCACAGTGTTCCAGGGCCCATGTCATCACAATGATCCATGACGACTTTCATCACAATGCTCCAATACACCTGTCATCACAATGCTCCATGGCCCCTGTTATCATATTGCTCCATGATCACTTTCATCACAATGATCCATGACCAATGTCATCACCATTCCTAATGACGCCTGTCATCTCAATGCTCCATGGCACCTTCATCACAATGCTCCATGAACCCATTCATCACAATGTTCCCTGTCCTTTTCATCACAATGTTCCATGGGCCCTGTCATCACAATGCTCCATGCGCTTGTCATCAAAATGCTCCAGAACTCTTGTCATCATAATGCTCCATGCCAGTGTCATCAAAATGCCCCATGACACATGTCATCACAATGCTCCACGTCATTTGTCATCACAATGCTCCATGACCCTTGTCATAACAATGGTCCATGGCCTTGTCATCACAATGTTCCATGGCCTCTGACATCACTATGCTCTATGGTTTTTCTCATCACAATGCTCTTTGACCCCTGTCATCACAATGCTTGATGACCATTGTCATCACAATGCTCCAAGAACCCTGTCATCACAATGCTCCATGCCGTTGACATCACAATGCTCCATGGCCCTTGTAATTAGAATGCTCCATGCCCTTGTCATCACAATGCTCCAGAACACTTGTGATCATAATACGCCTTTCCTGTGTCATCCCATTGCTCAATGACCCTTGTCATCAAAATATTCCTTGTCCTTTGTCATCACAGTGCTCCATGATACCTTTAATCAAAATTCTACATGACAACTGTCATCACAACGCAAGATGACCAATGTCATCACAAGGCCCCATGACACGTGTCATCACAATTCGCCTTGGCCCTGGACATCTCAATGCTGTATGAACCGTGTCATCACTAGGTTCCAGGACACTTGTCATCACAATGCTCCATGAACTCTGTTATCTCAATGTTCCATGGCCTTTGTATTCACAATGCTCCATTGTCCTGATAATCGCATTGCTCCATGAACACTTTCATCACAATGCTCCTTGACCACTGTCACCCTAATTCCCCATGACGTCTCGCCTCACTGTCTTCCAAGGCCACTCTCATCAAAATGCTCCATGATCTGTGTCAGCACAATATTGCATGACACTTGTCATCACAATGCTCCATGATGCCTGTCATCACAATGCTCCATGAATTTGTTATCACAATGCTCCAGGACCAGTTTCATCACAATACTCCATCCCCCTTTTCATCACAGTGCACAATGAAACCTTTCATTACAATGCTCCATGACACTTGTCATCACAATGCTCAGCGGCCTTTATCGTCACAATGCTCCCAGGCACTTTTCATCACGATGTTCCATGAAAACTTACATCACTTTGCTCCACGACCATTGTCATCACAATAGTCCATACCCTTGTCAACACAATGCTGCATAATCCCTGTCATCACAATTCTCCTTGACTGCTGTCATCACGATAATCCAGGACAATTTTCATAACAATGATTCATTCCCCCAGTCATCTCAGTGCTCCATGATACCTTTCATCACAATTCCTAGATGATCAATGTCATCACAAGGCCCCATGACACCTGTCATCACAATTCGCTATGACCCTTGTCATCACAATACTCGATGAACCGTGTCATCACAGTGTTCCAGGGCCCATGTCATCACAATGATCCATGACGACTTTCATCACAATGCTCCAATACACCTGTCATCACAATGCTCCATGGCCCCTGTTATCATATTGCTCCATGATCACTTTCATCACAATGATCCATGACCAATGTCATCACCATTCCTAATGACGCCTGTCATCTCAATGCTCCATGGCACCTTCATCACAATGCTCCATGAACCCATTCATCACAATGTTCCCTGTCCTTTTCATCACAATGTTCCATGGGCCCTGTCATCACAATGCTCCATGCGCTTGTCATCAAAATGCTCCAGAACTCTTGTCATCATAATGCTCCATGCCAGTGTCATCAAAATGCCCCATGACACTTGTCATCACAATGCTCCACGTCATTTGTCATCACAATGCTCCATGACCCTTGTCATAACAATGGTCCATGGCCTTGTCATCACAATGTTCCATGGCCTCTGACATCACTATGCTCTATGGTTTTTCTCATCACAATGCTCTTTGACCCCTGTCATCACAATGCTTGATGACCATTGTCATCACAATGCTCCAAGAACCCTGTCATCACAATGCTCCATGCCGTTGACATCACAATGCTCCATGGCCCTTGTAATTAGAATGCTCCATGCCCTTGTCATCACAATGCTCCAGAACACTTGTGATCATAATACGCCTTTCCTGTGTCATCCCATTGCTCAATGACCCTTGTCATCAAAATATTCCTTGTCCTTTGTCATCACAGTGCTCCATGATACCTTTAATCAAAATTCTACATGACAACTGTCATCACAACGCAAGATGACCAATGTCATCACAAGGCCCCATGACACGTGTCATCACAATTCGCCTTGGCCCTGGACATCTCAATGCTGTATGAACCGTGTCATCACTAGGTTCCAGGACACTTGTCATCACAATGCTCCATGAACTCTGTTATCTCAATGTTCCATGGCCTTTGTATTCACAATGCTCCATTGTCCTGATAATCGCATTGCTCCATGAACACTTTCATCACAATGCTCCTTGACCACTGTCACCCTAATTCCCCATGACGTCTCGCCTCACTGTCTTCCAAGGCCACTCTCATCAAAATGCTCCATGATCTGTGTCAGCACAATATTGCATGACACTTGTCATCACAATGCTCCATGATGCCTGTCATCACAATGCTCCATGAATTTGTTATCACAATGCTCCAGGACCAGTTTCATCACAATACTCCATCCCCCTTTTCATCACAGTGCACAATGAAACCTTTCATTACAATGCTCCATGACACTTGTCATCACAATGCTCAGCGGCCTTTATCGTCACAATGCTCCCAGGCACTTTTCATCACGATGTTCCATGAAAACTTACATCACTTTGCTCCACGACCATTGTCATCACAATAGTCCATACCCTTGTCAACACAATGCTGCATAATCCCTGTCATCACAATTCTCCTTGACTGCTGTCATCACGATAATCCAGGACAATTTTCATAACAATGATTCATTCCCCCAGTCATCTCAGTGCTCCATGATACCTTTCATCACAATTCCTAGATGATCAATGTCATCACAAGGCCCCATGACACCTGTCATCACAATTCGCTATGACCCTTGTCATCACAATACTCGATGAACCGTGTCATCACAGTGTTCCAGGGCCCATGTCATCACAATGATCCATGACGACTTTCATCACAATGCTCCAGTACACCTGTCATCACAATGCTCCATGGCCCCTGTTATCATATTGCTCCATGATCACTTTCATCACAATGATCCATGACCAATGTCATCACCATTCCTAATGACGCCTGTCATCTCAATGCTCCATGGCACCTTCATCACAATGCTCCATGAACCCATTCATCACAATGTTCCCTGTCCTTTTCATCACAATGTTCCATGGGCCCTGTCATCACAATGCTCCATGCGCTTGTCATCAAAATGCTCCAGAACTCTTGTCATCATAATGCTCCATGCCAGTGTCATCAAAATGCCCCATGACACATGTCATCACAATGCTCCACGTCATTTGTCATCACAATGCTCCATGACCCTTGTCATAACAATGGTCCATGGCCTTGTCATCACAATGTTCCATGGCCTCTGACATCACTATGCTCTATGGTTTTTCTCATCACAATGCTCTTTGACCCCTGTCATCACAATGCTTGATGACCATTGTCATCACAATGCTCCAAGAACCCTGTCATCACAATGCTCCATGCCGTTGACATCACAATGCTCCATGGCCCTTGTAATTAGAATGCTCCATGCCCTTGTCATCACAATGCTCCAGAACACTTGTGATCATAATACGCCTTTCCTGTGTCATCCCATTGCTCAATGACCCTTGTCATCAAAATATTCCTTGTCCTTTGTCATCACAGTGCTCCATGATACCTTTAATCAAAATTCTACATGACAACTGTCATCACAACGCAAGATGACCAATGTCATCACAAGGCCCCATGACACGTGTCATCACAATTCGCCTTGGCCCTGGACATCTCAATGCTGTATGAACCGTGTCATCACTAGGTTCCAGGACACTTGTCATCACAATGCTCCATGAACTCTGTTATCTCAATGTTCCATGGCCTTTGTATTCACAATGCTCCATTGTCCTGATAATCGCATTGCTCCATGAACACTTTCATCACAATGCTCCTTGACCACTGTCACCCTAATTCCCCATGACGTCTCGCCTCACTGTCTTCCAAGGCCACTCTCATCAAAATGCTCCATGATCTGTGTCAGCACAATATTGCATGACACTTGTCATCACAATGCTCCATGATGCCTGTCATCACAATGCTCCATGAATTTGTTATCACAATGCTCCAGGACCAGTTTCATCACAATACTCCATCCCCCTTTTCATCACAGTGCACAATGAAACCTTTCATTACAATGCTCCATGACACTTGTCATCACAATGCTCAGCGGCCTTTATCGTCACAATGCTCCCAGGCACTTTTCATCACGATGTTCCATGAAAACTTACATCACTTTGCTCCACGACCATTGTCATCACAATAGTCCATACCCTTGTCAACACAATGCTGCATAATCCCTGTCATCACAATTCTCCTTGACTGCTGTCATCACGATAATCCAGGACAATTTTCATAACAATGATTCATTCCCCCAGTCATCTCAGTGCTCCATGATACCTTTCATCACAATTCCTAGATGATCAATGTCATCACAAGGCCCCATGACACCTGTCATCACAATTCGCTATGACCCTTGTCATCACAATACTCGATGAACCGTGTCATCACAGTGTTCCAGGGCCCATGTCATCACAATGATCCATGACGACTTTCATCACAATGCTCCAATACACCTGTCATCACAATGCTCCATGGCCCCTGTTATCATATTGCTCCATGATCACTTTCATCACAATGATCCATGACCAATGTCATCACCATTCCTAATGACGCCTGTCATCTCAATGCTCCATGGCACCTTCATCACAATGCTCCATGAACCCATTCATCACAATGTTCCCTGTCCTTTTCATCACAATGTTCCATGGGCCCTGTCATCACAATGCTCCATGCGCTTGTCATCAAAATGCTCCAGAACTCTTGTCATCATAATGCTCCATGCCAGTGTCATCAAAATGCCCCATGACACTTGTCATCACAATGCTCCACGTCATTTGTCATCACAATGCTCCATGACCCTTGTCATAACAATGGTCCATGGCCTTGTCATCACAATGTTCCATGGCCTCTGACATCACTATGCTCTATGGTTTTTCTCATCACAATGCTCTTTGACCCCTGTCATCACAATGCTTGATGACCATTGTCATCACAATGCTCCAAGAACCCTGTCATCACAATGCTCCATGCCGTTGACATCACAATGCTCCATGGCCCTTGTAATTAGAATGCTCCATGCCCTTGTCATCACAATGCTCCAGAACACTTGTGATCATAATACGCCTTTCCTGTGTCATCCCATTGCTCAATGACCCTTGTCATCAAAATATTCCTTGTCCTTTGTCATCACAGTGCTCCATGATACCTTTAATCAAAATTCTACATGACAACTGTCATCACAACGCAAGATGACCAATGTCATCACAAGGCCCCATGACACGTGTCATCACAATTCGCCTTGGCCCTGGACATCTCAATGCTGTATGAACCGTGTCATCACTAGGTTCCAGGACACTTGTCATCACAATGCTCCATGAACTCTGTTATCTCAATGTTCCATGGCCTTTGTATTCACAATGATCCATTGTCCTGATAATCGCATTGCTCCATGAACACTTTCATCACAATGCTCCTTGACCACTGTCACCCTAATTCCCCATGACGTCTCGCCTCACTGTCTTCCAAGGCCACTCTCATCAAAATGCTCCATGATCTGTGTCAGCACAATATTGCATGACACTTGTCATCACAATGCTCCATGATGCCTGTCATCACAATGCTCCATGAATTTGTTATCACAATGCTCCAGGACCAGTTTCATCACAATACTCCATCCCCCTTTTCATCACAGTGCACAATGAAACCTTTCATTACAATGCTCCATGACACTTGTCATCACAATGCTCAGCGGCCTTTATCGTCACAATGCTCCCAGGCACTTTTCATCACGATGTTCCATGAAAACTTACATCACTTTGCTCCACGACCATTGTCATCACAATAGTCCATACCCTTGTCAACACAATGCTGCATAATCCCTGTCATCACAATTCTCCTTGACTGCTGTCATCACGATAATCCAGGACAATTTTCATAACAATGATTCATTCCCCCAGTCATCTCAGTGCTCCATGATACCTTTCATCACAATTCCTAGATGATCAATGTCATCACAAGGCCCCATGACACCTGTCATCACAATTCGCTATGACCCTTGTCATCACAATACTCGATGAACCGTGTCATCACAGTGTTCCAGGGCCCATGTCATCACAATGATCCATGACGACTTTCATCACAATGCTCCAGTACACCTGTCATCACAATGCTCCATGGCCCCTGTTATCATATTGCTCCATGATCACTTTCATCACAATGATCCATGACCAATGTCATCACCATTCCTAATGACGCCTGTCATCTCAATGCTCCATGGCACCTTCATCACAATGCTCCATGAACCCATTCATCACAATGTTCCCTGTCCTTTTCATCACAATGTTCCATGGGCCCTGTCATCACAATGCTCCATGAGCTTGTCATCAAAATGCTCCAGAACTCTTGTCATCATAATGCTCCATGCCAGTGTCATCAAAATGCCCCATGACACATGTCATCACAATGCTCCACGTCATTTGTCATCACAATGCTCCATGACCCTTGTCATAACAATGGTCCATGGCCTTGTCATCACAATGTTCCATGGCCTCTGACATCACTATGCTCTATGGTTTTTCTCATCACAATGCTCTTTGACCCCTGTCATCACAATGCTTGATGACCATTGTCATCACAATGCTCCAAGAACCCTGTCATCACAATGCTCCATGCCGTTGACATCACAATGCTCCATGGCCCTTGTAATTAGAATGCTCCATGCCCTTGTCATCACAATGCTCCAGAACACTTGTGATCATAATACGCCTTTCCTGTGTCATCCCATTGCTCAATGACCCTTGTCATCAAAATATTCCTTGTCCTTTGTCATCACAGTGCTCCATGATACCTTTAATCAAAATTCTACATGACAACTGTCATCACAACGCAAGATGACCAATGTCATCACAAGGCCCCATGACACGTGTCATCACAATTCGCCTTGGCCCTGGACATCTCAATGCTGTATGAACCGTGTCATCACTAGGTTCCAGGACACTTGTCATCACAATGCTCCATGAACTCTGTTATCTCAATGTTCCATGGCCTTTGTATTCACAATGCTCCATTGTCCTGATAATCGCATTGCTCCATGAACACTTTCATCACAATGCTCCTTGACCACTGTCACCCTAATTCCCCATGACGTCTCGCCTCACTGTCTTCCAAGGCCACTCTCATCAAAATGCTCCATGATCTGTGTCAGCACAATATTGCATGACACTTGTCATCACAATGCTCCATGATGCCTGTCATCACAATGCTCCATGAATTTGTTATCACAATGCTCCAGGACCAGTTTCATCACAATACTCCATCCCCCTTTTCATCACAGTGCACAATGAAACCTTTCATTACAATGCTCCATGACACTTGTCATCACAATGCTCAGCGGCCTCTATCGTCACAATGCTCCCAGGCACTTTTCATCACGATGTTCCATGAAAACTTACATCACTTTGCTCCACGACCATTGTCATCACAATAGTCCATACCCTTGTCAACACAATGCTGCATAATCCCTGTCATCACAATTCTCCTTGACTGCTGTCATCACGATAATCCAGGACAATTTTCATAACAATGATTCATTCCCCCAGTCATCTCAGTGCTCCATGATACCTTTCATCACAATTCCTAGATGATCAATGTCATCACAAGGCCCCATGACACCTGTCATCACAATTCGCTATGACCCTTGTCATCACAATACTCGATGAACCGTGTCATCACAGTGTTCCAGGGCCCATGTCATCACAATGATCCATGACGACTTTCATCACAATGCTCCAGTACACCTGTCATCACAATGCTCCATGGCCCCTGTTATCATATTGCTCCATGATCACTTTCATCACAATGATCCATGACCAATGTCATCACCATTCCTAATGACGCCTGTCATCTCAATGCTCCATGGCACCTTCATCACAATGCTCCATGAACCCATTCATCACAATGTTCCCTGTCCTTTTCATCACAATGTTCCATGGGCCCTGTCATCACAATGCTCCATGCGCTTGTCATCAAAATGCTCCAGAACTCTTGTCATCATAATGCTCCATGCCAGTGTCATCAAAATGCCCCATGACACTTGTCATCACAATGCTCCACGTCATTTGTCATCACAATGCTCCATGACCCTTGTCATAACAATGGTCCATGGCCTTGTCATCACAATGTTCCATGGCCTCTGACATCACTATGCTCTATGGTTTTTCTCATCACAATGCTCTTTGACCCCTGTCATCACAATGCTTGATGACCATTGTCATCACAATGCTCCAAGAACCCTGTCATCACAATGCTCCATGCCGTTGACATCACAATGCTCCATGGCCCTTGTAATTAGAATGCTCCATGCCCTTGTCATCACAATGCTCCAGAACACTTGTGATCATAATACGCCTTTCCTGTGTCATCCCATTGCTCAATGACCCTTGTCATCAAAATATTCCTTGTCCTTTGTCATCACAGTGCTCCATGATACCTTTAATCAAAATTCTACATGACAACTGTCATCACAACGCAAGATGACCAATGTCATCACAAGGCCCCATGACACGTGTCATCACAATTCGCCTTGGCCCTGGACATCTCAATGCTGTATGAACCGTGTCATCACTAGGTTCCAGGACACTTGTCATCACAATGCTCCATGAACTCTGTTATCTCAATGTTCCATGGCCTTTGTATTCACAATGATCCATTGTCCTGATAATCGCATTGCTCCATGAACACTTTCATCACAATGCTCCTTGACCACTGTCACCCTAATTCCCCATGACGTCTCGCCTCACTGTCTTCCAAGGCCACTCTCATCAAAATGCTCCATGATCTGTGTCAGCACAATATTGCATGACACTTGTCATCACAATGCTCCATGATGCCTGTCATCACAATGCTCCATGACTTTGTTATCACAATGCTCCAGGACCAGTTTCATCACAATACTCCATCCCCCTTTTCATCACAGTGCACAATGAAACCTTTCATTACAATGCTCCATGACACTTGTCATCACAATGCTCAGCGGCCTTTATCGTCACAATGCTCCCAGGCACTTTTCATCACGATGTTCCATGAAAACTTACATCACTTTGCTCCACGACCATTGTCATCACAATAGTCCATACCCTTGTCAACACAATGCTGCATAATCCCTGTCATCACAATTCTCCTTGACTGCTGTCATCACGATAATCCAGGACAATTTTCATAACAATGATTCATTCCCCCAGTCATCTCAGTGCTCCATGATACCTTTCATCACAATTCCTAGATGATCAATGTCATCACAAGGCCCCATGACACCTGTCATCACAATTCGCTATGACCCTTGTCATCACAATACTCGATGAACCGTGTCATCACAGTGTTCCAGGGCCCATGTCATCACAATGATCCATGACGACTTTCATCACAATGCTCCAATACACCTGTCATCACAATGCTCCATGGCCCCTGTTATCATATTGCTCCATGATCACTTTCATCACAATGATCCATGACCAATGTCATCACCATTCCTAATGACGCCTGTCATCTCAATGCTCCATGGCACCTTCATCACAATGCTCCATGAACCCGTTCATCACAATGTTCCCTGTCCTTTTCATCACAATGTTCCATGGGCCCTGTCATCACAATGCTCCATGCGCTTGTCATCAAAATGCTCCAGAACTCTTGTCATCATAATGCTCCATGCCAGTGTCATCAAAATGCCCCATGACACTTGTCATCACAATGCTCCACGTCATTTGTCATCACAATGCTCCATGACCCTTGTCATAACAATGGTCCATGGCCTTGTCATCACAATGTTCCATGGCCTCTGACATCACTATGCTCTATGGTTTTTCTCATCACAATGCTCTTTGACCCCTGTCATCACAATGCTTGATGACCATTGTCATCACAATGCTCCAAGAACCCTGTCATCACAATGCTCCATGCCGTTGACATCACAATGCTCCATGGCCCTTGTAATTAGAATGCTCCATGCCCTTGTCATCACAATGCTCCAGAACACTTGTGATCATAATACGCCTTTCCTGTGTCATCCCATTGCTCAATGACCCTTGTCATCAAAATATTCCTTGTCCTTTGTCATCACAGTGCTCCATGATACCTTTAATCAAAATTCTACATGACAACTGTCATCACAACGCAAGATGACCAATGTCATCACAAGGCCCCATGACACGTGTCATCACAATTCGCCTTGGCCCTGGACATCTCAATGCTGTATGAACCGTGTCATCACTAGGTTCCAGGACACTTGTCATCACAATGCTCCATGAACTCTGTTATCTCAATGTTCCATGGCCTTTGTATTCACAATGCTCCATTGTCCTGATAATCGCATTGCTCCATGAACACTTTCATCACAATGCTCCTTGACCACTGTCACCCTAATTCCCCATGACGTCTCGCCTCACTGTCTTCCAAGGCCACTCTCATCAAAATGCTCCATGATCTGTGTCAGCACAATATTGCATGACACTTGTCATCACAATGCTCCATGATGCCTGTCATCACAATGCTCCATGAATTTGTTATCACAATGCTCCAGGACCAGTTTCATCACAATACTCCATCCCCCTTTTCATCACAGTGCACAATGAAACCTTTCATTACAATGCTCCATGACACTTGTCATCACAATGCTCAGCGGCCTTTATCGTCACAATGCTCCCAGGCACTTTTCATCACGATGTTCCATGAAAACTTACATCACTTTGCTCCACGACCATTGTCATCACAATAGTCCATACCCTTGTCAACACAATGCTGCATAATCCCTGTCATCACAATTCTCCTTGACTGCTGTCATCACGATAATCCAGGACAATTTTCATAACAATGATTCATTCCCCCAGTCATCTCAGTGCTCCATGATACCTTTCATCACAATTCCTAGATGATCAATGTCATCACAAGGCCCCATGACACCTGTCATCACAATTCGCTATGACCCTTGTCATCACAATACTCGATGAACCGTGTCATCACAGTGTTCCAGGGCCCATGTCATCACAATGATCCATGACGACTTTCATCACAATGCTCCAGTACACCTGTCATCACAATGCTCCATGGCCCCTGTTATCATATTGCTCCATGATCACTTTCATCACAATGATCCATGACCAATGTCATCACCATTCCTAATGACGCCTGTCATCTCAATGCTCCATGGCACCTTCATCACAATGCTCCATGAACCCATTCATCACAATGTTCCCTGTCCTTTTCATCACAATGTTCCATGGGCCCTGTCATCACAATGCTCCATGCGCTTGTCATCAAAATGCTCCAGAACTCTTGTCATCATAATGCTCCATGCCAGTGTCATCAAAATGCCCCATGACACTTGTCATCACAATGCTCCACGTCATTTGTCATCACAATGCTCCATGACCCTTGTCATAACAATGGTCCATGGCCTTGTCATCACAATGTTCCATGGCCTCTGACATCACTATGCTCTATGGTTTTTCTCATCACAATGCTCTTTGACCCCTGTCATCACAATGCTTGATGACCATTGTCATCACAATGCTCCAAGAACCCTGTCATCACAATGCTCCATGCCGTTGACATCACAATGCTCCATGGCCCTTGTAATTAGAATGCTCCATGCCCTTGTCATCACAATGCTCCAGAACACTTGTGATCATAATACGCCTTTCCTGTGTCATCCCATTGCTCAATGACCCTTGTCATCAAAATATTCCTTGTCCTTTGTCATCACAGTGCTCCATGATACCTTTAATCAAAATTCTACATGACAACTGTCATCACAACGCAAGATGACCAATGTCATCACAAGGCCCCATGACACGTGTCATCACAATTCGCCTTGGCCCTGGACATCTCAATGCTGTATGAACCGTGTCATCACTAGGTTCCAGGACACTTGTCATCACAATGCTCCATGAACTCTGTTATCTCAATGTTCCATGGCCTTTGTATTCACAATGCTCCATTGTCCTGATAATCGCATTGCTCCATGAACACTTTCATCACAATGCTCCTTGACCACTGTCACCCTAATTCCCCATGACGTCTCGCCTCACTGTCTTCCAAGGCCACTCTCATCAAAATGCTCCATGATATGTGTCAGCACAATATTGCATAACACTTGTCATCACAATGCTCCATGATGCCTGTCATCACAATGCTCCATGAATTTGTTATCACAATGCTCCAGGACCAGTTTCATCACAATACTCCATCCCCCTTTTCATCACAGTGCACAATGAAACCTTTCATTACAATGCTCCATGACACTTGTCATCACAATGCTCAGCGGCCTTTATCGTCACAATGCTCCCAGGCACTTTTCATCACGATGTTCCATGAAAACTTACATCACTTTGCTCCACGACCATTGTCATCACAATAGTCCATACCCTTGTCAACACAATGCTGCATAATCCCTGTCATCACAATTCTCCTTGACTGCTGTCATCACGATAATCCAGGACAATTTTCATAACAATGATTCATTCCCCCAGTCATCTCAGTGCTCCATGATACCTTTCATCACAATTCCTAGATGATCAATGTCATCACAAGGCCCCATGACACCTGTCATCACAATTCGCTATGACCCTTGTCATCACAATACTCGATGAACCGTGTCATCACAGTGTTCCAGGGCACATGTCATCACAATGATCCATGACGACTTTCATCACAATGCTCCAATACACCTGTCATCACAATGCTCCATGGCCCCTGTTATCATATTACTCCATGATCACTTTCATCACAATGATCCATGACCAATGTCATCACCATTCCTAATGACGCCTGTCATCTCAATGCTCCATGGCACCTTCATCACAATGCTCCATGAACCCGTTCATCACAATGTTCCCTGTCCTTTTCATCACAATGTTCCATGGGCCCTGTCATCACAATGCTCCATGCGCTTGTCATCAAAATGCTACAGAACTCTTGTCATCATAATGCTCCATGCCAGTGTCATCAAAATGCCCCATGACACTTGTCATCACAATGCTCCACGTCATTTGTCATCACAATGCTCCATGACCCTTGTCATAACAATGGTCCATGGCCTTGTCATCACAATGTTCCATGGCCTCTGACATCACTATGCTCTATGGTTTTTCTCATCACAATGCTCTTTGACCCCTGTCATCACAATGCTTGATGACCATTGTCATCACAATGCTCCAAGAACCCTGTCATCACAATGCTCCATGCCGTTGACATCACAATGCTCCATGGCCCTTGTAATTAGAATGCTCCATGCCCTTGTCATCACAATGCTCCAGAACACTTGTGATCATAATACGCCTTTCCTGTGTCATCCCATTGCTCAATGACCCTTGTCATCAAAATATTCCTTGTCCTTTGTCATCACAGTGCTCCATGATACCTTTAATCAAAATTCTACATGACAGCTGTCATCACAACGCAAGATGACCAATGTCATCACAAGGCCCCATGACACGTGTCATCACAATTCGCCTTGGCCCTGGACATCTCAATGCTGTATGAACCGTGTCATCACTAGGTTCCAGGACACTTGTCATCACAATGCTCCATGAACTCTGTTATCTCAATGTTCCATGGCCTTTGTATTCACAATGCTCCATTGTCCTGATAATCGCATTGCTCCATGAACACTTTCATCACAATGCTCCTTGACCACTGTCACCCTAATTCCCCATGACGTCTCGCCTCACTGTCTTCCAAGGCCACTCTCATCAAAATGCTCCATGATCTGTGTCAGCACAATATTGCATGACACTTGTCATCACAATGCTCCATGATGCCTGTCATCACAATGCTCCATGAATTTGTTATCACAATGCTCCAGGACCAGTTTCATCACAATACTCCATCCCCCTTTTCATCACAGTGCACAATGAAACCTTTCATTACAATGCTCCATGACACTTGTCATCACAATGCTCAGCGGCCTTTATCGTCACAATGCTCCCAGGCACTTTTCATCACGATGTTCCATGAAAACTTACATCACTTTGCTCCACGACCATTGTCATCACAATAGTCTATACCCTTGTCAACACAATGCTGCATAATCCCTGTCATCACAATTCTCCTTGACTGCTGTCATCACGATAATCCAGGACAATTTTCATAACAATGATTCATTCCCCCAGTCATCTCAGTGCTCCATGATACCTTTCATCACAATTCCTAGATGATCAATGTCATCACAAGGCCCCATGACACCTGTCATCACAATTCGCTATGACCCTTGTCATCACAATACTCGATGAACCGTGTCATCACAGTGTTCCAGGGCCCATGTCATCACAATGATCCATGACGACTTTCATCACAATGCTCCAGTACACCTGTCATCACAATGCTCCATGGCCCCTGTTATCATATTGCTCCATGATCACTTTCATCACAATGATCCATGACCAATGTCATCACCATTCCTAATGACGCCTGTCATCTCAATGCTCCATGGCACCTTCATCACAATGCTCCATGAACCCATTCATCACAATGTTCCCTGTCCTTTTCATCACAATGTTCCATGGGCCCTGTCATCACAATGCTCCATGAGCTTGTCATCAAAATGCTCCAGAACTCTTGTCATCATAATGCTCCATGCCAGTGTCATCAAAATGCCCCATGACACATGTCATCACAATGCTCCACGTCATTTGTCATCACAATGCTCCATGACCCTTGTCATAACAATGGTCCATGGCCTTGTCATCACAATGTTCCATGGCCTCTGACATCACTATGCTCTATGGTTTTTCTCATCACAATGCTCTTTGACCCCTGTCATCACAATGCTTGATGACCATTGTCATCACAATGCTCCAAGAACCCTGTCATCACAATGCTCCATGCCGTTGACATCACAATGCTCCATGGCCCTTGTAATTAGAATGCTCCATGCCCTTGTCATCACAATGCTCCAGAACACTTGTGATCATAATACGCCTTTCCTGTGTCATCCCATTGCTCAATGACCCTTGTCATCAAAATATTCCTTGTCCTTTGTCATCACAGTGCTCCATGATACCTTTAATCAAAATTCTACATGACAACTGTCATCACAACGCAAGATGACCAATGTCATCACAAGGCCCCATGACACGTGTCATCACAATTCGCCTTGGCCCTGGACATCTCAATGCTGTATGAACCGTGTCATCACTAGGTTCCAGGACACTTGTCATCACAATGCTCCATGAACTCTGTTATCTCAATGTTCCATGGCCTTTGTATTCACAATGCTCCATTGTCCTGATAATCGCATTGCTCCATGAACACTTTCATCACAATGCTCCTTGACCACTGTCACCCTAATTCCCCATGACGTCTCGCCTCACTGTCTTCCAAGGCCACTCTCATCAAAATGCTCCATGATCTGTGTCAGCACAATATTGCATGACACTTGTCATCACAATGCTCCATGATGCCTGTCATCACAATGCTCCATGAATTTGTTATCACAATGCTCCAGGACCAGTTTCATCACAATACTCCATCCCCCTTTTCATCACAGTGCACAATGAAACCTTTCATTACAATGCTCCATGACACTTGTCATCACAATGCTCAACGGCCTTTATCGTCACAATGCTCCCAGGCACTTTTCATCACGATGTTCCATGAAAACTTACATCACTTTGCTCCACGACCATTGTCATCACAATAGTCCATACCCTTGTCAACACAATGCTGCATAATCCCTGTCATCACAATTCTCCTTGACTGCTGTCATCACGATAATCCAGGACAATTTTCATAACAATGATTCATTCCCCCAGTCATCTCAGTGCTCCATGATACCTTTCATCACAATTCCTAGATGATCAATGTCATCACAAGGCCCCATGACACCTGTCATCACAATTCGCTATGACCCTTGTCATCACAATACTCGATGAACCGTGTCATCACAGTGTTCCAGGGCACATGTCATCACAATGATCCATGACGACTTTCATCACAATGCTCCAATACACCTGTCAGCACAATGCTCCATGGCCCCTGTTATCATATTGCTCCATGATCACTTTCATCACAATGATCCATGACCAATGTCATCACCATTCCTAATGACGCCTGTCATCTCAATGCTCCATGGCACCTTCATCACAATGCTCCATGAACCCATTCATCACAATGTTCCCTGTCCTTTTCATCACAATGTTCCATGGGCCCTGTCATCACAATGCTCCATGCGCTTGTCATCAAAATGCTCCAGAACTCTTGTCATCATAATGCTCCATGCCAATGTCATCAAAATGCCCCATGACACTTGTCATCACAATGCTCCACGTCATTTGTCATCACAATGCTCCATGACCCTTGTCATAACAATGGTCCATGGCCTTGTCATCACAATGTTCCATGGCCTCTGACATCACTATGCTCTATGGTTTTTCTCATCACAATGCTCTTTGACCCCTGTCATCACAATGCTTGATGACCATTGTCATCACAATGCTCCAAGAACCCTGTCATCACAATGCTCCATGCCGTTGACATCACAATGCTCCATGGCCCTTGTAATTAGAATGCTCCATGCCCTTGTCATCACAATGCTCCAGAACACTTGTGATCATAATACGCCTTTCCTGTGTCATCCCATTGCTCAATGACCCTTGTCATCAAAATGTTCCTTGTCCTTTGTCATCACAGTGCTCCATGATACCTTTAATCAAAATTCTACATGACAGCTGTCATCACAATGCAAGATGACCAATGTCATCACAAGGCCCCATGACACGTGTCATCACAATTCGCCTTGGCCCTGGACATCTCAATGCTGTATGAACCGTGTCATCACTAGGTTCCAGGACACTTGTCATCACAATGCTCCATGAACTCTGTTATCTCAATGTTCCATGGCCTTTGTATTCACAATGCTCCATTGTCCTGATAATCGCATTGCTCCATGAACACTTTCATCACAATGCTCCTTGACCACTGTCACCCTAATTCCCCATGACGTCTCGCCTCACTGTCTTCCAAGGCCACTCTCATCAAAATGCTCCATGATCTGTGTCAGCACAATATTGCATGACACTTGTCATCACAATGCACCATGATGCCTGTCATCACAATGCTCCATGAATTTGTTATCACAATGCTCCAGGACCAGTTTCATCACAATACTCCATCCCCCTTTTCATCACAGTGCACAATGAAACCTTTCATTACAATGCTCCATGACACTTGTCATCACAATGCTCAATGGCCTTTATCGTCACAATGCTCCCAGGCACTTTTCATCACGATGTTCCATGAAAACCTACATCACTTTGCTCCACGACCATTGTCATCACAATAGTCCATACCCTTGTCAACACAATGCTGCATAATCCCTGTCATCACAATTCTCCTTGACTGCTGTCATCACGATAATCCAGGACAATTTTCATAACAATGATTCATTCCCCCAGTCATCTCAGTGCTCCATGATACCTTTCATCACAATTCCTAGATGATCAATGTCATCACAAGGCCCCATGACACCTGTCATCACAATTCGCTATGACCCTTGTCATCACAATACTCGATGAACCGTGTCATCACAGTGTTCCAGGGCACATGTCATCACAATGATCCATGACGACTTTCATCACAATGCTCCAATACACCTGTCATCACAATGCTCCATGGCCCATGTTATCATATTGCTCCATGATCACTTTCATCACAATGATCCATGACCAATGTCATCACCATTCCTAATGACGCCTGTCATCTCAATGCTCCATGGCACCTTCATCACAATGCTCCATGAACCCGTTCATCACAATGTTCCCTGTCCTTTTCATCACAATGTTCCATGGGCCCTGTCATCACAATGCGCCATGCGCTTGTCATCAAAATGCTCCAGAACTCTTGTCATCATAATGCTCCATGCCAGTGTCATCAAAATGCCCCATGACACTTGTCATCACAATGCTCCACGTCATTTGTCATCACAATGCTCCATGACCCTTGTCATAACAATGGTCCATGGCCTTGTCATCACAATGTTCCATGGCCTCTGACATCACTATGCTCTATGGTTTTTCTCATCACAATGCTCTTTGACCCCTGTCATCACAATGCTTGATGACCATTGTCATCACAATGCTCCAAGAACCCTGTCATCACAATGCTCCATGCCGTTGACATCACAATGCTCCATGGCCCTTGTAATTAGAATGCTCCATGCCCTTGTCATCACAATGCTCCAGAACACTTGTGATCATAATACGCCTTTCCTGTGTCATCCCATTGCTCAATGACCCTTGTCATCAAAATGTTCCTTGTCCTTTGTCATCACAGTGCTCCATGATACCTTTAATCAAAATTCTACATGACAACTGTCATCACAATGCAAGATGACCAATGTCATCACAAGGCCCCATGACACGTGTCATCACAATTCGCCTTGGCCCTGGACATCTCAATGCTGTATGAACCGTGTCATCACTAGGTTCCAGGACACTTGTCATCACAATGCTCCATGAACTCTGTTATCTCAATGTTCCATGGCCTTTGTATTCACAATGCTCCATTGTCCTGATAATCGCATTGCTCCATGAACACTTTCATCACAATGCTCCTTGACCACTGTCACCCTAATTCCCCATGACGTCTCGCCTCACTGTCTTCCAAGGCCACTCTCATCAAAATGCTCCATGATCTGTGTCAGCACAATATTGCATGACACTTGTCATCACAATGCTCCATGATGCCTGTCATCACAATGCTCCATGAATTTGTTATCACAATGCTCCAGGACCAGTTTCATCACAATACTCCATCCCCCTTTTCATCACAGTGCACAATGAAACCTTTCATTACAATGCTCCATGACACTTGTCATCACAATGCTCAATGGCCTTTATCGTCACAATGCTCCCGGGCACTTTTCATCACGATGTTCCATGAAAACCTACATCACTTTGCTCCACGACCATCGTCATCACAATAGTCCATACCCTTGTCAACACAATGCTGCATAATCCCTGTCATCACAATTCTCCTTGACTGCTGTCATCACGATAATCCAGGACAATTTTCATAACAATGATTCATTCCCCCAGTCATCTCAGTGCTCCATGATACCTTTCATCACAATTCCTAGATGATCAATGTCATCACAAGGCCCCATGACACCTGTCATCACAATTCGCTATGACCCTTGTCATCACAATACTCGATGAACCGTGTCATCACAGTGTTCCAGGGCACATGTCATCACAATGATCCATGACGACTTTCATCACAATGCTCCAATACACCTGTCATCACAATGCTCCATGGCCCATGTTATCATATTGCTCCATGATCACTTTCATCACAATGATCCATGACCAATGTCATCACCATTCCTAATGACGCCTGTCATCTCAATGCTCCATGGCACCTTCATCACAATGCTCCATGAACCCATTCATCACAATGTTCCCTGTCCTTTTCATCACAATGTTCCATGGGCCCTGTCATCACAATGCTCCATGCGCTTGTCATCAAAATGCTCCAGAACTCTTGTCATCATAATGCTCCAGGCCAATGTCATCAAAATGCCCCATGACACTTGTCATCACAATGCTCCACGTCATTTGTCATCACAATGCTCCATGACCCTTGTCACAACAATGGTCCATGGCCTTGTCATCACAATGTTCCATGGCCTCTGACATCACTATGCTCTATGGTTTTTCTCATCACAATGCTCTTTGACCCCTGTCATCACAATGCTTGATGACCATTGTCATCACAATGCTCCAAGAACCCTGTCATCACAATGCTCCATGCTGTTGACATCACAATGCTCCATGGCCCTTGTAATTAGAATGCTCCATGCCCTTGTCATCACAATGCTCCAGAACACTTGTGATCATAATACGCCTTTCCTGTGTCATCCCATTGCTCAATGACCCTTGTCATCAAAATATTCCTTGTCCTTTGCCATCACAGTGCTCCATGATACCTTTAATCAAAATTCTACATGACAACTGTCATCACAATGCAAGATGACCAATGTCATCACAAGGCCCCATGACACGTGTCATCACAATTCGCCTTGGCCCTGGACATCTCAATGCTGTATGAACCGTGTCATCACTAGGTTCCAGGACACTTGTCATCACAATGCTCCATGAACTCTGTTATCTCAATGTTCCATGGCCTTTGTATTCACAATGCTCCATTGTCCTGATAATCGCATTGCTCCATGAACACTTTCATCACAATGCTCCTTGACCACTGTCACCCTAATTCCCCATGACGTCTCGCCTCACTGTCTTCCAAGGCCACTCTCATCAAAATGCTCCATGATCTGTGTCAGCACAATATT
Source organism: Balaenoptera physalus (assembly GCF_965194825.1). Lineage (NCBI taxonomy): Eukaryota > Metazoa > Chordata > Mammalia > Artiodactyla > Balaenopteridae > Balaenoptera > Balaenoptera physalus. The sequence continues at coordinate 413,002 of NW_028126151.1, forward strand.
GCATGACACTTGTCATCACAATGCTCCATGATGCCTGTCATCACAATGCTCCATGAACTTGTTATCACAATGCTCCAGGACCAGTTTCATCACAATACTCCATCCCCCTTTTCATCACAGTGCACAATGAAACCTTTCATTACAATGCTCCATGACACTTGTCATCACAATGCTCAACGGCCTTTATCGTCACAATGCTCCCAGGCACTTTTCATCACGATGTTCCATGAAAACTTACATCACTTTGCTCCACGACCATCGTCATCACAATAGTCCATACCCTTGTCAACACAATGCTGCATAATCCCTGTCATCACAATTCTCCTTGACTGCTGTCATCACGATAATCCAGGACAATTTTCATAACAATGATTCATTCCTCCAGTCATCTCAGTGCTCCATGATACCTTTCATCACAATTCCTAGATGATCAATGTCATCACAAGGCCCCATGACACCTGTCATCACAATTCGCTATGACCCTTGTCATCACAATACTCGATGAACCGTGTCATCACAGTGTTCCAGGGCACATGTCATCACAATGATCCATGACGACTTTCATCACAATGCTCCAATACACCTGTCATCACAATGCTCCATGGCCCCTGTTATCATATTGCTCCATGATCACTTTCATCACAATGATCCATGACCAATGTCATCACCATTCCTAATGACGCCTGTCATCTCAATGCTCCATGGCACCTTCATCACAATGCTCCATGAACCCATTCATCACAATGTTCCCTGTCCTTTTCATCACAATGTTCCATGGGCCCTGTCATCACAATGCTCCATGCGCTTGTCATCAAAATGCTCCAGAACTCTTGTCATCATAATGCTCCATGCCAATGTCATCAAAATGCCCCATGACACTTGTCATCACAATGCTCCACGTCATTTGTCATCACAATGCTCCATGACCCTTGTCATAACAATGGTCCATGGCCTTGTCATCACAATGTTCCATGGCCTCTGACATCACTATGCTCTATGGTTTTTCTCATCACAATGCTCTTTGACCCCTGTCATCACAATGCTTGATGACCATTGTCATCACAATGCTCCAAGAACCCTGTCATCCCAATGCTCCATGCCGTTGACATCACAATGCTCCATGGCCCTTGTAATTAGAATGCTCCATGCCCTTGTCATCACAATGCTCCAGAACACTTGTGATCATAATACGCCTTTCCTGTGTCATCCCATTGCTCAATGACCCTTGTCATCAAAATATTCCTTGTCCTTTGTCATCACAGTGCTCCATGATACCTTTAATCAAAATTCTACATGACAACTGTCATCACAATGCAAGATGACCAATGTCATCACAAGGCCCCATGACACGTGTCATCACAATTCGCCTTGGCCCTGGACACCTCAATGCTGTATGAACCGTGTCATCACTAGGTTCCAGGACACTTGTCATCACAATGCTCCATGAACTCTGTTATCTCAATGTTCCATGGCCTTTGTATTCACAATGCTCCATTGTCCTGATAATCGCATTGCTCCATGAACACTTTCATCACAATGCTCCTTGACCACTGTCACCCTAATTCCCCATGACGTCTCGCCTCACTGTCTTCCAAGGCCACTCTCATCAAAATGCTCCATGATCTGTGTCAGCACAATATTGCATGACACTTGTCATCACAATGCTCCATGATGCCTGTCATCACAATGCTCCATGAATTTGTTATCACAATGCTCCAGGACCAGTTTCATCACAATACTCCATCCCCCTTTTCATCACAGTGCACAATGAAACCTTTCATTACAATGCTCCATGACACTTGTCATCACAATGCTCAATGGCCTTTATCGTCACAATGCTCCCGGGCACTTTTCATCACGATGTTCCATGAAAACCTACATCACTTTGCTCCACGACCATCGTCATCACAATAGTCCATACCCTTGTCAACACAATGCTGCATAATCCCTGTCATCACAATTCTCCTTGACTGCTGTCATCACGATAATCCAGGACAATTTTCATAACAATGATTCATTCCCCCAGTCATCTCAGTGCTCCATGATACCTTTCATCACAATTCCTAGATGATCAATGTCATCACAAGGCCCCATGACACCTGTCATCACAATTCGCTATGACCCTTGTCATCACAATACTCGATGAACCGTGTCATCACAGTGTTCCAGGGCACATGTCATCACAATGATCCATGACGACTTTCATCACAATGCTCCAATACACCTGTCATCACAATGCTCCATGGCCCCTGTTATCATATTGCTCCATGATCACTTTCATCACAATGATCCATGACCAATGTCATCACCATTCCTAATGACGCCTGTCATCTCAATGCTCCATGGCACCTTCATCACAATGCTCCATGAACCCATTCATCACAATGTTCCCTGTCCTTTTCATCACAATGTTCCATGGGCCCTGTCATCACAATGCTCCATGCGCTTGTCATCAAAATGCTCCAGAACTCTTGTCATCATAATGCTCCATGCCAATGTCATCAAAATGCCCCATGACACTTGTCATCACAATGCTCCACGTCATTTGTCATCACAATGCTCCATGACCCTTGTCATAACAATGGTCCATGGCCTTGTCATCACAATGTTCCATGGCCTCTGACATCACTATGCTCTATGGTTTTTCTCATCACAATGCTCTTTGACCCCTGTCATCACAATGCTTGATGACCATTGTCATCACAATGCTCCAAGAACCCTGTCATCCCAATGCTCCATGCCGTTGACATCACAATGCTCCATGGCCCTTGTAATTAGAATGCTCCATGCCCTTGTCATCACAATGCTCCAGAACACTTGTGATCATAATACGCCTTTCCTGTGTCATCCCATTGCTCAATGACCCTTGTCATCAAAATATTCCTTGTCCTTTGTCATCATAGTGCTCCATGATACCTTTAATCAAAATTCTACATGACAACTGTCATCACAATGCAAGATGACCAATGTCATCACAAGGCCCCATGACACGTGTCATCACAATTCGCCTTGGCCCTGGACATCTCAATGCTTTATGAACCGTGTCATCACTAGGTTCCAGGACACTTGTCATCACAATGCTCCATGAACTCTGTTATCTCAATGTTCCATGGCCTTTGTATTCACAATGCTCCATTGTCCTGATAATCGCATTGCTCCATGAACACTTTCATCACAATGCTCCTTGACCACTGTCACCCTAATTCCCCATGACGTCTCGCCTCACTGTCTTCCAAGGCCCCTCTCGTCAAAATGCTCCATGATCTGTGTCAGCACAATATTGCATGACACTTGTCATCACAATGCTCCATGATGCCTGTCATCACAATGCTCCATGAATTTGTTATCACAATGCTCCAGGACCAGTTTCATCACAATACTCCATCCCCCTTTTCATCACAGTGCACAATGAAACCTTTCATTACAATGCTCCATGACACTTGTCATCACAATGCTCAATGGCCTTTATCGTCACAATGCTCCCGGGCACTTTTCATCACGATGTTCCATGAAAACCTACATCACTTTGCTCCACGACCATCGTCATCACAATAGTCCATACCCTTGTCAACACAATGCTGCATAATCCCTGTCATCACAATTCTCCTTGACTGCTGTCATCACGATAATCCAGGACAATTTTCATAACAATGATTCATTCCCCCAGTCATCTCAGTGCTCCATGATACCTTTCATCACAATTCCTAGATGATCAATGTCATCACAAGGCCCCATGACACCTGTCATCACAATTCGCTATGACCCTTGTCATCACAATACTCGATGAACCGTGTCATCACAGTGTTCCAGGGCACATGCCATCACAATGATCCATGACGACTTTCATCACAATGCTCCAATACACCTGTCATCACAATGCTCCATGGCCCCTGTTATCATATTGCTCCATGATCACTTTCATCACAATGATCCATGACCAATGTCATCACCATTCCTAATGACGCCTGTCATCTCAATGCTCCATGGCACCTTCATCACAATGCTCCATGAACCCGTTCATCACAATGTTCCCTGTCCTTTTCATCACAATGTTCCATGGGCCCTGTCATCACAATGCTCCATGCGCTTGTCATCAAAATGCTCCAGAACTCTTGTCATCATAATGCTCCATGCCAATGTCATCAAAATGCCCCATGACACTTGTCATCACAATGCTCCACGTCATTTGTCATCACAATGCTCCATGACCCTTGTCATAACAATGGTCCATGGCCTTGTCATCACAATGTTCCATGGCCTCTGACATCACTATGCTCTATGGTTTTTCTCATCACAATGCTCTTTGACCCCTGTCATCACAATGCTTGATGACCATTGTCATCACAATGCTCCAAGAACCCTGTCATCCCAAAGCTCCATGCCGTTGACATCACAATGCTCCATGGCCCTTTTAATTAGAATGCTCCATGCCCTTGTCATCACAATGCTCCAGAACACTTGTGATCATAATACGCCTTTCCTGTGTCATCCCACTGCTCAATGACCCTTGTCATCAAAATATTCCTTGTCCTTTGTCATCACAGTGCTCCATGATACCTTTAATCAAAATTCTACATGACAACTGTCATCACAATGCAAGATGACCAATGCCATCACAAGGCCCCATGACACGTGTCATCACAATTCGCCTTGGCCCTTGACATCTCAATGCTGTATGAACCGTGTCATCACTAGGTTCCAGGACACTTGTCATCACAATGCTCCATGAACTCTGTTATCTCAATGTTCCATGGCCTTTGTATTCACAATGCTCCATTGTCCTGATAATCGCATTGCTACATGAACACTTTCATCACAATGCTCCTTGACCACTGTCACCCTAATTCCCCATGACGTCTCGCCTCACTGTCTTCCAAGGCCCCTCTCGTCAAAATGCTCCATGATCTGTGTCAGCACAATATTGCATGACACTTGTCATCACAATGCTCCATGATGCCTGTCATCACAATGCTCCATGAATTTGTTATCACAATGCTCCAGGACCAGTTTCATCACAATACTCCATCCCCCTTTTCATCACAGTGCACAATGAAACCTTTCATTACAATGCTCCATGACACTTGTCATCACAATGCTCAATGGCCTTTATCGTCACAATGCTCCCAGGCACTTTTCATCACGATGTTCCATGAAAACTTACATCACTTTGCTCCACGACCATTGTCATCACAATAGTCCATACCCTTGTCAACACAATGCTGCATAATCCCTGTCATCACAATTCTCCTTGACTGCTGTCATCACGATAATCCAGGACAATTTTCATAACAATGGTTCATTCCCCCAGTCATCTCAGTGCTCCATGATACCTTTCATCACAATTCCTAGATGATCAATGTCATCACAAGGCCCCATGACACCTGTCATCACAATTCGCTATGACCCTTGTCATCACAATACTCGATGAACCGTGTCATCACAGTGTTCCAGGGCACATGCCATCACAATGATCCATGACGACTTTCATCACAATGCTCCAATACACCTGTCATCACAATGCTCCATGGCCCCTGTTATCATATTGCTCCATGATCACTTTCATCACAATGATCCATGACCAATGTCATCACCATTCCTAATGACGCCTGTCATCTCAATGCTCCATGGCACCTTCATCACAATGCTCCATGAACCCGTTCATCACAATGTTCCCTGTCCTTTTCATCACAATGTTCCATGGGCCCTGTCATCACAATGCTCCATGCGCTTGTCATCAAAATGCTCCAGAACTCTTGTCATCATAATGCTCCATGCCAATGTCATCAAAATGCCCCATGACACTTGTCATCACAATGCTCCACGTCATTTGTCATCACAATGCTCCATGACCCTTGTCATAACAATGGTCCATGGCCTTGTCATCACAATGTTCCATGGCCTCTGACATCACTATGCTCTATGGTTTTTCTCATCACAATGCTCTTTGACCCCTGTCATCACAATGCTTGATGACCATTGTCATCACAATGCTCCAAGAACCCTGTCATCCCAATGCTCCATGCCGTTGACATCACAATGCTCCATGGCCCTTGTAATTAGAATGCTCCATGCCCTTGTCATCACAATGCTCCAGAACACTTGTGATCATAATACGCCTTTCCTGTGTCATCCCATTGCTCAATGACCCTTGTCATCAAAATATTCCTTGTCCTTTGTCATCACAGTGCTCCATGATACCTTTAATCAAAATTCTACATGACAACTGTCATCACAATGCAAGATGACCAATGTCATCACAAGGCCCCATGACACGTGTCATCACAATTCGCCTTGGCCCTGGACATCTCAATGCTGTATGAACCGTGTCATCACTAGGTTCCAGGACACTTGTCATCACAATGCTCCATGAACTCTGTTATCTCAATGTTCCATGGCCTTTGTATTCACAATGCTCCATTGTCCTGATAATCGCATTGCTCCATGAACACTTTCATCACAATGCTCCTTGACCACTGTCACCCTAATTCCCCATGACGTCTCGCCTCACTGTCTTCCAAGGCCACTCTCATCAAAATGCTCCATGATCTGTGTCAGCACAATATTGCATGACACTTGTCATCACAATGCTCCATGATGCCTGTCATCACAATGCTCCATGAATTTGTTATCACAATGCTCCAGGACCAGTTTCATCACAATACTCCATCCCCCTTTTCATCACAGTGCACAATGAAACCTTTCATTACAATGCTCCATGACACTTGTCATCACAATGCTCAATGGCCTTTATCGTCACAATGCTCCCAGGCACTTTTCATCACGATGTTCCATGAAAACTTACATCACTTTGCTCCACGACCATCGTCATCACAATAGTCCATACCCTTGTCAACACAATGCTGCATAATCCCTGTCATCACAATTCTCCTTGACTGCTGTCATCACGATAATCCAGGACAATTTTCATAACAATGGTTCATTCCCCCAGTCATCTCAGTGCTCCATGATACCTTTCATCACAATTCCTAGATGATCAATGTCATCACAAGGCCCCATGACACCTGTCATCACAATTCGCTATGACCCTTGTCATCACAATACTCGATGAACCGTGTCATCACAGTGTTCCAGGGCACATGCCATCACAATGATCCATGACGACTTTCATCACAATGCTCCAATACACCTGTCATCACAATGCTCCATGGCCCCTGTTATCATATTGCTCCATGATCACTTTCATCACAATGATCCATGACCAATGTCATCACCATTCCTAATGACGCCTGTCATCTCAATGCTCCATGGCACCTTCATCACAATGCTCCATGAACCCGTTCATCACAATGTTCCCTGTCCTTTTCATCACAATGTTCCATGGGCCCTGTCATCACAATGCTCCATGCGCTTGTCATCAAAATGCTCCAGAACTCTTGTCATCATAATGCTCCATGCCAATGTCATCAAAATGCCCCATGACACTTGTCATCACAATGCTCCACGTCATTTGTCATCACAATGCTCCATGACCCTTGTCATAACAATGGTCCATGGCCTTGTCATCACAATGTTCCATGGCCTCTGACATCACTATGCTCTATGGTTTTTCTCATCACAATGCTCTTTGACCCCTGTCATCACAATGCTTGATGACCATTGTCATCACAATGCTCCAAGAACCCTGTCATCCCAATGCTCCATGCCGTTGACATCACAATGCTCCATGGCCCTTGTAATTAGAATGCTCCATGCCCTTGTCATCACAATGCTCCAGAACACTTGTGATCATAATACGCCTTTCCTGTGTCATCCCATTGCTCAATGACCCTTGTCATCAAAATATTCCTTGTCCTTTGTCATCACAGTGCTCCATGATACCTTTAATCAAAATTCTACATGACAACTGTCATCACAATGCAAGATGACCAATGTCATCACAAGGCCCCATGACACGTGTCATCACAATTCGCCTTGGCCCTGGACATCTCAATGCTGTATGAACCGTGTCATCACTAGGTTCCAGGACACTTGTCATCACAATGCTCCATGAACTCTGTTATCTCAATGTTCCATGGCCTTTGTATTCACAATGCTCCATTGTCCTGATAATCGCATTGCTCCATGAACACTTTCATCACAATGCTCCTTGACCACTGTCACCCTAATTCCCCATGACGTCTCGCCTCACTGTCTTCCAAGGCCACTCTCATCAAAATGCTCCATGATCTGTGTCAGCACAATATTGCATGACACTTGTCATCACAATGCTCCATGATGCCTGTCATCACAATGCTCCATGAATTTGTTATCACAATGCTCCAGGACCAGTTTCATCACAATACTCCATCCCCCTTTTCATCACAGTGCACAATGAAACCTTTCATTACAATGCTCCATGACACTTGTCATCACAATGCTCAATGGCCTTTATCGTCACAATGCTCCCAGGCACTTTTCATCACGATGTTCCATGAAAACTTACATCACTTTGCTCCACGACCATCGTCATCACAATAGTCCATACCCTTGTCAACACAATGCTGCATAATCCCTGTCATCACAATTCTCCTTGACTGCTGTCATCACGATAATCCAGGACAATTTTCATAACAATGGTTCATTCCCCCAGTCATCTCAGTGCTCCATGATACCTTTCATCACAATTCCTAGATGATCAATGTCATCACAAGGCCCCATGACACCTGTCATCACAATTCGCTATGACCCTTGTCATCACAATACTCGATGAACCGTGTCATCACAGTGTTCCAGGGCACATGCCATCACAATGATCCATGACGACTTTCATCACAATGCTCCAATACACCTGTCATCACAATGCTCCATGGCCCCTGTTATCATATTGCTCCATGATCACTTTCATCACAATGATCCATGACCAATGTCATCACCATTCCTAATGACGCCTGTCATCTCAATGCTCCATGGCACCTTCATCACAATGCTCCATGAACCCGTTCATCACAATGTTCCCTGTCCTTTTCATCACAATGTTCCATGGGCCCTGTCATCACAATGCTCCATGCGCTTGTCATCAAAATGCTCCAGAACTCTTGTCATCATAATGCTCCATGCCAATGTCATCAAAATGCCCCATGACACTTGTCATCACAATGCTCCACGTCATTTGTCATCACAATGCTCCATGACCCTTGTCATAACAATGGTCCATGGCCTTGTCATCACAATGTTCCATGGCCTCTGACATCACTATGCTCTATGGTTTTTCTCATCACAATGCTCTTTGACCCCTGTCATCACAATGCTTGATGACCATTGTCATCACAATGCTCCAAGAACCCTGTCATCCCAATGCTCCATGCCGTTGACATCACAATGCTCCATGGCCCTTGTAATTAGAATGCTCCATGCCCTTGTCATCACAATGCTCCAGAACACTTGTGATCATAATACGCCTTTCCTGTGTCATCCCATTGCTCAATGACCCTTGTCATCAAAATATTCCTTGTCCTTTGTCATCACAGTGCTCCATGATACCTTTAATCAAAATTCTACATGACAACTGTCATCACAATGCAAGATGACCAATGTCATCACAAGGCCCCATGACACGTGTCATCACAATTCGCCTTGGCCCTGGACATCTCAATGCTGTATGAACCGTGTCATCACTAGGTTCCAGGACACTTGTCATCACAATGCTCCATGAACTCTGTTATCTCAATGTTCCATGGCCTTTGTATTCACAATGCTCCATTGTCCTGATAATCGCATTGCTCCATGAACACTTTCATCACAATGCTCCTTGACCACTGTCACCCTAATTCCCCATGACGTCTCGCCTCACTGTCTTCCAAGGCCACTCTCATCAAAATGCTCCATGATCTGTGTCAGCACAATATTGCATGACACTTGTCATCACAATGCTCCATGATGCCTGTCATCACAATGCTCCATGAATTTGTTATCACAATGCTCCAGGACCAGTTTCATCACAATACTCCATCCCCCTTTTCATCACAGTGCACAATGAAACCTTTCATTACAATGCTCCATGACACTTGTCATCACAATGCTCAATGGCCTTTATCGTCACAATGCTCCCAGGCACTTTTCATCACGATGTTCCATGAAAACTTACATCACTTTGCTCCACGACCATCGTCATCACAATAGTCCATACCCTTGTCAACACAATGCTGCATAATCCCTGTCATCACAATTCTCCTTGACTGCTGTCATCACGATAATCCAGGACAATTTTCATAACAATGGTTCATTCCCCCAGTCATCTCAGTGCTCCATGATACCTTTCATCACAATTCCTAGATGATCAATGTCATCACAAGGCCCCATGACACCTGTCATCACAATTCGCTATGACCCTTGTCATCACAATACTCGATGAACCGTGTCATCACAGTGTTCCAGGGCACATGCCATCACAATGATCCATGACGACTTTCATCACAATGCTCCAATACACCTGTCATCACAATGCTCCATGGCCCCTGTTATCATATTGCTCCATGATCACTTTCATCACAATGATCCATGACCAATGTCATCACCATTCCTAATGACGCCTGTCATCTCAATGCTCCATGGCACCTTCATCACAATGCTCCATGAACCCGTTCATCACAATGTTCCCTGTCCTTTTCATCACAATGTTCCATGGGCCCTGTCATCACAATGCTCCATGCGCTTGTCATCAAAATGCTCCAGAACTCTTGTCATCATAATGCTCCATGCCAATGTCATCAAAATGCCCCATGACACTTGTCATCACAATGCTCCACGTCATTTGTCATCACAATGCTCCATGACCCTTGTCATAACAATGGTCCATGGCCTTGTCATCACAATGTTCCATGGCCTCTGACATCACTATGCTCTATGGTTTTTCTCATCACAATGCTCTTTGACCCCTGTCATCACAATGCTTGATGACCATTGTCATCACAATGCTCCAAGAACCCTGTCATCCCAATGCTCCATGCCGTTGACATCACAATGCTCCATGGCCCTTGTAATTAGAATGCTCCATGCCCTTGTCATCACAATGCTCCAGAACACTTGTGATCATAATACGCCTTTCCTGTGTCATCCCATTGCTCAATGACCCTTGTCATCAAAATATTCCTTGTCCTTTGTCATCACAGTGCTCCATGATACCTTTAATCAAAATTCTACATGACAACTGTCATCACAATGCAAGATGACCAATGTCATCACAAGGCCCCATGACACGTGTCATCACAATTCGCCTTGGCCCTGGACATCTCAATGCTGTATGAACCGTGTCATCACTAGGTTCCAGGACACTTGTCATCACAATGCTCCATGAACTCTGTTATCTCAATGTTCCATGGCCTTTGTATTCACAATGCTCCATTGTCCTGATAATCGCATTGCTCCATGAACACTTTCATCACAATGCTCCTTGACCACTGTCACCCTAATTCCCCATGACGTCTCGCCTCACTGTCTTCCAAGGCCACTCTCATCAAAATGCTCCATGATCTGTGTCAGCACAATATTGCATGACACTTGTCATCACAATGCTCCATGATGCCTGTCATCACAATGCTCCATGAATTTGTTATCACAATGCTCCAGGACCAGTTTCATCACAATACTCCATCCCCCTTTTCATCACAGTGCACAATGAAACCTTTCATTACAATGCTCCATGACACTTGTCATCACAATGCTCAATGGCCTTTATCGTCACAATGCTCCCAGGCACTTTTCATCACGATGTTCCATGAAAACTTACATCACTTTGCTCCACGACCATCGTCATCACAATAGTCCATACCCTTGTCAACACAATGCTGCATAATCCCTGTCATCACAATTCTCCTTGACTGCTGTCATCACGATAATCCAGGACAATTTTCATAACAATGGTTCATTCCCCCAGTCATCTCAGTGCTCCATGATACCTTTCATCACAATTCCTAGATGATCAATGTCATCACAAGGCCCCATGACACCTGTCATCACAATTCGCTATGACCCTTGTCATCACAATACTCGATGAAACGTGTCATCACAGTGTTCCAGGGCACATGCCATCACAATGATCCATGACGACTTTCATCACAATGCTCCAATACACCTGTCATCACAATGCTCCATGGCCCCTGTTATCATATTGCTCCATGATCACTTTCATCACAATGATCCATGACCAATGTCATCACCATTCCTAATGACGCCTGTCATCTCAATGCTCCATGGCACCTTCATCACAATGCTCCATGAACCCGTTCATCACAATGTTCCCTGTCCTTTTCATCACAATGTTCCATGGGCCCTGTCATCACAATGCTCCATGCGCTTGTCATCAAAATGCTCCATGCCAATGTCATCAAAATGCCCCATGACACTTGTCATCACAATGCTCCACGTCATTTGTCATCACAATGCTCCATGACCCTTGTCATAACAATGGTCCATGGCCTTGTCATCACAATGTTCCATGGCCTCTGACATCACTATGCTCTATGGTTTTTCTCATCACAATGCTCTTTGACCCCTGTCATCATAATGCTTGATGACCATTGTCATCACAATGCTCCAAGAACCCTGTCATCCCAATGCTCCATGCCGTTGACATCACAATGCTCCATGGCCCTTGTAATTAGAATGCTCCATGCCCTTGTCATCACAATGCTCCAGAACACTTGTGATCATAATACGCCTTTCCTGTGTCATCCCATTGCTCAATGACCCTTGTCATCAAAATATTCCTTGTCCTTTGTCATCACAGTGCTCCATGATACCTTTAATCAAAATTCTACATGACAACTGTCATCACAATGCAAGATGACCAATGTCATCACAAGGCCCCATGACACGTGTCATCACAATTCGCCTTGGCCCTGGACATCTCAATGCTGTATGAACCGTGTCATCACTAGGTTCCAGGACACTTGTCATCACAATGCTCCATGAACTCTGTTATCTCAATGTTCCATGGCCTTTGTATTCACAATGCTCCATTGTCCTGATAATCGCATTGCTCCATGAACACTTTCATCACAATGCTCCTTGACCACTGTCACCCTAATTCCCCATGACGTCTCGCCTCACTGTCTTCCAAGGCCACTCTCGTCAAAATGCTCTATGATCTGTGTCAGCACAATATTGCATGACACTTGTCATCACAATGCTCCATGATGCCTGTCATCACAATGCTCCATGAATTTGTTATCACAATGCTCCAGGACCAGTTTCATCACAATACTCCATCCCCCTTTTCATCACAGTGCACAATGAAACCTTTCATTACAATGCTCCATGACACTTGTCATCACAATGCTCAATGGCCTTTATCGTCACAATGCTCCCAGGCACTTTTCATCACGATGTTCCATGAAAACTTACATCACTTTGCTCCACGACCATTGTCATCACAATAGTCCATACCCTTGTCAACACAATGCTGCATAATCCCTGTCATCACAATTCTCCTTGACTGCTGTCATCACGATAATCCAGGACAATTTTCATAACAATGGTTCATTCCCCCAGTCATCTCAGTGCTCCATGATACCTTTCATCACAATTCCTAGATGATCAATGTCATCACAAGGCCCCATGACACCTGTCATCACAATTCGCTATGACCCTTGTCATCACAATACTCGATGAACCGTGTCATCACAGTGTTCCAGGGCACATGCCATCACAATGATCCATGACGACTTTCATCACAATGCTCCAATACACCTGTCATCACAATGCTCCATGGCCCCTGTTATCATATTGCTCCATGATCACTTTCATCACAATGATCCATGACCAATGTCATCACCATTCCTAATGACGCCTGTCATCTCAATGCTCCATGGCACCTTCATCACAATGCTCCATGAACCCGTTCATCACAATGTTCCCTGTCCTTTTCATCACAATGTTCCATGGGCCCTGTCATCACAATGCTCCATGCGCTTGTCATCAAAATGCTCCAGAACTCTTGTCATCATAATGCTCCATGCCAATGTCATCAAAATGCCCCATGACACTTGTCATCACAATGCTCCACGTCATTTGTCATCACAATGCTCCATGACCCTTGTCATAACAATGGTCCATGGCCTTGTCATCACAATGTTCCATGGCCTCTGACATCACTATGCTCTATGGTTTTTCTCATCACAATGCTCTTTGACTCCTGTCATCACAATGCTTGATGACCATTGTCATCACAATGCTCCAAGAACCCTGTCATCCCAATGCTCCATGCCGTTGACATCACAATGCTCCATGGCCCTTGTAATTAGAATGCTCCATGCCCTTGTCATCACAATGCTCCAGAACACTTGTGATCATAATACGCCTTTCCTGTGTCATCCCACTGCTCAATGACCCTTGTCATCAAAATATTCCTTGTCCTTTGTCATCACAGTGCTCCATGATACCTTTAATCAAAATTCTACATGACAACTGTCATCACAATGCAAGATGACCAATGTCATCACAAGGCCCCATGACACGTGTCATCACAATTCGCCTTGGCCCTGGACATCTCAATGCTGTATGAACCGTGTCATCACTAGGTTCCAGGACACTTGTCATCACAATGCTCCATGAACTCTGTTATCTCAATGTTCCATGGCCTTTGTATTCACAATGCTCCATTGTCCTGATAATCGCATTGCTCCATGAACACTTTCATCACAATGCTCCTTGACCACTGTCACCCTAATTCCCCATGACGTCTCGCCTCACTGTCTTCCAAGGCCCCTCTCGTCAAAATGCTCCATGATCTGTGTCAGCACAATATTGCATGACACTTGTCATCACAATGCTCCATGATGCCTGTCATCACAATGCTCCATGAATTTGTTATCACAATGCTCCAGGACCAGTTTCATCACAATACTCCATCCCCCTTTTCATCACAGTGCACAATGAAACCTTTCATTACAATGCTCCATGACACTTGTCATCACAATGCTCAATGGCCTTTATCGTCACAATGCTCCCAGGCACTTTTCATCACGATGTTCCATGAAAACTTACATCACTTTGCTCCACGACCATTGTCATCACAATAGTCCATACCCTTGTCAACACAATGCTGCATAATCCCTGTCATCACAATTCTCCTTGACTGCTGTCATCACGATAATCCAGGACAATTTTCATAACAATGGTTCATTCCCCCAGTCATCTCAGTGCTCCATGATACCTTTCATCACAATTCCTAGATGATCAATGTCATCACAAGGCCCCATGACACCTGTCATCACAATTCGCTATGACCCTTGTCATCACAATACTCGATGAACCGTGTCATCACAGTGTTCCAGGGCACATGCCATCACAATGATCCATGACGACTTTCATCACAATGCTCCAATACACCTGTCATCACAATGCTCCATGGCCCCTGTTATCATATTGCTCCATGATCACTTTCATCACAATGATCCATGACCAATGTCATCACCATTCCTAATGACGCCTGTCATCTCAATGCTCCATGGCACCTTCATCACAATGCTCCATGAACCCGTTCATCACAATGTTCCCTGTCCTTTTCATCACAATGTTCCATGGGCCCTGTCATCACAATGCTCCATGCGCTTGTCATCAAAATGCTCCAGAACTCTTGTCATCATAATGCTCCATGCCAATGTCATCAAAATGCCCCATGACACTTGTCATCACAATGCTCCACGTCATTTGTCATCACAATGCTCCATGACCCTTGTCATAACAATGGTCCATGGCCTTGTCATCACAATGTTCCATGGCCTCTGACATCACTATGCTCTATGGTTTTTCTCATCACAATGCTCTTTGACTCCTGTCATCACAATGCTTGATGACCATTGTCATCACAATGCTCCAAGAACCCTGTCATCCCAATGCTCCATGCCGTTGACATCACAATGCTCCATGGCCCTTGTAATTAGAATGCTCCATGCCCTTGTCATCACAATGCTCCAGAACACTTGTGATCATAATACGCCTTTCCTGTGTCATCCCACTGCTCAATGACCCTTGTCATCAAAATATTCCTTGTCCTTTGTCATCACAGTGCTCCATGATACCTTTAATCAAAATTCTACATGACAACTGTCATCACAATGCAAGATGACCAATGCCATCACAAGGCCCCATGACACGTGTCATCACAATTCGCCTTGGCCCTTGACATCTCAATGCTGTATGAACCGTGTCATCACTAGGTTCCAGGACACTTGTCATCACAATGCTCCATGAACTCTGTTATCTCAATGTTCCATGGCCTTTGTATTCACAATGCTCCATTGTCCTGATAATCGCATTGCTCCATGAACACTTTCATCACAATGCTCCTTGACCACTGTCACCCTAATTCCCCATGACGTCTCGCCTCACTGTCTTCCAAGGCCCCTCTCGTCAAAATGCTCCATGATCTGTGTCAGCACAATATTGCATGACACTTGTCATCACAATGCTCCATGATGCCTGTCATCACAATGCTCCATGAATTTGTTATCACAATGCTCCAGGACCAGTTTCATCACAATACTCCATCCCCCTTTTCATCACAGTGCACAATGAAACCTTTCATTACAATGCTCCATGACACTTGTCATCACAATGCTCAATGGCCTTTATCGTCACAATGCTCCCAGGCACTTTTCATCACGATGTTCCATGAAAACTTACATCACTTTGCTCCACGACCATTGTCATCACAATAGTCCATACCCTTGTCAACACAATGCTGCATAATCCCTGTCATCACAATTCTCCTTGACTGCTGTCATCACGATAATCCAGGACAATTTTCATAACAATGGTTCATTCCCCCAGTCATCTCAGTGCTCCATGATACCTTTCATCACAATTCCTAGATGATCAATGTCATCACAAGGCCCCATGACACCTGTCATCACAATTCGCTATGACCCTTGCCATCACAATACTCGATGAACCGTGTCATCACAGTGTTCCAGGGCACATGCCATCACAATGATCCATGACGACTTTCATCACAATGCTCCAATACACATGTCATCACAATGCTCCATGGCCCCTGTTATCATATTGCTCCATGATCACTTTCATCACAATGATCCATGACCAATGTCATCACCATTCCTAATGACGCCTGTCATCTCAATGCTCCATGGCACCTTCATCACAATGCTCCATGAACCCGTTCATCACAATGTTCCCTGTCCTTTTCATCACAATGTTCCATGGGCCCTGTCATCACAATGCTCCATGCGCTTGTCATCAAAATGCTCCAGAACTCTTGTCATCATAATGCTCCATGCCAATGTCATCAAAATGCCCCATGACACTTGTCATCACAATGCTCCACGTCATTTGTCATCACAATGCTCCATGACCCTTGTCATAACAATGGTCCATGGCCTTGTCATCACAATGTTCCATGGCCTCTGACATCACTATGCTCTATGGTTTTTCTCATCACAATGCTCTTTGACCCCTGTCATCACAATGCTTGATGACCATTGTCATCACAATGCTCCAAGAACCCTGTCATCCCAATGCTCCATGCCGTTGACATCACAATGCTCCATGGCCCTTGTAATTAGAATGCTCCATGCCCTTGTCATCACAATGCTCCAGAACACTTGTGATCATAATACGCCTTTCCTGTGTCATCCCATTGCTCAATGACCCTTGTCATCAAAATATTCCTTGTCCTTTGTCATCACAGTGCTCCATGATACCTTTAATCAAAATTCTACATGACAACTGTCATCACAATGCAAGATGACCAATGTCATCACAAGGCCCCATGACACGTGTCATCACAATTCGCCTTGGCCCTGGACATCTCAATGCTGTATGAACCGTGTCATCACTAGGTTCCAGGACACTTGTCATCACAATGCTCCATGAACTCTGTTATCTCAATGTTCCATGGCCTTTGTATTCACAATGCTCCATTGTCCTGATAATCGCATTGCTCCATGAACACTTTCATCACAATGCTCCTTGACCACTGTCACCCTAATTCCCCATGACGTCTCGCCTCACTGTCTTCCAAGGCCACTCTCATCAAAATGCTCCATGATCTGTGTCAGCACAATATTGCATGACACTTGTCATCACAATGCTCCATGATGCCTGTCATCACAATGCTCCATGAATTTGTTATCACAATGCTCCAGGACCAGTTTCATCACAATACTCCATCCCCCTTTTCATCACAGTGCACAATGAAACCTTTCATTACAATGCTCCATGACACTTGTCATCACAATGCTCAATGGCCTTTATCGTCACAATGCTCCCAGGCACTTTTCATCACGATGTTCCATGAAAACTTACATCACTTTGCTCCACGACCATTGTCATCACAATAGTCCATACCCTTGTCAACACAATGCTGCATAATCCCTGTCATCACAATTCTCCTTGACTGCTGTCATCACGATAATCCAGGACAATTTTCATAACAATGGTTCATTCCCCCAGTCATCTCAGTGCTCCATGATACCTTTCATCACAATTCCTAGATGATCAATGTCATCACAAGGCCCCATGACACCTGTCATCACAATTCGCTATGACCCTTGTCATCACAATACTCGATGAACCGTGTCATCACAGTGTTCCAGGGCACATGTCATCACAATGATCCATGACGACTTTCATCACAATGCTCCAATACACCTGTCATCACAATGCTCCATGGCCCCTGTTATCATATTGCTCCATGATCACTTTCATCACAATGATCCATGACCAATGTCATCACCATTCCTAATGACGCCTGTCATCTCAATGCTCCATGGCACCTTCATCACATTGCTCCATGAACCCGTTCATCACAATGTTCCCTGTCCTTTTCATCACAATGTTCCATGGGCCCTGTCATCACAATGCTCCATGCGCTTGTCATCAAAATGCTCCAGAACTCTTGTCATCATAATGCTCCATGCCAATGTCATCAAAATGCCCCATGACACTTGTCATCACAATGCTCCACGTCATTTGTCATCACAATGCTCCATGACCCTTGTCATAACAATGGTCCATGGCCTTGTCATCACAATGTTCCATGGCCTCTGACATCACTATGCTCTATGGTTTTTCTCATCACAATGCTCTTTGACCCCTGTCATCACAATGCTTGATGACCATTGTCATCACAATGCTCCAAGAACCCTGTCATCCCAATGCTCCATGCCGTTGACATCACAATGCTCCATGGCCCTTGTAATTAGAATGCTCCATGCCCTTGTCATCACAATGCTCCAGAACACTTGTGATCATAATACGCCTTTCCTGTGTCATCCCACTGCTCAATGACCCTTGTCATCAAAATATTCCTTGTCCTTTGTCATCACAGTGCTCCATGATACCTTTAATCAAAATTCTACATGACAACTGTCATCACAATGCAAGATGACCAATGCCATCACAAGGCCCCATGACACGTGTCATCACAATTCGCCTTGGCCCTTGACATCTCAATGCTGTATGAACCGTGTCATCACTAGGTTCCAGGACACTTGTCATCACAATGCTCCATGAACTCTGTTATCTCAATGTTCCATGGCCTTTGTATTCACAATGCTCCATTGTCCTGATAATCGCATTGCTCCATGAACACTTTCATCACAATGCTCCTTGACCACTGTCACCCTAATTCCCCATGACGTCTCGCCTCACTGTCTTCCAAGGCCCCTCTCGTCAAAATGCTCCATGATCTGTGTCAGCACAATATTGCATGACACTTGTCATCACAATGCTCCATGATGCCTGTCATCACAATGCTCCATGAATTTGTTATCACAATGCTCCAGGACCAGTTTCATCACAATACTCCATCCCCCTTTTCATCACAGTGCACAATGAAACCTTTCATTACAATGCTCCATGACACTTGTCACCACAATGCTCAATGGCCTTTATCGTCACAATGCTCCCAGGCACTTTTCATCACGATGTTCCATGAAAACTTACATCACTTTGCTCCACGACCATTGTCATCACAATAGTCCATACCCTTGTCAACACAATGCTGCATAATCCCTGTCATCACAATTCTCCTTGACTGCTGTCATCACGATAATCCAGGACAATTTTCATAACAATGGTTCATTCCCCCAGTTATCTCAGTGCTCCATGATACCTTTCATCACAATTCCTAGATGATCAATGTCATCACAAGGCCCCATGACACCTGTCATCACAATTCGCTATGACCCTTGTCATCACAATACTCGATGAACCGTGTCATCACAGTGTTCCAGGGCACATGCCATCACAATGATCCATGACGACTTTCATCACAATGCTCCAATACACCTGTCATCACAATGCTCCATGGCCCCTGTTATCATATTGCTCCATGATCACTTTCATCACAATGATCCATGACCAATGTCATCACCATTCCTAATGACGCCTGTCATCTCAATGCTCCATGGCACCTTCATCACAATGCTCCATGAACCCGTTCATCACAATGTTCCCTGTCCTTTTCATCACAATGTTCCATGGGCCCTGTCATCACAATGCTCCATGCGCTTGTCATCAAAATGCTCCAGAACTCTTGTCATCATAATGCTCCATGCCAATGTCATCAAAATGCCCCATGACACTTGTCATCACAATGCTCCACGTCATTTGTCATCACAATGCTCCATGACCCTTGTCATAACAATGGTCCATGGCCTTGTCATCACAATGTTCCATGGCCTCTGACATCACTATGCTCTATGGTTTTTCTCATCACAATGCTCTTTGACCCCTGTCATCACAATGCTTGATGACCATTGTCATCACAATGCTCCAAGAACCCTGTCATCACAATGCTCCATGCCGTTGACATCACAATGCTCCATGGCCCTTGTAATTAGAATGCT
This sequence comes from Balaenoptera physalus, assembly GCF_965194825.1. NCBI lineage: Eukaryota > Metazoa > Chordata > Mammalia > Artiodactyla > Balaenopteridae > Balaenoptera > Balaenoptera physalus. The sequence goes on from NW_028126151.1 coordinate 433,812, forward strand.
CCATGCCCTTGTCATCACAATGCTCCAGAACACTTGTGATCATAATACGCCTTTCCTGTGTCATCCCACTGCTCAATGACCCTTGTCATCAAAATATTCCTTGTCCTTTGTCATCACAGTGCTCCATGATACCTTTAATCAAAATTCTACATGACAACTGTCATCACAATGCAAGATGACCAATGCCATCACAAGGCCCCATGACACGTGTCATCACAATTCGCCTTGGCCCTTGACATCTCAATGCTGTATGAACCGTGTCATCACTAGGTTCCAGGACACTTGTCATCACAATGCTCCATGAACTCTGTTATCTCAATGTTCCATGGCCTTTGTATTCACAATGCTCCATTGTCCTGATAATCGCATTGCTCCATGAACACTTTCATCACAATGCTCCTTGACCACTGTCACCCTAATTCCCCATGACGTCTCGCCTCACTGTCTTCCAAGGCCCCTCTCGTCAAAATGCTCCATGATCTGTGTCAGCACAATATTGCATGACACTTGTCATCACAATGCTCCATGATGCCTGTCATCACAATGCTCCATGAATTTGTTATCACAATGCTCCAGGACCAGTTTCATCACAATACTCCATCCCCCTTTTCATCACAGTGCACAATGAAACCTTTCATTACAATGCTCCATGACACTTGTCATCACAATGCTCAATGGCCTTTATCGTCACAATGCTCCCAGGCACTTTTCATCACGATGTTCCATGAAAACTTACATCACTTTGCTCCACGACCATTGTCATCACAATAGTCCATACCCTTGTCAACACAATGCTGCATAATCCCTGTCATCACAATTCTCCTTGACTGCTGTCATCACGATAATCCAGGACAATTTTCATAACAATGGTTCATTCCCCCAGTCATCTCAGTGCTCCATGATACCTTTCATCACAATTCCTAGATGATCAATGTCATCACAAGGCCCCATGACACCTGTCATCACAATTCGCTATGACCCTTGTCATCACAATACTCGATGAACCGTGTCATCAAAGTGTTCCAGGGCACAGGCCATCACAATGATCCATGACGACTTTCATCACAATGCTCCAATACACCTGTCATCACAATGCTCCATGGCCCCTGTTATCATATTGCTCCATGATCACTTTCATCACAATGATCCATGACCAATGTCATCACCATTCCTAATGACGCCTGTCATCTCAATGCTCCATGGCACCTTCATCACAATGCTCCATGAACCCGTTCATCACAATGTTCCCTGTCCTTTTCATCACAATGTTCCATGGGCCCTGTCATCACAATGCTCCATGCGCTTGTCATCAAAATGCTCCAGAACTCTTGTCATCATAATGCTCCATGCCAATGTCATCAAAATGCCCCATGACACTTGTCATCACAATGCTCCACGTCATTTGTCATCACAATGCTCCATGACCCTTGTCATAACAATGGTCCATGGCCTTGTCATCACAATGTTCCATGGCCTCTGACATCACTATGCTCTATGGTTTTTCTCATCACAATGCTCTTTGACCCCTGTCATCACAATGCTTGATGACCATTGTCATCACAATGCTCCAAGAACCCTGTCATCCCAATGCTCCATGCCGTTGACATCACAATGCTCCATGGCCCTTGTAATTAGAATGCTCCATGCCCTTGTCATCACAATGCTCCAGAACACTTGTGATCATAATACGCCTTTCCTGTGTCATCCCACTGCTCAATGACCCTTGTCATCAAAATATTCCTTGTCCTTTGTCATCACAGTGCTCCATGATACCTTTAATCAAAATTCTACATGACAACTGTCATCACAATGCAAGATGACCAATGTCATCACAAGGCCCCATGACACGTGTCATCACAATTCGCCTTGGCCCTTGACATCTCAATGCTGTATGAACCGTGTCATCACTAGGTTCCAGGACACTTGTCATCACAATGCTCCATGAACTCTGTTATCTCAATGTTCCATGGCCTTTGTATTCACAATGCTCCATTGTCCTGATAATCGCATTGCTCCATGAACACTTTCATCACAATGCTCCTTGACCACTGTCACCCTAATTCCCCATGACGTCTCGCCTCACTGTCTTCCAAGGCCCCTCTCGTCAAAATGCTCCATGATCTGTGTCAGCACAATATTGCATGACACTTGTCATCAAAATGCTCCATGATGCCTGTCATCACAATGCTCCCATGAATTTGTTATCACAATGCTCCAGGACCAGTTTCATCACAATACTCCATCCCCCTTTTCATCACAGTGCACAATGAAACCTTTCATTACAATGCTCCATGACACTTGTCATCACAATGCTCAATGGCCTTTATCGTCACAATGCTCCCAGGCACTTTTCATCACGATGTTCCATGAAAACTTACATCACTTTGCTCCACGACCATTGTCATCACAATAGTCCATACCCTTGTCAACACAATGCTGCATAATCCCTGTCATCACAATTCTCCTTGACTGCTGTCATCACGATAATCCAGGACAATTTTCATAACAATGGTTCATTCCCCCAGTCATCTCAGTGCTCCATGATACCTTTCATCACAATTCCTAGATGATCAATGTCATCACAAGGCCCCATGACACCTGTCATCACAATTCGCTATGACCCTTGTCATCACAATACTCGATGAACCGTGTCATCACAGTGTTCCAGGGCACATGCCATCACAATGATCCATGACGACTTTCATCACAATGCTCCAATACACCTGTCATCACAATGCTCCATGGCCCCTGTTATCATATTGCTCCATGATCACTTTCATCACAATGATCCATGACCAATGTCATCACCATTCCTAATGACGCCTGTCATCTCAATGCTCCATGGCACCTTCATCACAATGCTCCATGAACCCGTTCATCACAATGTTCCCTGTCCTTTTCATCACAATGTTCCATGGGCCCTGTCATCACAATGCTCCATGCGCTTGTCATCAAAATGCTCCAGAACTCTTGTCATCATAATGCTCCATGCCAATGTCATAAAATGCCCCATGACACTTGTCATCACAATGCTCCACGTCATTTGTCATCACAATGCTCCATGACCCTTGTCATAACAATGGTCCATGGCCTTGTCATCACAATGTTCCATGGCCTCTGACATCACTATGCTCTATGGTTTTTCTCATCACAATGCTCTTTGACCCCTGTCATCACAATGCTTGATGACCATTGTCATCACAATGCTCCAAGAACCCTGTCATCCCAATGCTCCATGCCGTTGACATCACAATGCTCCATGGCCCTTGTAATTAGAATGCTCCATGCCCTTGTCATCACAATGCTCCAGAACACTTGTGATCATAATACGCCTTTCCTGTGTCATCCCACTGCTCAATGACCCTTGTCATCAAAATATTCCTTGTCCTTTGTCATCACAGTGCTCCATGATACCTTTAATCAAAATTCTACATGACAACTGTCATCACAATGCAAGATGACCAATGCCATCACAAGGCCCCATGACACGTGTCATCACAATTCGCCTTGGCCCTTGACATCTCAATGCTGTATGAACCGTGTCATCACTAGGTTCCAGGACACTTGTCATCACAATGCTCCATGAACTCTGTTATCTCAATGTTCCATGGCCTTTGTATTCACAATGCTCCATTGTCCTGATAATCGCATTGCTCCATGAACACTTTCATCACAATGCTCCTTGACCACTGTCACCCTAATTCCCCATGACGTCTCGCCTCACTGTCTTCCAAGGCCACTCTCATCAAAATGCTCCATGATCTGTGTCAGCACAATATTGCATGACACTTGTCATCACAATGCTCCATGATGCCTGTCATCACAATGCTCCATGAATTTGTTATCACAATGCTCCAGGACCAGTTTCATCACAATACTCCATCCCCCTTTTCATCACAGTGCACAATGAAACCTTTCATTACAATGCTCCATGACACTTGTCATCACAATGCTCAATGGCCTTTATCGTCACAATGCTCCCAGGCACTTTTCATCACGATGTTCCATGAAAACTTACATCACTTTGCTCCACGACCATTGTCATCACAATAGTCCATACCCTTGTCAACACAATGCTGCATAATCCCTGTCATCACAATTCTCCTTGACTGCTGTCATCACGATAATCCAGGACAATTTTCATAACAATGGTTCATTCCCCCAGTCATCTCAGTGCTCCATGATACCTTTCATCACAATTCCTAGATGATCAATGTCATCACAAGGCCCCATGACACCTGTCATCACAATTCGCTATGACCCTTGTCATCACAATACTCGATGAACCGTGTCATCACAGTGTTCCAGGGCACATGCCATCACAATGATCCATGACGACTTTCATCACAATGCTCCAATACACCTGTCATCACAATGCTCCATGGCCCCTGTTATCATATTGCTCCATGATCACTTTCATCACAATGATCCATGACCAATGTCATCACCATTCCTAATGACGCCTGTCATCTCAATGCTCCATGGCACCTTCATCACAATGCTCCATGAACCCGTTCATCACAATGTTCCCTGTCCTTTTCATCACAATGTTCCATGGGCCCTGTCATCACAATGCTCCATGCGCTTGTCATCAAAATGCTCCAGAACTCTTGTCATCATAATGCTCCATGCCAATGTCATCAAAATGCCCCATGACACTTGTCATCACAATGCTCCACGTCATTTGTCATCACAATGCTCCATGACCCTTGTCATAACAATGGTCCATGGCCTTGTCATCACAATGTTCCATGGCCTCTGACATCACTATGCTCTATGGTTTTTCTCATCACAATGCTCTTTGACCCCTGTCATCACAATGCTTGATGACCATTGTCATCACAATGCTCCAAGAACCCTGTCATCCCAATGCTCCATGCCGTTGACATCACAATGCTCCATGGCCCTTGTAATTAGAATGCTCCATGCCCTTGTCATCACAATGCTCCAGAACACTTGTGATCATAATACGCCTTTCCTGTGTCATCCCATTGCTCAATGACCCTTGTCATCAAAATATTCCTTGTCCTTTGTCATCACAGTGCTCCATGATACCTTTAATCAAAATTCTACATGACAACTGTCATCACAATGCAAGATGACCAATGTCATCACAAGGCCCCATGACACGTGTCATCACAATTCGCCTTGGCCCTGGACATCTCAATGCTGTATGAACCGTGTCATCACTAGGTTCCAGGACACTTGTCATCACAATGCTCCATGAACTCTGTTATCTCAATGTTCCATGGCCTTTGTATTCACAATGCTCCATTGTCCTGATAATCGCATTGCTCCATGAACACTTTCATCACAATGCTCCTTGACCACTGTCACCCTAATTCCCCATGACGTCTCGCCTCACTGTCTTCCAAGGCCACTCTCATCAAAATGCTCCATGATCTGTGTCAGCACAATATTGCATGACACTTGTCATCACAATGCTCCATGATGCCTGTCATCACAATGCTCCATGAATTTGTTATCACAATGCTCCAGGACCAGTTTCATCACAATACTCCATCCCCCTTTTCATCACAGTGCACAATGAAACCTTTCATTACAATGCTCCATGACACTTGTCATCACAATGCTCAATGGCCTTTATCGTCACAATGCTCCCAGGCACTTTTCATCACGATGTTCCATGAAAACTTACATCACTTTGCTCCACGACCATCGTCATCACAATAGTCCATACCCTTGTCAACACAATGCTGCATAATCCCTGTCATCACAATTCTCCTTGACTGCTGTCATCACGATAATCCAGGACAATTTTCATAACAATGGTTCATTCCCCCAGTCATCTCAGTGCTCCATGATACCTTTCATCACAATTCCTAGATGATCAATGTCATCACAAGGCCCCATGACACCTGTCATCACAATTCGCTATGACCCTTGTCATCACAATACTCGATGAACCGTGTCATCACAGTGTTCCAGGGCACATGCCATCACAATGATCCATGACGACTTTCATCACAATGCTCCAATACACCTGTCATCACAATGCTCCATGGCCCCTGTTATCATATTGCTCCATGATCACTTTCATCACAATGATCCATGACCAATGTCATCACCATTCCTAATGACGCCTGTCATCTCAATGCTCCATGGCACCTTCATCACAATGCTCCATGAACCCGTTCATCACAATGTTCCCTGTCCTTTTCATCACAATGTTCCATGGGCCCTGTCATCACAATGCTCCATGCGCTTGTCATCAAAATGCTCCAGAACTCTTGTCATCATAATGCTCCATGCCAATGTCATCAAAATGCCCCATGACACTTGTCATCACAATGCTCCACGTCATTTGTCATCACAATGCTCCATGACCCTTGTCATAACAATGGTCCATGGCCTTGTCATCACAATGTTCCATGGCCTCTGACATCACTATGCTCTATGGTTTTTCTCATCACAATGCTCTTTGACCCCTGTCATCACAATGCTTGATGACCATTGTCATCACAATGCTCCAAGAACCCTGTCATCCCAATGCTCCATGCCGTTGACATCACAATGCTCCATGGCCCTTGTAATTAGAATGCTCCATGCCCTTGTCATCACAATGCTCCAGAACACTTGTGATCATAATACGCCTTTCCTGTGTCATCCCATTGCTCAATGACCCTTGTCATCAAAATATTCCTTGTCCTTTGTCATCACAGTGCTCCATGATACCTTTAATCAAAATTCTACATGACAACTGTCATCACAATGCAAGATGACCAATGTCATCACAAGGCCCCATGACACGTGTCATCACAATTCGCCTTGGCCCTGGACATCTCAATGCTGTATGAACCGTGTCATCACTAGGTTCCAGGACACTTGTCATCACAATGCTCCATGAACTCTGTTATCTCAATGTTCCATGGCCTTTGTATTCACAATGCTCCATTGTCCTGATAATCGCATTGCTCCATGAACACTTTCATCACAATGCTCCTTGACCACTGTCACCCTAATTCCCCATGACGTCTCGCCTCACTGTCTTCCAAGGCCACTCTCATCAAAATGCTCCATGATCTGTGTCAGCACAATATTGCATGACACTTGTCATCACAATGCTCCATGATGCCTGTCATCACAATGCTCCATGAATTTGTTATCACAATGCTCCAGGACCAGTTTCATCACAATACTCCATCCCCCTTTTCATCACAGTGCACAATGAAACCTTTCATTACAATGCTCCATGACACTTGTCATCACAATGCTCAATGGCCTTTATCGTCACAATGCTCCCAGGCACTTTTCATCACGATGTTCCATGAAAACTTACATCACTTTGCTCCACGACCATTGTCATCACAATAGTCCATACCCTTGTCAACACAATGCTGCATAATCCCTGTCATCACAATTCTCCTTGACTGCTGTCATCACGATAATCCAGGACAATTTTCATAACAATGGTTCATTCCCCCAGTCATCTCAGTGCTCCATGATACCTTTCATCACAATTCCTAGATGATCAATGTCATCACAAGGCCCCATGACACCTGTCATCACAATTCGCTATGACCCTTGTCATCACAATACTCGATGAACCGTGTCATCACAGTGTTCCAGGGCACATGTCATCACAATGATCCATGACGACTTTCATCACAATGCTCCAATACACCTGTCATCACAATGCTCCATGGCCCCTGTTATCATATTGCTCCATGATCACTTTCATCACAATGATCCATGACCAATGTCATCACCATTCCTAATGACGCCTGTCATCTCAATGCTCCATGGCACCTTCATCACATTGCTCCATGAACCCGTTCATCACAATGTTCCCTGTCCTTTTCATCACAATGTTCCATGGGCCCTGTCATCACAATGCTCCATGCGCTTGTCATCAAAATGCTCCAGAACTCTTGTCATCATAATGCTCCATGCCAATGTCATAAAATGCCCCATGACACTTGTCATCACAATGCTCCACGTCATTTGTCATCACAATGCTCCATGACCCTTGTCATAACAATGGTCCATGGCCTTGTCATCACAATGTTCCATGGCCTCTGACATCACTATGCTCTATGGTTTTTCTCATCACAATGCTCTTTGACCCCTGTCATCACAATGCTTGATGACCATTGTCATCACAATGCTCCAAGAACCCTGTCATCCCAATGCTCCATGCCGTTGACATCACAATGCTCCATGGCCCTTGTAATTAGAATGCTCCATGCCCTTGTCATCACAATGCTCCAGAACACTTGTGATCATAATACGCCTTTCCTGTGTCATCCCACTGCTCAATGACCCTTGTCATCAAAATATTCCTTGTCCTTTGTCATCACAGTGCTCCATGATACCTTTAATCAAAATTCTACATGACAACTGTCATCACAATGCAAGATGACCAATACCATCACAAGGCCCCATGACACGTGTCATCACAATTCGCCTTGGCCCTGGACATCTCAATGCTGTATGAACCGTGTCATCACTAGGTTCCAGGACACTTGTCATCACAATGCTCCATGAACTCTGTTATCTCAATGTTCCATGGCCTTTGTATTCACAATGCTCCATTGTCCTGATAATCGCATTGCTCCATGAACACTTTCATCACAATGCTCCTTGACCACTGTCACCCTAATTCCCCATGACGTCTCGCCTCACTGTCTTCCAAGGCCCCTCTCGTCAAAATGCTCCATGATCTGTGTCAGCACAATATTGCATGACACTTGTCATCACAATGCTCCATGATGCCTGTCATCACAATGCTCCATGAATTTGTTATCACAATGCTCCAGGACCAGTTTCATCACAATACTCCATCCCCCTTTTCATCACAGTGCACAATGAAACCTTTCATTACAATGCTCCATGACACTTGTCATCACAATGCTCAATGGCCTTTATCGTCACAATGCTCCCAGCCACTTTTCATCACGATGTTCCATGAAAACTTACATCACTTTGCTCCACGACCATTGTCATCACAATAGTCCATACCCTTGTCAACACAATGCTGCATAATCCCTGTCATCACAATTCTCCTTGATTGGTGTCATCACGATAATCCAGGACAATTTTCATAACAATGGTTCATTCCCCCAGTCATCTCAGTGCTCCATGATACCTTTCATCACAATTCCTAGATGATCAATGTCATCACAAGGCCCCATGACACCTGTCATCACAATTCGCTATGACCCTTGTCATCACAATACTCGATGAACCGTGTCATCACAGTGTTCCAGGGCCCATGTCATCACAATGATCCATGACGACTTTCATCACAATGCTCCAATACACCTGTCATCACAATGCTCCATGGCCCCTGTTATCATATTGCTCCATGATCACTTTCATCACAATGATCCATGACCAATGTCATCACCATTCCTAATGACGCCTGTCATCTCAATGCTCCATGGCACCTTCATCACAATGCTCCATGAACCCGTTCATCACAATGTTCCCTGTCCTTTTCATCACAATGTTCCATGGGCCCTGTCATCACAATGCTCCATGCGCTTGTCATCAAAATGCTCCAGAACTCTTGTCATCATAATGCTCCATGCCAATGTCATCAAAATGCCCCATGACACTTGTCATCACAATGCTCCACGTCATTTGTCATCACAATGCTCCATGACCCTTGTCATAACAATGGTCCATGGCCTTGTCATCACAATGTTCCATGGCCTCTGACATCACTATGCTCTATGGTTTTTCTCATCACAATGCTCTTTGACCCCTGTCATCACAATGCTTGATGACCATTGTCATCACAATGCTCCAAGAACCCTGTCATCCCAATGCTCCATGCCGTTGACATCACAATGCTCCATGGCCCTTGTAATTAGAATGTTCCATGCCCTTGTCATCACAATGCTCCAGAACACTTGTGATCATAATACGCCTTTCCTGTGTCATCCCACTGCTCAATGACCCTTGTCATCAAAATATTCCTTGTCCTTTGTCATCACAGTGCTCCATGATACCTTTAATCAAAATTCTACATGACAACTGTCATCACAATGCAAGATGACCAATGCCATCACAAGGCCCCATGACACGTGTCATCACAATTCGCCTTGGCCCTGGACATCTCAATGCTGTATGAACCGTGTCATCACTAGGTTCCAGGACACTTGTCATCACAATGCTCCATGAACTCTGTTATCTCAATGTTCCATGGCCTTTGTATTCACAATGCTCCATTGTCCTGATAATCGCATTGCTCCATGAACACTTTCATCACAATGCTCCTTGACCACTGTCACCCTAATTCCCCATGACGTCTCGCCTCACTGTCTTCCAAGGCCACTCTCGTCAAAATGCTCCATGATCTGTGTCAGCACAATATTGCATGACACTTGTCATCACAATGCTCCATGATACCTGTCATCACAATGCTCCATGAATTTGTTATCACAATGCTCCAGGACCAGTTTCATCACAATACTCCATCCCCCTTTTCATCACAGTGCACAATGAAACCTTTCATTACAATGCTCCATGACACTTGTCATCACAATGCTCAATGGCCTTTATCGTCACAATGCTCCCAGGCACTTTTCATCACGATGTTCCATGAAAACCTACATCACTTTGCTCCACGAACATCGTCATCACAATAGTCCATACCCTTGTCAACACAATGCTGCATAATCCCTGTCATCACAATTCTCCTTGACTGCTGTCATCACGATAATCCAGGACAATTTTCATAACAATGGTTCATTCCCCCAGTCATCTCAGTGCTCCATGATACCTTTCATCACAATTCCTAGATGATCAATGTCATCACAAGGCCCCATGACACCTGTCATCAAAATTCGCTATGACCCTTGTCATCACAATACTCGATGAACCGTGTCATCACAGTGTTCCAGGGCACATGTCATCACAATGATCCATGACGACTTTCATCACAATGCTCCAATACACCTGTCATCACAATGCTCCATGGCCCCTGTTATCATATTGCTCCATGATCACTTTCATCACAATGATCCATGACCAATGTCATCACCATTCCTAATGACGCCTGTCATCTCAGTGCTCCATGGCACCTTCATCACAATGCTCCATGAACCCGTTCATCACAATGTTCCCTGTCCTTTTCATCACAATGTTCCATGGGCCCTGTCATCACAATGCTCCATGCGCTTGTCATCAAAATGCTCCAGAACTCTTGTCATCATAATGCTCCATGCCAATGTCATCAAAATGCCCCATGACACTTGTCATCACAATGCTCCACGTCATTTGTCATCACAATGCTCCATGACCCTTGTCATAACAATGGTCCATGGCCTTGTCATCACAATGTTCCATGGCCTCTGACATCACTATGCTCTATGGTTTTTCTCATCACAATGCTCTTTGACCCCTGTCATCACAATGCTTGATGACCATTGTCATCACAATGCTCCAAGAACCCTGTCATCCCAATGCTCCATGCCGTTGACATCACAATGCTCTATGGCCCTTGTAATTAGAATGCTCCATGCCCTTGTCATCACAATGCTCCAGAACACTTGTGATCATAATACGCCTTTCCTGTGTCATCCCACTGCTCAATGACCCTTGTCATCAAAATATTCCTTGTCCTTTGTCATCACAGTGCTCCATGATACCTTTAATCAAAATTCTACATGACAACTGTCATCACAATGCAAGATGACCAATACCATCACAAGGCCCCATGACACGTGTCATCACAATTCGCCTTGGCCCTGGACATCTCAATGCTGTATGAACCGTGTCATCACTAGGTTCCAGGACACTTGTCATCACAATGCTCCATGAACTCTGTTATCTCAATGTTCCATGGCCTTTGTATTCACAATGCTCCATTGTCCTGATAATCGCATTGCTCCATGAACACTTTCATCACAATGCTCCTTGACCACTGTCACCCTAATTCCCCATGACGTCTCGCCTCACTGTCTTCCAAGGCCCCTCTCGTCAAAATGCTCCATGATCTGTGTCAGCACAATATTGCATGACACTTGTCATCACAATGCTCCATGATGCCTGTCATCACAATGCTCCATGAATTTGTTATCACAATGCTCCAGGACCAGTTTCATCACAATACTCCATCCCCCTTTTCATCACAGTGCACAATGAAACCTTTCATTACAATGCTCCATGACACTTGTCATCACAATGCTCAATGGCCTTTATCGTCACAATGCTCCCAGGCACTTTTCATCACGATGTTCCATGAAAACTTACATCACTTTGCTCCACGACCATTGTCATCACAATAGTCCATACCCTTGTCAACACAATGCTGCATAATCCCTGTCATCACAATTCTCCTTGACTGCTGTCATCACGATAATCCAGGACAATTTTCATAACAATGGTTCATTCCCCCAGTCATCTCAGTGCTCCATGATACCTTTCATCACAATTCCTAGATGATCAATGTCATCACAAGGCCCCATGACACCTGTCATCACAATTCGCTATGACCCTTGTCATCACAATACTCGATGAACCGTGTCATCACAGTGTTCCAGGGCACATGCCATCACAATGATCCATGACGACTTTCATCACAATGCTCCAATACACCTGTCATCACAATGCTCCATGGCCCCTGTTATCATATTGCTCCATGATCACTTTCATCACAATGATCCATGACCAATGTCATCACCATTCCTAATGACGCCTGTCATCTCAATGCTCCATGGCACCTTCATCACAATGCTCCATGAACCCGTTCATCACAATGTTCCCTGTCCTTTTCATCACAATGTTCCATGGGCCCTGTCATCACAATGCTCCATGCGCTTGTCATCAAAATGCTCCAGAACTCTTGTCATCATAATGCTCTATGCCAATGTCATCAAAATGCCCCATGACACTTGTCATCACAATGCTCCACGTCATTTGTCATCACAATGCTCCATGACCCTTGTCATAACAATGGTCCATGGCCTTGTCATCACAATGTTCCATGGCCTCTGACATCACTATGCTCTATGGTTTTTCTCATCACAATGCTCTTTGACCCCTGTCATCACAATGCTTGATGACCATTGTCATCACAATGCTCCAAGAACCCTGTCATCCCAATGCTCCATGCCGTTGACATCACAATGCTCCATGGCCCTTGTAATTAGAATGCTCCATGCCCTTGTCATCACAATGCTCCAGAACACTTGTGATCACAATACGCCTTTCCTGTGTCATCCCACTGCTCAATGACCCTTGTCATCAAAATATTCCTTGTCCTTTGTCATCACAGTGCTCCATGATACCTTTAATCAAAATTCTACATGACAACTGTCATCACAATGCAAGATGACCAATGCCATCACAAGGCCCCATGACACGTGTCATCACAATTCGCCTTGGCCCTTGACATCTCAATGCTGTATGAACCGTGTCATCACTAGGTTCCAGGACACTTGTCATCACAATGCTCCATGAACTCTGTTATCTCAATGTTCCATGGCCTTTGTATTCACAATGCTCCATTGTCCTGATAATCGCATTGCTCCATGAACACTTTCATCACAATGCTCCTTGACCACTGTCACCCTAATTCCCCATGACGTCTCGCCTCACTGTCTTCCAAGGCCACTCTCATCAAAATGCTCCATGATCTGTGTCAGCACAATATTGCATGACACTTGTCATCACAATGCTCCATGATGCCTGTCATCACAATGCTCCATGAATTTGTTATCACAATGCTCCAGGACCAGTTTCATCACAATACTCCATCCCCCTTTTCATCACAGTGCACAATGAAACCTTTCATTACAATGCTCCATGACACTTGTCATCACAATGCTCAATGGCCTTTATCGTCACAATGCTCCCAGCCACTTTTCATCACGATGTTCCATGAAAACTTACATCACTTTGCTCCACGACCATTGTCATCACAATAGTCCATACCCTTGTCAACACAATGCTGCATAATCCCTGTCATCACAATTCTCCTTGATTGGTGTCATCACGATAATCCAGGACAATTTTCATAACAATGGTTCATTCCCCCAGTCATCTCAGTGCTCCATGATACCTTTCATCACAATTCCTAGATGATCAATGTCATCACAAGGCCCCATGACACCTGTCATCACAATTCGCTATGACCCTTGTCATCACAATACTCGATGAACCGTGTCATCACAGTGTTCCAGGGCCCATGTCATCACAATGATCCATGACGACTTTCATCACAATGCTCCAATACACCTGTCATCACAATGCTCCATGGCCCCTGTTATCATATTGCTCCATGATCACTTTCATCACAATGATCCATGACCAATGTCATCACCATTCCTAATGACGCCTGTCATCTCAATGCTCCATGGCACCTTCATCACAATGCTCCATGAACCCGTTCATCACAATGTTCCCTGTCCTTTTCATCACAATGTTCCATGGGCCCTGTCATCACAATGCTCCATGCGCTTGTCATCAAAATGCTCCAGAACTCTTGTCATCATAATGCTCCATGCCAATGTCATCAAAATGCCCCATGACACTTGTCATCACAATGCTCCACGTCATTTGTCATCACAATGCTCCATGACCCTTGTCATAACAATGGTCCATGGCCTTGTCATCACAATGTTCCATGGCCTCTGACATCACTATGCTCTATGGTTTTTCTCATCACAATGCTCTTTGACCCCTGTCATCACAATGCTTGATGACCATTGTCATCACAATGCTCCAAGAACCCTGTCATCCCAATGCTCCATGCCGTTGACATCACAATGCTCCATGGCCCTTGTAATTAGAATGTTCCATGCCCTTGTCATCACAATGCTCCAGAACACTTGTGATCATAATACGCCTTTCCTGTGTCATCCCACTGCTCAATGACCCTTGTCATCAAAATATTCCTTGTCCTTTGTCATCACAGTGCTCCATGATACCTTTAATCAAAATTCTACATGACAACTGTCATCACAATGCAAGATGACCAATGCCATCACAAGGCCCCATGACACGTGTCATCACAATTCGCCTTGGCCCTGGACATCTCAATGCTGTATGAACCGTGTCATCACTAGGTTCCAGGACACTTGTCATCACAATGCTCCATGAACTCTGTTATCTCAATGTTCCATGGCCTTTGTATTCACAATGCTCCATTGTCCTGATAATCGCATTGCTCCATGAACACTTTCATCACAATGCTCCTTGACCACTGTCACCCTAATTCCCCATGACGTCTCGCCTCACTGTCTTCCAAGGCCACTCTCGTCAAAATGCTCCATGATCTGTGTCAGCACAATATTGCATGACACTTGTCATCACAATGCTCCATGATACCTGTCATCACAATGCTCCATGAATTTGTTATCACAATGCTCCAGGACCAGTTTCATCACAATACTCCATCCCCCTTTTCATCACAGTGCACAATGAAACCTTTCATTACAATGCTCCATGACACTTGTCATCACAATGCTCAATGGCCTTTATCGTCACAATGCTCCCAGGCACTTTTCATCACGATGTTCCATGAAAACCTACATCACTTTGCTCCACGACCATCGTCATCACAATAGTCCATACCCTTGTCAACACAATGCTGCATAATCCCTGTCATCACAATTCTCCTTGACTGCTGTCATCACGATAATCCAGGACAATTTTCATAACAATGGTTCATTCCCCCAGTCATCTCAGTGCTCCATGATACCTTTCATCACAATTCCTAGATGATCAATGTCATCACAAGGCCCCATGACACCTGTCATCAAAATTCGCTATGACCCTTGTCATCACAATACTCGATGAACCGTGTCATCACAGTGTTCCAGGGCACATGTCATCACAATGATCCATGACGACTTTCATCACAATGCTCCAATACACCTGTCATCACAATGCTCCATGGCCCCTGTTATCATATTGCTCCATGATCACTTTCATCACAATGATCCATGACCAATGTCATCACCATTCCTAATGACGCCTGTCATCTCAGTGCTCCATGGCACCTTCATCACAATGCTCCATGAACCCGTTCATCACAATGTTCCCTGTCCTTTTCATCACAATGTTCCATGGGCCCTGTCATCACAATGCTCCATGCGCTTGTCATCAAAATGCTCCAGAACTCTTGTCATCATAATGCTCCATGCCAATGTCATCAAAATGCCCCATGACACTTGTCATCACAATGCTCCACGTCATTTGTCATCACAATGCTCCATGACCCTTGTCATAACAATGGTCCATGGCCTTGTCATCACAATGTTCCATGGCCTCTGACATCACTATGCTCTATGGTTTTTCTCATCACAATGCTCTTTGACCCCTGTCATCACAATGCTTGATGACCATTGTCATCACAATGCTCCAAGAACCCTGTCATCCCAATGCTCCATGCCGTTGACATCACAATGCTCCATGGCCCTTGTAATTAGAATGCTCCATGCCCTTGTCATCACAATGCTCCAGAACACTTGTGATCATAATACGCCTTTCCTGTGTCATCCCACTGCTCAATGACCCTTGTCATCAAAATATTCCTTGTCCTTTGTCATCACAGTGCTCCATGATACCTTTAATCAAAATTCTACATGACAACTGTCATCACAATGCAAGATGACCAATACCATCACAAGGCCCCATGACACGTGTCATCACAATTCGCCTTGGCCCTGGACATCTCAATGCTGTATGAACCGTGTCATCACTAGGTTCCAGGACACTTGTCATCACAATGCTCCATGAACTCTGTTATCTCAATGTTCCATGGCCTTTGTATTCACAATGCTCCATTGTCCTGATAATCGCATTGCTCCATGAACACTTTCATCACAATGCTCCTTGACCACTGTCACCCTAATTCCCCATGACGTCTCGCCTCACTGTCTTCCAAGGCCCCTCTCGTCAAAATGCTCCATGATCTGTGTCAGCACAATATTGCATGACACTTGTCATCACAATGCTCCATGATGCCTGTCATCACAATGCTCCATGAATTTGTTATCACAATGCTCCAGGACCAGTTTCATCACAATACTCCATCCCCCTTTTCATCACAGTGCACAATGAAACCTTTCATTACAATGCTCCATGACACTTGTCATCACAATGCTCAATGGCCTTTATCGTCACAATGCTCCCAGGCACTTTTCATCACGATGTTCCATGAAAACTTACATCACTTTGCTCCACGACCATCGTCATCACAATAGTCCATACCCTTGTCAACACAATGCTGCATAATCCCTGTCATCACAATTCTCCTTGACTGCTGTCATCACGATAATCCAGGACAATTTTCATAACAATGGTTCATTCCCCCAGTCATCTCAGTGCTCCATGATACCTTTCATCACAATTCCTAGATGATCAATGTCATCACAAGGCCCCATGACACCTGTCATCACAATTCGCTATGACCCTTGTCATCACAATACTCGATGAACCGTGTCATCACAGTGTTCCAGGGCACATGCCATCACAATGATCCATGACGACTTTCATCACAATGCTCCAATACACCTGTCATCACAATGCTCCATGGCCCCTGTTATCATATTACTCCATGATCACTTTCATCACAATGATCCATGACCAATGTCATCACCATTCCTAATGACGCCTGTCATCTCAATGCTCCATGGCACCTTCATCACAATGCTCCATGAACCCGTTCATCACAATGTTCCCTGTCCTTTTCATCACAATGTTCCATGGGCCCTGTCATCACAATGCTCCATGCGCTGGTCATCAAAATGCTCCAGAACTCTTGTCATCATAATGCTCCATGCCAATGTCATCAAAATGCCCCATGACACTTGTCATCACAATGCTCCACGTCATTTGTCATCACAATGCTCCATGACCCTTGTCATAACAATGGTCCATGGCCTTGTCATCACAATGTTCCATGGCCTCTGACATCACTATGCTCTATGGTTTTTCTCATCACAATGCTCTTTGACCCCTTTCATCACAATGCTTGATGACCATTGTCATCACAATGCTCCAAGAACCCTGTCATCCCAATGCTCCATGCCGTTGACATCACAATGCTCCATGGCCCTTGTAATTAGAATGCTCCATGCCCTTGTCATCACAATGCTCCAGAACACTTGTGATCATAATACGCCTTTCCTGTGTCATCCCACTGCTCAATGACCCTTGTCATCAAAATATTCCTTGTCCTTTGTCATCACAGTGCTCCATGATACCTTTAATCAAAATTCTACATGACAACTGTCATCACAATGCAAGATGACCAATGTCATCACAAGGCCCCATGACACGTGTCATCACAATTCGCCTTGGCCCTTGACATCTCAATGCTGTATGAACCGTGTCATCACTAGGTTCCAGGACACTTGTCTTCACAATGCTCCATGAACTCTGTTATCTCAATGTTCCATGGCCTTTGTATTCACAATGCTCCATTGTCCTGATAATCGCATTGCTCCATGAACACTTTCATCACAATGCTCCTTGACCACTGTCACCCTAATTCCCCATGACGTCTCGCCTCACTGTCTTCCAAGGCCCCTCTCGTCAAAATGCTCCATGATCTGTGTCAGCACAATATTGCATGACACTTGTCATCACAATGCTCCATGATGCCTGTCATCACAATGCTCCATGAATTTGTTATCACAATGCTCCAGGACCAGTTTCATCACAATACTCCATCCCCCTTTTCATCACAGTGCACAATGAAACCTTTCATTACAATGCTCCATGACACTTGTCATCACAATGCTCAATGGCCTTTATCGTCACAATGCTCCCAGGCACTTTTCATCACGATGTTCCATGAAAACCTACATCACTTTGCTCCACGACCATCGTCATCACAATAGTCCATACCCTTGTCAACACAATGCTGCATAATCCCTGTCATCACAATTCTCCTTGACTGCTGTCATCACGATAATCCAGGACAATTTTCATAACAATGGTTCATTCCCCCAGTCATCTCAGTGCTCCATGATACCTTTCATCACAATTCCTAGATGATCAATGTCATCACAAGGCCCCATGACACCTGTCATCACAATTCGCTATGACCCTTGTCATCACAATACTCGATGAACCGTGTCATCACAGTGTTCCAGGGCACATGTCATCACAATGATCCATGACGACTTTCATCACAATGCTCCAATACACCTGTCATCACAATGCTCCATGGCCCCTGTTATCATATTGCTCCATGATCACTTTCATCACAATGATCCATGACCAATGTCATCACCATTCCTAATGACGCCTGTCATCTCAATGCTCCATGGCACCTTCATCACAATGCTCCATGAACCCGTTCATCACAATGTTCCCTGTCCTTTTCATCACAATGTTCCATGGGCCCTGTCATCACAATGCCCCATGCGCTTGTCATCAAAATGCTCCAGAACTCTTGTCATCATAATGCTCCATGCCAATGTCATCAAAATGCCCCATGACACTTGTCATCACAATGCTCCACGTCATTTGTCATCACAATGCTCCATGACCCTTGTCATAACAATGGTCCATGGCCTTGTCATCACAATGTTCCATGGCCTCTGACATCACTATGCTCTATGGTTTTTCTCATCACAATGCTCTTTGACACCTGTCATCACAATGCTTGATGACCATTGTCATCACAATGCTCCAAGAACCCTGTCATCCCAATGCTCCATGCCGTTGACATCACAATGCTCCATGGCCCTTGTAATTAGAATGCTCCATGCCCTTGTCATCACAATGCTCCAGAACACTTGTGATCACAATACGCCTTTCCTGTGTCATCCCACTGCTCAATGACCCTTGTCATCAAAATATTCCTTGTCCTTTGTCATCACAGTGCTCCATGATACCTTTAATCAAAATTCTACATGACAACTGTCATCACAATGCAAGATGACCAATGCCATCACAAGGCCCCATGACACGTGTCATCACAATTCGCCTTGGCCCTTGACATCTCAATGCTGTATGAACCGTGTCATCACTAGGTTCCAGGACACTTGTCATCACAATGCTCCATGAACTCTGTTATCTCAATGTTCCATGGCCTTTGTATTCACAATGCTCCATTGTCCTGATAATCGCATTGCTCCATGAACACTTTCATCACAATGCTCCTTGACCACTGTCACCCTAATTCCCCATGACGTCTCGCCTCACTGTCTTCCAAGGCCACTCTCATCAAAATGCTCCATGATCTGTGTCAGCACAATATTGCATGACACTTGTCATCACAATGCTCCATGATGCCTGTCATCACAATACTCCATGAATTTGTTATCACAATGCTCCAGGACCAGTTTCATCACAATACTCCATCCCCCTTTTCATCACAGTGCACAATGAAACCTTTCATTACAATGCTCCATGACACTTGTCATCACAATGCTCAATGGCCTTTATCGTCACAATGCTCCCAGGCACTTTTCATCACGATGTTCCATGAAAACTTACATCACTTTGCTCCACGACCATTGTCATCACAATAGTCCATACCCTTGTCAACACAATGCTGCATAATCCCTGTCATCACAATTCTCCTTGACTGGTGTCATCACGATAATCCAGGACAATTTTCATAACAATGGTTCATTCCCCCAGTCATCTCAGTGCTCCATGATACCTTTCATCACAATTCCTAGATGATCAATGTCATCACAAGGCCCCATGACACCTGTCATCACAATTCGCTATGACCCTTGTCATCACAATACTCGATGAACCGTGTCATCACAGTGTTCCAGGGCCCATGTCATCACAATGATCCATGACGACTTTCATCACAATGCTCCAATACACCTGTCATCACAATGCTCCATGGCCCCTGTTATCATATTGCTCCATGATCACTTTCATCACAATGATCCATGACCAATGTCATCACCATTCCTAATGACGCCTGTCATCTCAATGCTCCATGGCACCTTCATCACAATGCTCCATGAACCCGTTCATCACAATGTTCCCTGTCCTTTTCATCACAATGTTCCATGGGCCCTGTCATCACAATGCTCCATGCGCTTGTCATCAAAATGCTCCAGAACTCTTGTCATCATAATGCTCCATGCCAATGTCATCAAAATGCCCCATGACACTTGTCATCACAATGCTCCACGTCATTTGTCATCACAATGCTCCATGACCCTTGTCATAACAATGGTCCATGGCCTTGTCATCACAATGTTCCATGGCCTCTGACATCACTATGCTCTATGGTTTTTCTCATCACAATGCTCTTTGACCCCTGTCATCACAATGCTTGATGACCATTGTCATCACAATGCTCCAAGAACCCTGTCATCCCAATGCTCCATGCCGTTGACATCACAATGCTCCATGGCCCTTGTAATTAGAATGTTCCATGCCCTTGTCATCACAATGCTCCAGAACACTTGTGATCATAATACGCCTTTCCTGTGTCATCCCACTGCTCAATGACCCTTGTCATCAAAATATTCCTTGTCCTTTGTCATCACAGTGCTCCATGATACCTTTAATCAAAATTCTACATGACAACTGTCATCACAATGCAAGATGACCAATGCCATCACAAGGCCCCATGACACGTGTCATCACAATTCGCCTTGGCCCTGGACATCTCAATGCTGTATGAACCGTGTCATCACTAGGTTCCAGGACACTTGTCATCACAATGCTCCATGAACTCTGTTATCTCAATGCTCCATGGCCTTTGTATTCACAATGCTCCATTGTCCTGATAATCGCATTGCTCCATGAACACTTTCATCACAATGCTCCTTGACCACTGTCACCCTAATTCCCCATGACGTCTCGCCTCACTGTCTTCCAAGGCCACTCTCGTCAAAATGCTCCATGATCTGTGTCAGCACAATATTGCATGACACTTGTCATCACAATGCTCCATGATGCCTGTCATCACAATGCTCCATGAATTTGTTATCACAATGCTCCAGGACCAGTTTCATCACAATACTCCATCCCCCTTTTCATCACAGTGCACAATGAAACCTTTCATTACAATGCTCCATGACACTTGTCATCACAATGCTCAATGGCCTTTATCGTCACAATGCTCCCAGGCACTTTTCATCACGATGTTCCATGAAAACCTACATCACTTTGCTCCACGACCATCGTCATCACAATAGTCCATACCCTTGTCAACACAATGCTGCATAATCCCTGTCATCACAATTCTCCTTGACTGCTGTCATCACGATAATCCAGGACAATTTTCATAACAATGGTTCATTCCCCCAGTCATCTCAGTGCTCCATGATACCTTTCATCACAATTCCTAGATGATCAATGTCATCACAAGGCCCCATGACACCTGTCATCAAAATTCGCTATGACCCTTGTCATCACAATACTCGATGAACCGTGTCATCACAGTGTTCCAGGGCACATGTCATCACAATGATCCATGACGACTTTCATCACAATGCTCCAATACACCTGTCATCACAATGCTCCATGGCCCCTGTTATCATATTGCTCCATGATCACTTTCATCACAATGATCCATGACCAATGTCATCACCATTCCTAATGACGCCTGTCATCTCAGTGCTCCATGGCAACTTCATCACAATGCTCCATGAACCCGTTCATCACAATGTTCCCTGTCCTTTTCATCACAATGTTCCATGGGCCCTGTCATCACAATGCTCCATGCGCTTGTCATCAAAATGCTCCAGAACTCTTGTCATCATAATGCTCCATGCCAATGTCATCAAAATGCCCCATGACACTTGTCATCACAATGCTCCACGTCATTTGTCATCACAATGCTCCATGACCCTTGTCATAACAATGGTCCATGGCCTTGTCATCACAATGTTCCATGGCCTCTGACATCACTATGCTCTATGGTTTTTCTCATCACAATGCTCTTTGACCCCTGTCATCACAATGCTTGATGACCATTGTCATCACAATGCTCCAAGAACCCTGTCATCCCAATGCTCCATGCCGTTGACATCACAATGCTCCATGGCCCTTGTAATTAGAATGCTCCATGCCCTTGTCATCACAATGCTCCAGAACACTTGTGATCATAATACGCCTTTCCTGTGTCATCCCACTGCTCAATGACCCTTGTCATCAAAATATTCCTTGTCCTTTGTCATCACAGTGCTCCATGATACCTTTAATCAAAATTCTACATGACAACTGTCATCACAATGCAAGATGACCAATGCCATCACAAGGCCCCATGACACGTGTCATCACAATTCGCCTTGGCCCTGGACATCTCAATGCTGTATGAACCGTGTCATCACTAGGTTCCAGGACACTTGTCATCACAATGCTCCATGAACTCTGTTATCTCAATGTTCCATGGCCTTTGTATTCACAATGCTCCATTGTCCTGATAATCGCATTGCTCCATGAACACTTTCATCACAATGCTCCTTGACCACTGTCACCCTAATTCCCCATGACGTCTCGCCTCACTGTCTTCCAAGGCCACTCTCGTCAAAATGCTCCATGATCTGTGTCAGCACAATATTGCATGACACTTGTCATCACAATGCTCCATGATGCCTGTCATCACAATGCTCCATGAATTTGTTATCACAATGCTCCAGGACCAGTTTCATCACAATACTCCATCCCCCTTTTCATCACAGTGCACAATGAAACCTTTCATTACAATGCTCCATGACACTTGTCATCACAATGCTCAATGGCCTTTATCGTCACAATGCTCCCAGGCACTTTTCATCACGATGTTCCATGAAAACCTACATCACTTTGCTCCACGACCATCGTCATCACAATAGTCCATACCCTTGTCAACACAATGCTGCATAATCCCTGTCATCACAATTCTCCTTGACTGCTGTCATCACGATAATCCAGGACAATTTTCATAACAATGGTTCATTCCCCCAGTCATCTCAGTGCTCCATGATACCTTTCATCACAATTCCTAGATGATCAATGTCATCACAAGGCCCCATGACACCTGTCATCACAATTCGCTATGACCCTTGTCATCACAATACTCGATGAACCGTGTCATCACAGTGTTCCAGGGCACATGTCATCACAATGATCCATGACGACTTTCATCACAATGCTCCAATACACCTGTCATCACAATGCTCCATGGCCCCTGTTATCATATTGCTCCATGATCACTTTCATCACAATGATCCATGACCAATGTCATCACCATTCCTAATGACGCCTGTCATCTCAGTGCTCCATGGCACCTTCATCACAATGCTCCATGAACCCGTTCATCACAATGTTCCCTGTCCTTTTCATCACAATGTTCCATGGGCCCTGTCATCACAATGCTCCATGCGCTTGTCATCAAAATGCTCCAGAACTCTTGTCATCATAATGCTCCATGCCAATGTCATCAAAATGCCCCATGACACTTGTCATCACAATGCTCCACGTCATTTGTCATCACAATGCTCCATGACCCTTGTCATAACAATGGTCCATGGCCTTGTCATCACAATGTTCCATGGCCTCTGACATCACTATGCTCTATGGTTTTTCTCATCACAATGCTCTTTGACCCCTGTCATCACAATGCTTGATGACCATTGTCATCACAATGCTCCAAGAACCCTGTCATCCCAATGCTCCATGCCGTTGACATCACAATGCTCCATGGCCCTTGTAATTAGAATGCTCCATGCCCTTGTCATCACAATGCTCCAGAACACTTGTGATCATAATACGCCTTTCCTGTGTCATCCCACTGCTCAATGACCCTTGTCATCAAAATATTCCTTGTCCTTTGTCATGACAGTGCTCCATGATACCTTTAATCAAAATTCTACATGACAACTGTCATCACAATGCAAGATGACCAATGCCATCCCAAGGCCCCATGACACGTGTCATCACAATTCGCCTTGGCCCTGGACATCTCAATGCTGTATGAACCGTGTCATCACTAGGTTCCAGGACACTTGTCATCACAATGCTCCATGAACTCTGTTATCTCAATGTTCCATGGCCTTTGTATTCACAATGCTCCATTGTCCTGATAATCGCATTGCTCCATGAACACTTTCATCACAATGCTCCTTGACCACTGTCACCCTAATTCCCCATGACGTCTCGCCTCACTGTCTTCCAAGGCCACTCTCGTCAAAATGCTCCATGATCTGTGTCAGCACAATATTGCATGACACTTGTCATCACAATGCTCCATGATGCCTGTCATCACAATGCTCCATGAATTTGTTATCACAATGCTCCAGGACCAGTTTCATCACAATACTCCATCCCCCTTTTCATCACAGTGCACAATGAAACCTTTCATTACAATGCTCCATGACACTTGTCATCACAATGCTCAATGGCCTTTATCGTCACAATGCTCCCAGGCACTTTTCATCACGATGTTCCATGAAAACCTACATCACTTTGCTCCACGACCATTGTCATCACAATAGTCCATACCCTTGTCAACACAATGCTGCATAATCCCTGTCATCACAATTCTCCTTGACTGCTGTCATCACGATAATCCAGGACAATTTTCATAACAATGGTTCATTCCCCCAGTCATCTCAGTGCTCCATGATACCTTTCATCACAATTCCTAGATGATCAATGTCATCACAAGGCCCCATGACACCTGTCATCACAATTCGCTATGACCCTTGTCATCACAATACTCGATGAACCGTGTCATCACAGTGTTCCAGGGCACATGTCATCACAATGATCCATGACGACTTTCATCACAATGCTCCAATACACCTGTCATCACAATGCTCCATGGCCCCTGTTATCATATTGCTCCATGATCACTTTCATCACAATGATCCATGACCAATGTCATCACCATTCCTAATGACGCCTGTCATCTCAGTGCTCCATGGCACCTTCATCACAATGCTCCATGAACCCGTTCATCACAATGTTCCCTGTCCTTTTCATCACAATGTTCCATGGGCCCTGTCATCACAATGTTCCATGCGCTTGTCATCAAAATGCTCCAGAACTCTTGTCATCATAATGCTCCATGCCAATGTCATCAAAATGCCCCATGACACTTGTCATCACAATGCTCCACGTCATTTGTCATCACAATGCTCCATGACCCTTGTCATAACAATGGGCCATGGCCTTGTCATCACAATGTTCCATGGCCTCTGACATCACTATGCTCTATGGTTTTTCTCATCACAATGCTCTTTGACCCCTGTCATCACAATGCTTGATGACCATTGTCATCACAATGCTCCAAGAACCCTGTCATCCCAATGCTCCATGCCGTTGACATCACAATGCTCCATGGCCCTTGTAATTAGAATGCTCCATGCCCTTGTCATCACAATGCTCCAGAACACTTGTGATCATAATACGCCTTTCCTGTGTCATCCCACTGCTCAATGACCCTTGTCATCAAAATATTCCTTGTCCTTTGTCATCACAGTGCTCCATGATACCTTTAATCAAAATTCTACATGACAACTGTCATCACAATGCAAGATGACCAATGCCATCACAAGGCCCCATGACACGTGTCATCACAATTCGCCTTGGCCCTGGACATCTCAATGCTGTATGAACCGTGTCATCACTAGGTTCCAGGACACTTGTCATCACAATGCTCCATGAACTCTGTTATCTCAATGTTCCATGGCCTTTGTATTCACAATACTCCATTGTCCTGATAATCGCATTGCTCCATGAACACTTTCATCACAATGCTCCTTGACCACTGTCACCCTAATTCCCCATGACGTCTCGCCTCACTGTCTTCCAAGGCCACTCTCGTCAAAATGCTCCATGATCTGTGTCAGCACAATATTGCATGACACTTGTCATCACAATGCTCCATGATGCCTGTCATCACAATGCTCCATGAATTTGTTATCACAATGCTCCAGGACCAGTTTCATCACAATACTCCATCCCCCTTTTCATCACAGTGCACAATGAAACCTTTCATTACATTGCTCCATGACACTTGTCATCACAATGCTCAATGGCCTTTATCGTCACAATGCTCCCAGGAACTTTTCATCACGATGTTCCATGAAAACCTACATCACTTTGCTCCACGACCATCGTCATCACAATAGTCCATACCCTTGTGAACACAATGCTGCATAATCCCTGTCATCACAATTCTCCTTGACTGCTGTCATCACGATAATCCAGGACAATTTTCATAACAATGGTTCATTCCCCCAGTCATCTCAGTGCTCCATGATACCTTTCATCACAATTCCTAGATGATCAATGTCATCACAAGGCCCCATGACACCTGTCATCACAATTCGCTATGACCCTTGTCATCACAATACTCGATGAACCGTGTCATCACAGTGTTCCAGGGCACATGTCATCACAATGATCCATGACGACTTTCATCACAATGCTCCAATACACCTGTCATCACAATGCTCCATGGCCCCTGTTATCATATTGCTCCATGATCACTTTCATCACAATGATCCATGACCAATGTCATCACCATTCCTAATGACGCCTGTCATCTCAATGCTCCATGGCACCTTCATCACAATGCTCCATGAACCCGTTCATCACAATGTTCCCTGTCCTTTTCATCACAATGTTCCATGGGCCCTGTCATCACAATGCTCCATGCGCTTGTCATCAAAATGCTCCAGAACTCTTGTCATCATAATGCTCCATGCCAATGTCATCAAAATGCCCCATGACACTTGTCATCACAATGCTCCACGTCATTTGTCATCACAATGCTCCATGACCCTTGTCATAACAATGGTCCATGGCCTTGTCATCACAATGTTCCATGGCCTCTGACATCACTATGCTCTATGGTTTTTCTCATCACAATGCTCTTTGACCCCTGTCATCACAATGCTTGATGACCATTGTCATCACAATGCTCCAAGAACCCTGTCATCCCAATGCTCCATGCCGTTGACATCACAATGCTCCATGGCCCTTGTAATTAGAATGCTCCATGCCCTTGTCATCACAATGCTCCAGAACACTTGTGATCATAATACGCCTTTCCTGTGTCATCCCACTGCTCAATGACCCTTGTCATCAAAATATTCCTTGTCCTTTGTCATCACAGTGCTCCATGATACCTTTAATCAAAATTCTACATGACAACTGTCATCACAATGCAAGATGACCAATGCCATCACAAGGCCCCATGACACGTGTCATCACAATTCGCCTTGGCCCTGGACATCTCAATGCTGTATGAACCGTGTCATCACTAGGTTCCAAGACACTTGTCATCACAATGCTCCATGAACTCTGTTATCTCAATGTTCCATGGCCTTTGTATTCACAATGCTCCATTGTCCTGATAATCGCATTGCTCCATGAACACTTTCATCACAATGCTCCTTGACCACTGTCACCCTAATTCCCCATGACGTCTCGCCTCACTGTCTTCCAAGGCCACTCTCGTCAAAATGCTCCATGATCTGTGTCAGCACAATATTGCATGACACTTGTCATCACAATGCTCCATGATGCCTGTCATCACAGTGCTCCATGAATTTGTTATCACAATGCTCCAGGACCAGTTTCATCACAATACTCCATCCCCCTTTTCATCACAGTGCACAATGAAACCTTTCATTACAATGCTCCATGACACTTGTCATCACAATGCTCAATGGCCTTTATCGTCACAATGCTCCCAGGCACTTTTCATCACGATGTTCCATGAAAACCTACATCACTTTGCTCCACGACCATCGTCATCACAATAGTCCATACCCTTGTCAACACAATGCTGCATAATCCCTGTCATCACAATTCTCCTTGACTGCTGTCATCACGATAATCCAGGACAATTTTCATAACAATGGTTCATTCCCCCAGTCATCTCAGTGCTCCATGATACCTTTCATCACAATTCCTAGATGATCAATGTCATCACAAGGCCCCATGACACCTGTCATCACAATTCGCTATGACCCTTGTCATCACAATACTCGATGAACCGTGTCATCACAGTGTTCCAGGGCACATGTCATCACAATGATCCATGACGACTTTCATCACAATGCTCCAATACACCTGTCATCACAATGCTCCATGGCCCCTGTTATCATATTGCTCCATGATCACTTTCATCACAATGATCCATGACCAATGTCATCACCATTCCTAATGACGCCTGTCATCTCAATGCTCCATGGCACCTTCATCACAATGCTCCATGAACCCGTTCATCACAATGTTCCCTGTCCTTTTCATCACAATGTTCCATGGGCCCTGTCATCACAATGCTCCATGCGCTTGTCATCAAAATGCTCCAGAACTCTTGTCATCATAATGCTCCATGCCAATGTCATCAAAATGCCCCATGACACTTGTCATCACAATGCTCCACGTCATTTGTCATCACAATGCTCCATGACCCTTGTCATAACAATGGTCCATGGCCTTGTCATCACAATGTTCCATGGCCTCTGACATCACTATGCTCTATGGTTTTTCTCATCACAATGCTCTTTGACCCCTGTCATCACAATGCTTGATGACCATTGTCATCACAATGCTCCAAGAACCCTGTCATCCCAATGCTCCATGCCATTGACATCACAATGCTCCATGGCCCTTGTAATTAGAATGCTCCATGCCCTTGTCATCACAATGCTCCAGAACACTTGTGATCATAATACGCCTTTCCTGTGTCATCCCACTGCTCAATGACCCTTGTCATCAAAATATTCCTTGTCCTTTGTCATCACAGTGCTCCATGATACCTTTAATCAAAATTCTACATGACAACTGTCATCACAATGCAAGATGACCAATGCCATCACAAGGCCCCATGACACGTGTCATCACAATTCGCCTTGGCCCTGGACATCTCAATGCTGTATGAACCGTGTCATCACTAGGTTCCAGGACACTTGTCATCACAATGCTCCATGAACTCTGTTATCTCAATGTTCCATGGCCTTTGTATTCACAATGCTCCATTGTCCTGATAATCGCATTGCTCCATGAACACTTTCATCACAATGCTCCTTGACCACTGTCACCCTAATTCCCCATGACGTCTCGCCTCACTGTCTTCCAAGGCCACTCTCGTCAAAATGCTCCATGATCTGTGTCAGCACAATATTGCATGACACTTGTCATCACAATGCTCCATGATGCCTGTCATCACAATGCTCCATGAATTTGTTATCACAATGCTCCAGGACCAGTTTCATCACAATACTCCATCCCCCTTTTCATCACAGTGCACAATGAAACCTTTCATTACAATGCTCCATGACACTTGTCATCACAATGCTCAATGGCCTTTATCGTCACAATGCTCCCAGGCACTTTTCATCACGATGTTCCATGAAAACTTACATCACTTTGCTCCACGACCATCGTCATCACAATAGTCCATACCCTTGTCAACACAATGCTGCATAATCCCTGTCATCACAATTCTCCTTGACTGCTGTCATCACGATAATCCAGGACAATTTTCATAACAATGGTTCATTCCCCCAGTCATCTCAGTGCTCCATGATACCTTTCATCACAATTCCTAGATGATCAATGTCATCACAAGGCCCCATGACACCTGTCATCACAATTCGCTATGACCCTTGTCATCACAATACTCGATGAACCGTGTCATCACAGTGTTCCAGGGCACATGTCATCACAATGATCCATGACGACTTTCATCACAATGCTCCAATACACCTGTCATCACAATGCTCCATGGCCCCTGTTATCATATTGCTCCATGATCACTTTCATCACAATGATCCATGACCAATGTCATCACCATTCCTAATGACGCCTGTCATCTCAATGCTCCATGGCACCTTCATCACAATGCTCCATGAACCCGTTCATCACAATGTTCCCTGTCCTTTTCATCACAATGTTCCATGGGCCCTGTCATCACAATGCTCCATGCGCTTGTCATCAAAATGCTCCAGAACTCTTGTCATCATAATGCTCCATGCCAATGTCATCAAAATGCCCCATGACACTTGTCATCACAATGCTCCACGTCATTTGTCATCACAATGCTCCATGACCCTTGTCATAAAAATGGTCCATGGCCTTGTCATCACAATGTTCCATGGCCTCTGACATCACTATGCTCTATGGTTTTTCTCATCACAATGCTCTTTGACCCCTGTCATCACAATGCTTGATGACCATTGTCATCACAATGCTCCAAGAACCCTGTCATCCCAATGCTCCATGCCGTTGACATCACAATGCTCCATGGCCCTTGTAATTAGAATGCTCCATGCCCTTGTCATCACAATGCTCCAGAACACTTGTGATCATAATACGCCTTTCCTGTGTCATCCCACTGCTCAATGACCCTTGTCATCAAAATATTCCTTGTCCTTTGTCATCACAGTGCTCCATGATACCTTTAATCAAAATTCTACATGACAACTGTCATCACAATGCGAGATGACCAATGCCATCACAAGGCCCCATGACACGTGTCATCACAATTCGCCTTGGCGCTGGACATCTCAATGCTGTATGAACCGTGTCATCACTAGGTTCCAGGACACTTGTCATCACAATGCTCCATGAACTCTGTTATCTCAATGTTCCATGGCCTTTGTATTCACAATGCTCCATTGTCCTGATAATCGCATTGCTCCATGAACACTTTCATCACAATGCTCCTTGACCACTGTCACCCTAATTCCCCATGACGTCTCGCCTCAGTGTCTTCCAAGGCCACTCTCATCAAAATGCTCCATGATCTGTGTCAGCACAATATTGCATGACACTTGTCATCACAATGCTCCATGATGCCTGTCATCACAATGCTCCATGAATTTGTTATCACAATGCTCCAGGACCAGTTTCATCACAATACTCCATCCCCCTTTTCATCACAGTGCACAATGAAACCTTTCATTACAATGCTCCATGACACTTGTCATCACAATGCTCAATGGCCTTTATCGTCACAATGCTCCCAGGCACTTTTCATCACGATGTTCCATGAAAACTTACATCACTTTGCTCCACGACCATTGTCATCACAATAGTCCATACCCTTGTCAACACAATGCTGCATAATCCCTGTCATCACATTTTTCCTTGACTGCTGTCATCACGATAATCCAGGACAATTTTCATAACAATGGTTCATTCCCCCAGTCATCTCAGTGCTCCATGATACCTTTCATCACAATTCCTAGATGATCAATGTCATCACAAGGCCCCATGACACCTGTCATCACAATTCGCTATGACCCTTGTCATCACAATACTCGATGAACCGTGTCATCACAGTGTTCCAGGGCACATGTCATCACAATGATCCATGACGACTTTCATCACAATGCTCCAATACACCTGTCATCACAATGCTCCATGGCCCCTGTTATCATATTGCTCCATGATCACTTTCATCACAATGATCCATGACCAATGTCATCACCATTCCTAATGACGCCTGTCATCTCAATGCTCCATGGCACCTTCATCACAATGCTCCATGAACCCGTTCATCACAATGTTCCCTGTCCTTTTCATCACAATGTTCCATGGGCCCTGTCATCACAATGCTCCATGCGCTTGTCATCAAAATGCTCCAGAACTCTTGTCATCATAATGCTCCATGCCAATGTCATCAAAATGCCCCATGACACTTGTCATCACAATGCTCCACGTCATTTGTCATCACAATGCTCCATGACCCTTGTCATAACAATGGTCCATGGCCTTGTCATCACAATGTTCCATGGCCTCTGACATCACTATGCTCTATGGTTTTTCTCATCACAATGCTCTTTGACCCCTGTCATCACAATGCTTGATGACCATTGTCATCACAATGCTCCAAGAACCCTGTCATCCCAATGCTCCATGCCGTTGACATCACAATGCTCCATGGCCCTTGTAATTAGAATGCTCCATGCCCTTGTCATCACAATGCTCCAGAACACTTGTGATCATAATACGCCTTTCCTGTGTCATCCCACTGCTCAATGACCCTTGTCATCAAAATATTCCTTGTCCTTTGTCATCACAGTGCTCCATGATACCTTTAATCAAAATTCTACATGACAACTGTCATCACAATGCAAGATGACCAATGCCATCACAAGGCCCCATGACACGTGTCATCACAATTCGCCTTGGCCCTGGACATCTCAATGCTGTATGAACCGTGTCATCACTAGGTTCCAGGACACTTGTCATCACAATGCTCCATGAACTCTGTTATCTCAATGTTCCATGGCCTTTGTATTCACAATGCTCCATTGTCCTGATAATCGCATTGCTCCATGAACACTTTCATCACAATGCTCCTTGACCACTGTCACCCTAATTCCCCATGACGTCTCGCCTCACTGTCTTCCAAGGCCACTCTCATCAAAATGCTCCATGATCTGTGTCAGCACAATATTGCATGACACTTGTCATCACAATGCTCCATGATGCCTGTCATCACAATGCTCCATGAATTTGTTATCACAATGCTCCAGGACCAGTTTCATCACAATACTCCATCCCCCTTTTCATCACAGTGCACAATGAAACCTTTCATTACAATGCTCCATGACACTTGTCATCACAATGCTCAATGGCCTTTATCGTCACAATGCTCCCAGGCACTTTTCATCACGATGTTCCATGAAAACTTACATGACTTTGCTCCACGACCATTGTCATCACATTAGTCCATACACTTGTCAACACAATGCTGCATAATCCCTGTCATCACAATTCTCCTTGACTGCTGTCATCACGATAATCCAGGACAATTTTCATAACAATGGTTCATTCCCCCAGTCATCTCAGTGCTCCATGATACCTTTCATCACAATTCCTAGATGATCAATGTCATCACAAGGCCCCATGACACCTGTCATCACAATTCGCTATGACCCTTGTCATCACAATACTCGATGAACCGTGTCATCACAGTGTTCCAGGGCACATGTCATCACAATGATCCATGACGACTTTCATCACAATGCTCCAATACACCTGTCATCACAATGCTCCATGGCCCCTGTTATCATATTGCTCCATGATCACTTTCATCACAATGATCCATGACCAATGTCATCACCATTCCTAATGACGCCTGTCATCTCAATGCTCCATGGCACCTTCATCACAATGCTCCATGAACCCGTTCATCACAATGTTCCCTGTCCTTTTCATCACAATGTTCCATGGGCCCTGTCATCACAATGCTCCATGCGCTTGTCATCAAAATGCTCCAGAACTCTTGTCATCATAATGCTCCATGCCAATGTCATCAAAATGCCCCATGACACTTGTCATCACAATGCTCCACGTCATTTGTCATCACAATGCTCCATGACCCTTGTCATAACAATGGTCCATTGCCTTGTCATCACAATGTTCCATGGCCTCTGACATCACTATGCTCTATGGTTTTTCTCATCACAATGCTCTTTGACCCCTGTCATCACAATGCTTGATGACCATTGTCATCACAATGCTCCAAGAACCCTGTCATCCCAATGCTCCATGCCGTTGACATCACAATGCTCCATGGCCCTTGTAATTAGAATGCTCCATGCCCTTGTCATCACAATGCTCCAGAACACTTGTGATCATAA
This sequence comes from Balaenoptera physalus, assembly GCF_965194825.1. Taxonomy (NCBI): domain Eukaryota; kingdom Metazoa; phylum Chordata; class Mammalia; order Artiodactyla; family Balaenopteridae; genus Balaenoptera; species Balaenoptera physalus. The sequence continues at coordinate 468,317 of NW_028126151.1, forward strand.
TACGCCTTTCCTGTGTCATCCCACTGCTCAATGACCCTTGTCATCAAAATATTCCTTGTCCTTTGTCATCACAGTGCTCCATGATACCTTTAATCAAAATTCTACATGACAACTGTCATCACAATGCAAGATGACCAATGCCATCACAAGGCCCCATGACACGTGTCATCACAATTCGCCTTGGCCCTGGACATCTCAATGCTGTATGAACCGTGTCATCACTAGGTTCCAGGACACTTGTCATCACAATGCTCCATGAACTCTGTTATCTCAATGTTCCATGGCCTTTGTATTCACAATGCTCCATTGTCCTGATAATCGCATTGCTCCATGAACACTTTCATCACAATGCTCCTTGACCACTGTCACCCTAATTCCCCATGACGTCTCGCCTCACTGTCTTCCAAGGCCACTCTCGTCAAAATGCTCCATGATCTGTGTCAGCACAATATTGCATGACACTTGTCATCACAATGCTCCATGATGCCTGTCATCACAATGCTCCATGAATTTGTTATCACAATGCTCCAGGACCAGTTTCATCACAATACTCCATCCCCCTTTTCATCACAGTGCACAATGAAACCTTTCATTACAATGCTCCATGACACTTGTCATCACAATGCTCAACGGCCTTTATCGTCACAATGCTCCCAGGCACTTTTCATCACGATGTTCCATGAAAACTTACATCACTTTGCTCCACGACCATCGTCATCACAATAGTCCATACCCTTGTCAACACAATGCTGCATAATCCCTGTCATCACAATTCTCCTTGACTGCTGTCATCACGATAATCCAGGACAATTTTCATAACAATGGTTCATTCCCCCAGTCATCTCAGTGCTCCATGATACCTTTCATCACAATTCCTAGATGATCAATGTCATCACAAGGCCCCATGACACCTGTCATCACAATTCGCTATGACCCTTGTCATCACAATACTCGATGAACCGTGTCATCACAGTGTTCCAGGGCACATGTCATCACAATGATCCATGACGTCTTTCATCACAATGCTCCAATACACCTGTCATCACAATGCTCCATGGCCCCTGTTATCATATTGCTCCATGATCACTTTCATCACAATGATCCATGACCAATGTCATCACCATTCCTAATGACGCCTGTCATCTCAATGCTCCATGGCACCTTCATCACAATGCTCCATGAACCCGTTCATCACAATGTTCCCTGTCCTTTTCATCACAATGTTCCATGGGCCCTGTCATCACAATGCTCCATGCGCTTGTCATCAAAATGCTCCAGAACTCTTGTCATCATAATGCTCCATGCCAATGTCATCAAAATGCCCCATGACACTTGTCATCACAATGCTCCACGTCATTTGTCATCACAATGCTCCATGACCCTTGTCATAACAATGGTCCATGGCCTTGTCATCACAATGTTCCATGGCCTCTGACATCACTATGCTCTATGGTTTTTCTCATCACAATGCTCTTTGACCCCTGTCATCACAATGCTTGATGACCATTGTCATCACAATGCTCCAAGAACCCTGTCATCCCAATGCTCCATGCCGTTGACATCACAATGCTCCATGGCCCTTGTAATTAGAATGCTCCATGCCCTTGTCATCACAATGCTCCAGAACACTTGTGATCATAATACGCCTTTCCTGTGTCATCCCACTGCTCAATGACCCTTGTCATCAAAATATTCCTTGTCCTTTGTCATCACAGTGCTCCATGATACCTTTAATCAAAATTCTACATGACAACTGTCATCACAATGCAAGATGACCAATGCCATCACAAGGCCCCATGACACGTGTCATCACAATTCGCCTTGGCCCTGGACATCTCAATGCTGTATGAACCGTGTCATCACTAGGTTCCAGGACACTTGTCATCACAATGCTCCATGAACTCTGTTATCTCAATGTTCCATGGCCTTTGTATTCACAATGCTCCATTGTCCTGATAATCGCATTGCTCCATGAACACTTTCATCACAATGCTCCTTGACCACTGTCACCCTAATTCCCCATGACGTCTCGCCTCACTGTCTTCCAAGGCCACTCTCATCAAAATGCTCCATGATCTGTGTCAGCACAATATTGCATGACACTTGTCATCACAATGCTCCATGATGCCTGTCATCACAATGCTCCATGAATTTGTTATCACAATGCTCCAGGACCAGTTTCATCACAATACTCCATCCCCCTTTTCATCACAGTGCACAATGAAACCTTTCATTACAATGCTCCATGACACTTGTCATCACAATGCTCAATGGCCTTTATCGTCACAATGCTCCCAGGCACTTTTCATCACGATGTTCCATGAAAACTTACATCACTTTGCTCCACGACCATTGTCATCACATTAGTCCATACACTTGTCAACACAATGCTGCATAATCCCTGTCATCACAATTCTCCTTGACTGCTGTCATCACGATAATCCAGGACAATTTTCATAACAATGGTTCATTCCCCCAGTCATCTCAGTGCTCCATGATACCTTTCATCACAATTCCTAGATGATCAATGTCATCACAAGGCCCCATGACACCTGTCATCACAATTCGCTATGACCCTTGTCATCACAATACTCGATGAACCGTGTCATCACAGTGTTCCAGGGCACATGTCATCACAATGATCCATGACGACTTTCATCACAATGCTCCAATACACCTGTCATCACAATGCTCCATGGCCCCTGTTATCATATTGCTCCATGATCACTTTCATCACAATGATCCATGACCAATGTCATCACCATTCCTAATGACGCCTGTCATCTCAATGCTCCATGGCACCTTCATCACAATGCTCCATGAACCCGTTCATCACAATGTTCCCTGTCCTTTTCATCACAATGTTCCATGGGCCCTGTCATCACAATGCTCCATGCGCTTGTCATCAAAATGCTCCAGAACTCTTGTCATCATAATGCTCCATGACAATGTCATCAAAATGCCCCATGACATTTGTCATCACAATGCTCCACGTCATTTGTCATCACAATGCTCCATGACCCTTGTCATAACAATGGTCCATGGCCTTGTCATCACAATGTTCCATGGCCTCTGACATCACTATGCTCTATGGTTTTTCTCATCACAATGCTCTTTGACCCCTGTCATCACAATGCTTGATGACCATTGTCATCACAATGCTCCAAGAACCCTGTCATCCCAATGCTCCATGCCGTTGACATCACAATGCTCCATGGCCCTTGTAATTAGAATGCTCCATGCCCTTGTCATCACAATGCTCCAGAACACTTGTGATCATAATACGCCTTTCCTGTGTCATCCCACTGCTCAATGACCCTTGTCATCAAAATATTCCTTGTCCTTTGTCATCACAGTGCTCCATGATACCTTTAATCAAAATTCTACATGACAACTGTCATCACAATGCGAGATGACCAATGCCATCACAAGGCCCCATGACACGTGTCATCACAATTCGCCTTGGCCCTGGACATCTCAATGCTGTATGAACCGTGTCATCACTAGGTTCCAGGACACTTGTCATCACAATGCTCCATGAACTCTGTTATCTCAATGTTCCATGGCCTTTGTATTCACAATGCTCCATTGTCCTGATAATCGCATTGCTCCATGAACACTTTCATCACAATGCTCCTTGACCACTGTCACCCTAATTCCCCATGACGTCTCGCCTCACTGTCTTCCAAGGCCACTCTCGTCAAAATGCTCCATGATCTGTGTCAGCACAATATTGCATGACACTTGTCATCACAATGCTCCATGATGCCTGTCATCACAATGCTCCATGAATTTGTTATCACAATGCTCCAGGACCAGTTTCATCACAATACTCCGTCCCCCTTTTCATCACAGTGCACAATGAAACCTTTCATTACAATGCTCCATGACACTTGTCATCACAATGCTCAATGGCCTTTATCGTCACAATGCTCCCAGGCACTTTTCATCACGATGTTCCATGAAAACCTACATCACTTTGCTCCACGACCATCGTCATCACAATAGTCCATACCCTTGTCAACACAATGCTGCATAATCCCTGTTATCACAATTCTCCTTGACTGCTGTCATCACGATAATCCAGGACAATTTTCATAACAATGGTTCATTCCCCCAGTCATCTCAGTGCTCCATGATACCTTTCATCACAATTCCTAGATGATCAATGTCATGACAAGGCCCCATGACACCTGTCATCACAATTTGCTATGACCCTTGTCATCACAATACTCGATGAACCGTGTCATCACAGTGTTCCAGGGCACATGTCATCACAATGATCCATGACGACTTTCATCACAATGCTCCAATACACCTGTCATCACAATGCTCCATGGCCCCTGTTATCATATTGCTCCATGATCACTTTCATCACAATGATCCATGACCAATGTCATCACCATTCCTAATGACGCCTGTCATCTCAATGCTCCATGGCACCCTCATCACAATGCTCCATGAACCCGTTCATCACAATGTTCCCTGTCCTTTTCATCACAATGTTCCATGGGCCCTGTCATCACAATGCTCCATGCGCTTGTCATCAAAATGCTCCAGAACTCTTGTCATCATAATGCTCCATGCCAATGTCATCAAAATGCCCCATGACACTTGTCATCACAATGCTCCACGTCATTTGTCATCACAATGCTCCATGACCCTTGTCATAACAATGGTCCATGGCCTTGTCATCACAATGTTCCATGGCCTCTGACATCACTATGCTCTATGGTTTTTCTCATCACAATGCTCTTTGACCCCTGTCATCACAATGCTTGATGACCATTGTCATCACAATGCTCCAAGAACCCTGTCATCCCAATGCTCCATGCCGTTGACATCACAATGCTCCATGGCCCTTGTAATTAGAATGCTCCATGCCCTTGTCATCACAATGCTCCAGAACACTTGTGATCATAATACGCCTTTCCTGTGTCATCCCACTGCTCAATGACCCTTGTCATCAAAATATTCCTTGTCCTTTGTCATCACAGTGCTCCATGATACCTTTAATCAAAATTCTACATGACAACTGTCATCACAATGCAAGATGACCAATGCCATCACAAGGCCCCATGACACGTGTCATCACAATTCGCCTTGGCCCTGGACATCTCAATGCTGTATGAACCGTTTCATCACTAGGTTCCAAGACACTTGTCATCACAATGCTCCATGAACTCTGTTATCTCAATGTTCCATGGCCTTTGTATTCACAATGCTCCATTGTCCTGATAATCGCATTGCTCCATGAACACTTTCATCACAATGTTCCTTGACCACTGTCACCCTAATTCCCCATGACGTCTCGCCTCACTGTCTTCCAAGGCCACTCTCGTCAAAATGCTCCATGATCTGTGTCAGCACAATATTGCATGACACTTGTCATCACAATGCTCCATGATGCCTGTCATCACAATGCTCCATGAATTTGTTATCACAATGCTCCAGGACCAGTTTCATCACAATACTCCATCCCCCTTTTCATCACAGTGCACAATGAAACCTTTCATTACAATGCTCCATGACACTTGTCATCACAATGCTCAATGGCCTTTATCGTCACAATGCTCCCAGGCACTTTTCATCACGATGTTCCATGAAAACCTACATCACTTTGCTCCACGACCATCGTCATCACAATAGTCCATACCCTTGTCAACACAATGCTGCATAATCCCTGTCATCACAATTCTCCTTGACTGCTGTCATCACGATAATCCAGGACAATTTTCATAACAATGGTTCATTCCCCCAGTCATCTCAGTGCTCCATGATACCTTTCATCACAATTCCTAGATGATCAATGTCATCACAAGGCCCCATGACACCTGTCATCACAATTCGCTATGACCCTTGTCATCACAATACTCGATGAACCGTGTCATCACAGTGTTCCAGGGCACATGTCATCACAATGATCCATGACGACTTTCATCACAATGCTCCAATACACCTGTCATCACAATGCTCCATGGCCCCTGTTATCATATTGCTCCATGATCACTTTCATCACAATGATCCATGACCAATGTCATCACCATTCCTAATGACGCCTGTCATCTCAATGCTCTATGGCACCTTCATCACAATGCTCCATGAACCCGTTCATCACAATGTTCCCTGTCCTTTTCATCACAATGTTCCATGGGCCCTGTCATCACAATGCTCCATGCGCTTGTCATCAAAATGCTCCAGAACTCTTGTCATCATAAGGCTCCATGCCAATGTCATCAAAATGCCCCATGACACTTGTCATCACAATGCTCCACGTCATTTGTCATCACAATGCTCCATGACCCTTGTCATAACAATGGTCCATGGCCTTGTCATCACAATGTTCCATGGCCTCTGACATCACTATGCTCTATGGTTTTTCTCATCACAATGCTCTTTGACCCCTGCCATGACCCTATTCATCAAAATGTTCCATGCCCTTGTCATCACAATGCTCTCTGGCCCGTGTAATCACAATGCTCCTTGTCATGGTAATGTTTCCGAACTCTTGTCATAACAATGCTCCATGCCTGTGTCATCACAATGCTCCAGGGCCCTTGTCATCAGTATGCTCCATAGCGCTTCTCATCTCAATGTCCCATGATCCCTTTCACACCAATGCTCCATGACCCCCTTCATCACAATGCTCCATGACCCCTTTCATCACAATGCTCCATGGTCTTTGTCATCATAATTCTCCATGGCCACTGTATTCACAGTGCTCTATGACTCCTTTCATCACAATGCTGCATGGCCCTTGTCATCACACTGCTCCATTGTGCTTCTCATCAAAATGCTCCATGACCATTTTCATCACAATATTCCATCCAGCCTGTCATCAAAATAACCCATGACCCCTGTCATCACAGTGTTCCATGGCCCTCGTGATCACAATGTTCATGGCACTGCTCATCACAATGCTCCATGACCTTTGTCATCACATTACCCCATGATTGCTGTAATCACAATGATCCATGAAACCTTTCATCACAATGCTCAAGTACCACATTCATCACAATGCTCCATGCCTCTTGTCATTACAATGCCCCAGGACACTTGTCATCACAATGCTCTATGACCAATGTCATCACAATGCCTCATGACACCTGTCATCACAATAGTCCATGGTCCTTGTGATCACAATGCTCCATGACACCTCTCATCACAATGCTCCATAACCCTTGTCATCACAATGCTCCATGGTCCTTGTCATTACAATTCCCTATGACCCCTTTCATCACAATGCTCCATGACACCTGTCATCACAAAGCTCCATGGCTTTTGTCATCACAATGCTCCATGGCCCCAGTCATCACAGTGCTCCATGATCCTTTTCATTCCAAAGCCCCATGACACCTGTCATCACGACACTACATGGTCCTTGTGATCACAATGCTCCATGACCCCTGTTATCAGAATGCTCCATGACCCTGTTCATCACAATGCTCCATGGCCCCTGTAATCACAAGACTCCATGACCGTGTCATCAAAATGCCCAATGAGCACTGTCATCACAGTGTTCCTTGACAACTTTCATCACGATATTCCATGCCCCCTGTCATCACAAAGCCCCATGACCTAAGTCATCACAATTCTCCAAGACTCATGTCATCGCAATGATCCATGACCCATTTCATCACATTGCTCCCTGACACCTGTCATGAGAATGCTCCATGGCATTTGTCACCACCATGCTCCATGGCCCCTGTAATCAGAGTGCTCCATGACCACTTTTATCACAATGCTCCATGATCCCGTCATCACAATGCTCTAAGACCCTTGTCTTCACAATGCTCCATGGCCCATGTAATCACAATGATCCATGACCCCTCTCATCACAATGCTCCAGTATCTGTTTCATCACAATGCTCCATGCCCCTTGTCATCACATTGCTCCGTGCCCTTGTCGTCACAATGAACCCGAAGTCTTGTCATCACAATGCTCCATGCCAGTGTCATCACAATATACCATGACACTTGTCATCACAATGCTCCTTGAGCCTTGTCATCACAATGCTCCATGGCGCTTAACATCACAATGCTGAATGACCGTTTTCATCACAATGTTCACTGACAGCTTTCATCACAATGATCCATGGCCCTTGTCATTAAAATTCCCCATGACCCTTTTCATCACATTGCCCCATGACCCCTGGCGTCACAATTCTCCATGACCCCAGTCATCACAATTATCCATGACCCATTTCATCACAAAGCTCCTTGGCCGTTTCCACCACAATGCTCAATAACCACTTTCATCACAATCCTCGCTGACCCCTTCACCACAATGCTCCATGGCCATTGTCATTACAATTCCTTATGAACCCTTTCATCAAATTGCTCCATGACACCTCTCATCACAATGCTCCATCGTCCCTATAATCACAATGCTCCATGCGCTTGGCATCACAGTGCTCCAGAATTCTTGTCATCAAAATGTTCCATGGCCTTTGTCATCACAATGCTCCATGACCCCTGTCATCACAATGCTTGATGAACCTTGTCATCACAATGCTCCATGAACCGTGTCATCACAAGGTTCCAGGACACTTGTCATCACAATGATCCATGACCCCTGTCATCTCAATTCTCCATGACCTTTGTATTCACAATGCTCCATGGCCCCTGTAATTGCGGTGCTCCACGACCCCTGTCATCACAATGCTCCCTGGTATATTTCATCACAATTCTAGATGACCACTCTCATCACTGTGCTCCACGGCCCCTGTCATCAGAGTCCTCCATGATACCTTTCAACACAATTCTATATGACCACTGTCATCACAATGCCCCATGACACCTGTCATCACAATTCGCCATGGCACTTGTCATCACAATGCTCCATAAACCATGTCATCACAATGTTCATGGACACTTGTCATCACAATGCTCCATGACAACTGTCATCACAATGCTCCATGGCCTTTGTCATCACAATTATACATGGCCCCTGTAATCACAGTGCTCCATGACCCCTTTCATCACAATGCTCCATGACCACTGTCATCACAATGCCCCATTGCCCCTGTCATTACAATGCTCCATGACCACTGTCATCACAATGTTCCATGATCGCTGTAATCACAATGACCCATGACACCTTTCTTCACAAGGCTCCAGTTCGCCTTTCATCACAATGCCCCATGCCCCTTGTCATCACAATGCTGAATGCAGTTGTCATCACAATGCACCATGGCCCCTGTAATCACAATTCTCCATGCCCTTGTCATCAAAATGCTCCAGAAGTCATGTCATCACAATGCTCCATTCCTTTGTCTTCACAATGCTCCATGACCACTCTCATCACAATGCTGTATGACACATGTCATCACAATGCTCCATGGCCCCTTTGATCACAGTTCTCCAAGACACCTTTCATCACAATGCTCCATGAGCACTGTCATCAAAATGCCAGATGACCAAGGTCATCACAATGTTCCATGATCCGAGTAATCACTATGATCCATGACCCCTTTCCTCACAATGCTCCAATACCTCTTTCATCACAATGCTCATGTCACTTGTTATCACAATGCTCCATGCCTTATAATCACAATGCTCCATGGCACGTTTCCTCACAATGCTCCAGTACCCCATTCATCACAAGTCTCTATGCCACTTGTCATCAAAATTATACATGCTCTTGTCATCACAATGGCCCAGGATCCATTTAATCACAGTGCTCCATGACCCCTTTCATACCAATGCTCCATGACACCTGTCATCACAATGATCCATGACCCGTTTCATCTCAATGCTGAATAGCACCTGTCATCAGAATGCTCCAGGGCCTTTGTCATCACAATGCTCCATGGCCCCTCTAATCACAGTGCTCCATGACCTGTTTCATCACATTGCTCCATGACCACACTCTTCACAATGCCCCATCACCCCTGTAATCACAATGCTCCATGGCCCTTCTCATCACAATGCTCCATGAACCCTGTCATTACAATGCTTCATTATCGCTGTAATCACAATGATCCATGACACCTTTTCTCACAATGCTCCAGGACGCCTTTCGTCATAATTCTCCATGCCCCTTGTCATCACAGTGCTCAATGCAGATGTCATCACAATGCTACATGGCTCCTCTAATCACAATTCTCCATGCCCTTAACATCAAGATAGTCCAGAACTCAGGTCATCACAATTCTCCATACCCTTGGCATCACAATGCTCCATGACCACTTTCATCACAATGTTCCATGACCCTTGTCATCACAATGCTCCATGATCCCTGTAATCACAATGATCAATTACCGCTTTCATCACATGGTCCATCACCATGTCATCAAATGCTCCATGGCCCATGTAATAACAACGCTCCATGTACTTGTCATCACAATGATGCAGAAACATTCTCATCACAATTCTCCTTGCCTGTGTCATCACAATGCTCCAGAACACTTGTCATTACAATGCTCCATGGCACTTTTCTTCACAATGCTCCATGCCCATTTCATCACAATGCTCCCTGATGCCTGTCATCACAATGCTCCATGGCCTTTGTCATCAAAATTGTACACGGCCCCTGTAATAACAGTGCTTCATGACAACTGTAATCACAATGCTCCATGACCACTCTCATCACAATGCCAGATAACCCATTTCATCACAATTCTCCATGGCCCTGGTCATCACAATATTCTATGACGTCTGTCATCACAATGCTCCATGATCCTTTTAATCACAATGTTCCATGAACCCTTTCCTCACAATGCTCCAATACCTCTTTCATCACAATGCTCCTTGCACTTTTAATCAAAATGCTCCATGGCCCTCTAATCACAAAGCTCCAATCCCTTGTCATGACAATGCTCCAGAACTCTTGTCATCACAATGATCCATGCCCGTGTCATCACAATGCTCTAGGGCCCTTTTCATCACAATGCTCCAGGACTCCTTTCAGCACATTGTTCCATGACCACTGTCATCACAGTTCTCCATGCCCATATCATCACAATGTTCCATGACACCTATCATGGCAATGATCCATGACCCCATTCATCAGAATGCTCCTCGACACTTGTCATCAGAATGCTCCATGGCCTTTGTCATCAACATCCTCCATGGCCCCTGTAATCAGAGTGCTCCATGACCCCATTCATCACAATGCTCCATGACCCCTGTCATCAAAAGGCCCCATGAACCCTGTAATCACAATTCTCCATCCCCTTGTCATTAAAATGCTCCAGAAGTCATGTCATCACAATGCTCCATTCCTTTGTCTTCACAATGCTCCATGACCACGGTCATCACAATGCTCCATGATCCGAGAAATCACAATGATCCATGACCCCTTTCCTCACAATGCTCCAATACTTCTTTCATCACAATGCTCATGTCACTTGTTATCACAATGCTCCATGCCTTATAATCACAATGCTCCATGGCACGTTTCCTCACAATGCTCCAGTACCCCATTCATCACAAGTCTCTATGCCACTTGTCATCAAAATTATACATGCTCTTGTCATCACAATGGCCCAGGATCCATTTAATCACAGTGCTCCATGACCCCTTTCATAACAATGCTCCATGACACCTGTCATCACAATGATCCATGACCCGTTTCATCTAAATGCTGCATGGCACCTGTCATCAGAATGCTACAGGGCCTTTGTCATCACAATGCTCCATGGCCCCTATTATCACAGTGCTCCATGTTAACTTTCATCACAATTCTAGATGACCACTGTCATCACAATGCCCCATGACACCTGTCATCACAATTCGCCATGGCCCTTGACATCACAATGCTCCATGTTCCATGTCATCACACTGTTCCTGGACACTTATCATCACAATGAACTATGACCACATTCATCAGAATGCTCCATGACCCCTGTCATCACTGTGCTCCATGGCCTATGCATTCAAAATGCTCCATGGCCCCTTTAATCATATTGCTCCATGATCCCCTTCATCACAATGCTCCATGACCCCTGTCATCACAATGCTCGAAGACCCTTGTCATCTCAATGCGCCCTGGCCCCTGTAATCACAATGCTCCATACCCTTGTCATCGCAATGCTCCAGATCATTCCTCATCATAATGCTCCATGCCCGTGTCATCACAGTGCTCCGTGATACCTTTCATCATAATGATAGATGACCACTGTCATCAAAATGCTCCATGACACCTGTCATCATAATTGGCCATGGCCCTTGTCATCACAATGCTTCAGGACATTTGTCTTCACAATGTTCCATGGCGCATTTCATCACAATGCTCCATGACAACTTTCATCAAATTGCTCCATGATGCCTGTCATCACAGTGCTCCATGGCCTTTGTCATCAAAATTCTACATGGCCCCTGTAATAACAGTGCTTCATGACAACTTTTATCACAATGCTCCATGACCACCCTCATCACAATGCCAGATAAGACCTATCATGACAATGCTCCATGGCCCTTGTCATCACAATATTCTATGACTTCTGTCATCACAATGCTCCATGACCCTGTCGTCACAATGCCCCATCACCCCTGCTATTACAGTGCTCCATGACCCCTGTCATCACAATGCTCCGAAACCCTTGTCATCACAATATTCCATGATCCGTGTAATCACGATGATCCATGAACCATTTCCGTACAATGCTCCAGTACCCCTTTCATTAAAATGCTCCATGGCACTTGTCAACAGAATGGCCCAGGAACCCTTCCAGCACAATAATCCATGACCCGTTTCCTCACAATTCTCCAGGACCGATTTCAACACAATGCTCCATTCCCTTGTCATCTCAATGCTTCATGGCCCCTGTAATCACAATGATCCATGCTCTTGTCATCAAAATGCTCCAGAACTCTTTTCATCATAATCCTCCATGCCCATGTCATCACATTGCTGCATGACCCCTGTCATCACAATGCTCCATACCCATATCGTCACAATGCTCCATTACCCATGCCATCGTAGTGATCCATGACACCTGTCATCACAATGCTCCGTGGTCTTTGTCATCACAATTCTCCATGACCACTGTCATCACCATGCCCCATGACCCCAATCATCACAATGCTCCATAGCCCTTGTCATCACAATGGTCCATTATCCCTGTCATCACAATGTTCCGTGACTCTTGTCATCAAAATGCCTCATGATCCATTTAATCACAATGCTCCATGACTCCTTTCATCACATATTCCATGATACTTGTCATTACACTGCCCCATGAACTTCTTCATAACAATGCTCCATTATACCAGTAATCACAATGCTCCATGACCATTGTCGTCACAATGCTCCATGCCCCTTTCAACACAATGATCCATGACAACTGTCATCACAATGCTCCATGGCCTTTGTCATCACAATTATACATGGCCCCTGTAATCACAGTGCTCCATGACCCCTTTCATCACAATGCTCCATGACCACTGTCATCACAATGCCCCATTGCCCCTGTCATTACAATGCTCCATGACCACTGTCATCAAAATGTTCCATGATCGCTGTAATCACAATGACCCATGACACCTTTCTTCACAAGGCTCCAGTTCGTCTTTCATCACAATGCTAAATGCAGTTGTCATCACAAGGCACCATGGCCCCTGTAATCACAATTCTCCATGCCCTTGTCATCAAAATGCTCCAGAAGTCATGTCATCACAATGCTCCATTCCTTTGTCTTCACAATGCTCCATGACCACGGTCATCACAATGCTCCATGATCCGAGTAATCACAATGATCCATGACCCCTTTCCTCACAATGCTCCAATACCTCTTTCATCACAATGCTCATGTCACTTGTTATCACAATGCTCCATGCCTTATAATCATAATGCTCCATGGCACGTTTCCTCACAATGCTCCAGTACCCCGTTCATCACAAGTCTCTATACCACTTGTCATCAAAATTATACATGCTCTTATCATCACAATGGCCCAGGATCCATTTAATCACAGTGCTCCATGACCCCTTTCATAACAATGCTCCATGACACCTGTCATCACAATGATCCATGACCCGTTTCATCTCAATGCTGCATGGCACCTGTCATCAGAATGCTCCAGGGCCTTTGTCATCACAATGCTCCATGGCCCTTATTATCACAGTGCTCCATGTTACCTTTCATCACAATTCTAGATGACCACTGTCATCACAATGCCCCATGACACCTGTCATCACAATTCGCCATGGCTCTTGTCATCACAATGCTCCATGTTCCATGTCATCACACTGTTCCTGGACACTTATCATCACAATGAACTATGACCACATTCATCAGAATGCTCCATGACCCCTGTCATCACTGTGCTCCATGGCCTATGCATTCAAAATGCTCCATGGCCCCTGTAATCATATTGCTCCATGATCCCCTTCATCACAATGCTCCATGACCCCTGTCATCACAATGCTCGAAGACCCTTGTCATCACAATGCTCCATGGTCCCGATAATCACAATGTTCCATGCGCTTGTCATCACAGTGCTCCAGAATTCGTGTCATCAAAATATTCCATGGCCTTTGTCATCACAATGCTCCATGACCCCTGTCATCACAATGCTTGATGAACTTTGTCATCACAATGTTCCATGAACCGTTTCGTCACGAGGTTCCGGGACCCTTGTCATCACAATGATCCATGACCCCTGTCATCTCAATGCTTTATGACCTTTGTATTCACAATGCTCCATGGCCCCTGTAATTGCGGTGCTCCACGACCCCTGGCATCAGTATGCTCCCTGGTATATTTCATCACACTTCTAGATGACCACTCTCATCACAGTGCTCCACGGCCCCTGTCATCAGAGTCCTCCATGATACCTTTCAACACAATTCTATATGACCACTGTCATCACAATGACCCATGACACCTGTCATCACAATTCGCCATGGCATTTGTCATCACAATGCTCCATAAACCATGTCATCACAATGTTCATGGACAATTGTCATCACAATGCTCCATGACAACTTACACCACAATGCTCCTTGACTCCTGTCATTTCATTGCTCCATGGCCTATGCATTCACAATGTGCCTTGGCCCCTGTAATCACATCGCTCCATGATCCCTTTCATCACAATGCTCTATGACAACTCTCATCACAATACCCCATGACGCCTATCATCATAATGCTCCAAGGCCCCTCTCATCACAATGCTCCATGATCCCTGTCATCACAATGTTCCATGACACTTTTCATCACAGTGCTCCATGACCCCTGTCATCACAATATTCACTGCCCATGTGATCACAATGCTCCTGTTCCCCTCTAATCATAATGCTCCATACCCTTGTCAGCACAATGCTCCATTTCCCCTGTAATCACAATGCACCATGCCCTTGTCATCACAATGTTCCTTGGCCCCTGTAATCACAAGTGTCCATGACTGTGTTATCACAATGCTCAATGAACACTGTCATCACAATGCTCCTTGACCACTTTCATCACAATGTTCTATGAACCCTGTCATCACCAAGCCCCATGACCTATGTCATCACAATGCTCCCTGGTGCTTTACATCACAATGCTCCATGACAATTTTCAACACAATGCTCCATGACCTTTGTCATCACAATGCTCCATGATCCTTTTAATCACAATGTTCCATGAACCCTTTCCTCACAATGCTCCAATACCTCTTTCATCACAATGCTCCTTGCACTTTTAGTCAAAATGCTCCATGGCCCTGTAATCACAAAGCTCCAATCCCTTGTCATGACAATGCTCCAGAACTCTTGTCATCACAATGATCCATGCCCGTGTCATCACAATGCTCCAGGGCCCTTGTCATCACAATGCTCCAGGACGCCTTTCAGCACATTGTTCCATGACCACTGTCATCACAGTTCCCCATGCCCATATCATCACAATGTTCCATGACACCTATCATGGCAATGATCCATGACCCCATTCATCATAATGCTCCTTGACACTTGTCATCAGAATGCGCCTTGGCCTTTGTCATCAACATCCTCCATGGCCCCTGTAATCAGAGTGCTCCATGACCCCTTTCATCACAATGTTCCATGACCCTTGTCATCACAATGCTCCATGATCCCTGTAGTCACATTGATCCATGACCCTATTCATCAAAATGCTCCATGCCCTTGTCATCACAATGCTCTCTGGCCCCTGTAATCACAATGCTCCATGCCCTTGTCATGGTAATGTTTCCGAACTCTTGTCATCACAATGCTCCATGCCTGTGTCATCACAATGCTCCAGGGCCCTTGTCATCAGTATGCTCCATAGCGCTTCTCATCTCAATGTCCCATGATCCCTTTCACACCAATGCTCCATGACCCCCTTCATCACAATGCTCCATGGCCTTTGTCATCATAATGCTCCATGGCCACTGTATTCACAGTGCTCCATGACTCCTTTCATCACAATGCTCCATGGCCCTTGTCATCACACTGCTCCATTGTGCTTCTCATCCAAATGCTCCATGACCATTTTCATCACAATATTCCATCCCGCCTGTCATCAAAATAACCCATGACCCCTGTCATCACAGTGTTCCATGGCCCTTGTGATCACAATGTTCATGGCCCTGCTCATCACAATGCTCCATGACCTTTGTCATCACATTACCGCATGATTGCTGTAATCACAATGATCCATGAAACCTTTCATCACAATGCTCAAGTACCACATTCATCACAATGCTCCATGCCTCTTGTCATTACAGTGCTCCATGACACTTGTCATCACAATGCTCTATGACCACTGTCATCACAATGCCTCATGACACCTGTCATCACAATAGTCCATGGTCCTTGTGATCACAATGCTCCATGAAACCTCTCATCACAATGCTCCATAACCCTTGTCATCACAATGCTCCATGGCCCTTGTCATTACAATTCCCTATGACCCCTTTCATCACAATGCTCCATGACACCTGTCATCACAAAGCTCCATGGCTTTTGTCATCACAATGCTCCATGGCCCCAGTCATCACAGTGCTCCATGATCCTTTTCATTCCAAAGCCCCATGACACCTGTCATCACGACACTACATGGTCCTTGTGATCACAATGCTCCATGACCCCTGTTATCAGAATGCTCCATGACCCTGTTCATCACAATGCTCCATGGCCCCTGTAATCACTAGACTCCATGACCGTGTCATCAAAATGCCCAATGAGCACTGTCATCACAGTGTTCCTTGACAACTTTCATCACGATATTCCATGCCCCCTGTCATCACAAAGCCCCATGACCTAAGTCATCACAATTCTCCAAGACTCATGTCGTCGCAATGATCCATGACCCATTTCATCACATTGCTCCTTGACACCTGTCATGAGAATGCTCCATGGCATTTGTCACCACCATGCTCCATGGCCCCTGTAATCAGAGTGCTCCATGACCACTTTTATCACAATGCTCCATGATCCCGTCATCACAATTCTCTAAGACCCTTGTCTTCACAATGCTCCATGGCCCATGTAATCACAATGATCCATGACCCCTCTCATCACAATGCTCCAGTATCTGTTTCATCACAATGCTCCATGCCCCTTGTCATCACATTGCTCCGTGCCCTTGTCGTCACAATGAACCCGAAGTCTTGTCATCACAATGCTCCATGCCAGTGTCATCACAATATACCATGACACTTGTCATCACAATGCTCCTTGAGCCTTGTCATCACAATGCTCCATGGCGCTTAACATCACAATGCTGAATGACCGTTTTCATCACAAGGTTCACTGACAGCTTTCATCACAATGATCCATGGCCCTTGTCATTAAAATTCCCCATGACCCTTTTCATCACATTGCCCCATGACACCAGGCATCACAATACTACATGGTCCTTTTGATCACTGTGGTCCATGAACCGCGTCATCACAAGGCCCCATGACCCCTGGCGTCACAATTCTCCATGACCCCAGTCATCACAATTATCCATGACCCATTTCATCACAATGCTCCCTGACCCCTGTCATCACAATGCTTAATGGCCATTGTCATCACAATGCTCCATGACCCTTGTCATCACGATGCTCCATGACACTTATCATCACAAAGCTCCTTGGCCGTTTCCACCACAATGCTCAATAACCACTTTCATCACAATCCTCGCTGACCCCTTCACCACAATGCTCCATGGCCATTGTCATTACAATTCCTTATGAACCCTTTCATCAAATTGCTCCATGACACCTCTCATCACAATGCTCCATCGTCCCTATAATCACAATGCTCCATGCGCTTGGCATCACAGTGCTCCAGAATTCTTGTCATCAAAATGTTCCATGGCCTTTGTCATCACAATGCTCCATGACCCCTGTCATCACAATGCTTGATGAACCTTGTCATCACAATGCTCCATGAACCGTGTCATCACAAGGTTCCAGGACACTTGTCATCACAATGATCCATGACCCCTGTCATCTCAATTCTCCATGACCTTTGTATTCACAATGCTCCATGGCCCCTGTAATTGCGGTGCTCCACGACCCCTGTCATCACAATGCTCCCTGGTATATTTCATCACAATTCTATATGACCACTCTCATCACTGTGCTCCACGGCCCCTGTCATCAGAGTCCTCCATGATACCTTTCAACACAATTCTATATGACCACTGTCATCACAATGCCCCATGACACCTGTCATCACAATTCGCCATGGCACTTGTCATCACAATGCTCCATAAACCATGTCATCACAATGTTCATGGACACTTGTCATCACAATGCTCCATGACAACTGTCATCACAATGCTCCATGGCCTTTGTCATCACAATTATACATGGCCCCTGTAATCACAGTGCTCCATGACCCCTTTCATCACAATGCTCCATGACCACTGTCATCACAATGCCCCATTGCCCCTGTCATTACAATGCTCCATGACCACTGTCATCACAATGTTCCATGATCGCTGTAATCACAATGACCCATGACACCTTTCTTCACAAGGCTCCAGTTCGCCTTTCATCACAATGCCCCATGCCCCTTGTCATCACAATGCTGAATGCAGTTGTCATCACAATGCACCATGGCCCCTGTAATCACAATTCTCCATGCCCTTGTCATCAAAATGCTCCAGAAGTCATGTCATCACAATGCTCCATTCCTTTGTCTTCACAATGCTCCATGACCACTCTCATCACAATGCTGTATGACACATGTCATCACAATGCTCCATGGCCCCTTTGATCACAGTTCTCCAAGACACCTTTCATCACAATGCTCCATGAGCACTGTCATCAAAATGCCAGATGACCAAGGTCATCACAATGTTCCATGATCCGAGTAATCACTATGATCCATGACCCCTTTCCTCACAATGCTCCAATACCTCTTTCATCACAATGCTCATGTCACTTGTTATCACAATGCTCCATGCCTTATAATCACAATGCTCCATGGCACGTTTCCTCACAATGCTCCAGTACCCCATTCATCACAAGTCTCTATGCCACTTGTCATCAAAATTATACATGCTCTTGTCATCACAATGGCCCAGGATCCATTTAATCACAGTGCTCCATGACCCCTTTCATACCAATGCTCCATGACACCTGTCATCACAATGATCCATGACCCGTTTCATCTCAATGCTGAATAGCACCTGTCATCAGAATGCTCCAGGGCCTTTGTCATCACAATGCTCCATGGCCCCTCTAATCACAGTGCTCCATGACCTGTTTCATCACATTGCTCCATGACCACACTCTTCACAATGCCCCATCACCCCTGTAATCACAATGCTCCATGGCCCTTCTCATCACAATGCTCCATGAACCCTGTCATTACAATGCTTCATTATCGCTGTAATCACAATGATCCATGACACCTTTTCTCACAATGCTCCAGGACGCCTTTCGTCATAATTCTCCATGCCCCTTGTCATCACAGTGCTCAATGCAGATGTCATCACAATGCTACATGGCTCCTCTAATCACAATTCTCCATGCCCTTAACATCAAGATAGTCCAGAACTCAGGTCATCACAATTCTCCATACCCTTGGCATCACAATGCTCCATGACCACTTTCATCACAATGTTCCATGACCCTTGTCATCACAATGCTCCATGATCCCTGTAATCACAATGATCAATTACCGCTTTCATCACATGGTCCATCACCATGTCATCAAATGCTCCATGGCCCATGTAATAACAACGCTCCATGTACTTGTCATCACAATGATGCAGAAACATTCTCATCACAATTCTCCTTGCCTGTGTCATCACAATGCTCCAGAACACTTGTCATTACAATGCTCCATGGCACTTTTCTTCACAATGCTCCATGCCCATTTCATCACAATGCTCCCTGATGCCTGTCATCACAATGCTCCATGGCCTTTGTCATCAAAATTGTACACGGCCCCTGTAATAACAGTGCTTCATGACAACTGTAATCACAATGCTCCATGACCACTCTCATCACAATGCCAGATAACCCATTTCATCACAATTCTCCATGGCCCTGGTCATCACAATATTCTATGACGTCTGTCATCACAATGCTCCATGATCCTTTTAATCACAATGTTCCATGAACCCTTTCCTCACAATGCTCCAATACCTCTTTCATCACAATGCTCCTTGCACTTTTAATCAAAATGCTCCATGGCCCTCTAATCACAAAGCTCCAATCCCTTGTCATGACAATGCTCCAGAACTCTTGTCATCACAATGATCCATGCCCGTGTCATCACAATGCTCTAGGGCCCTTTTCATCACAATGCTCCAGGACTCCTTTCAGCACATTGTTCCATGACCACTGTCATCACAGTTCTCCATGCCCATATCATCACAATGTTCCATGACACCTATCATGGCAATGATCCATGACCCCATTCATCAGAATGCTCCTCGACACTTGTCATCAGAATGCTCCATGGCCTTTGTCATCAACATCCTCCATGGCCCCTGTAATCAGAGTGCTCCATGACCCCTTTCATCACAATGCTCCATGACCCCTGTCATCAAAAGGCCCCATGAACCCTGTAATCACAATTCTCCATCCCCTTGTCATTAAAATGCTCCAGAAGTCATGTCATCACAATGCTCCATTCCTTTGTCTTCACAATGCTCCATGACCACGGTCATCACAATGCTCCATGATCCGAGAAATCACAATGATCCATGACCCCTTTCCTCACAATGCTCCAATACTTCTTTCATCACAATGCTCATGTCACTTGTTATCACAATGCTCCATGCCTTATAATCACAATGCTCCATGGCACGTTTCCTCACAATGCTCCAGTACCCCATTCATCACAAGTCTCTATGCCACTTGTCATCAAAATTATACATGCTCTTGTCATCACAATGGCCCAGGATCCATTTAATCACAGTGCTCCATGACCCCTTTCATAACAATGCTCCATGACACCTGTCATCACAATGATCCATGACCCGTTTCATCTAAATGCTGCATGGCACCTGTCATCAGAATGCTACAGGGCCTTTGTCATCACAATGCTCCATGGCCCCTATTATCACAGTGCTCCATGTTAACTTTCATCACAATTCTAGATGACCACTGTCATCACAATGCCCCATGACACCTGTCATCACAATTCGCCATGGCCCTTGACATCACAATGCTCCATGTTCCATGTCATCACACTGTTCCTGGACACTTATCATCACAATGAACTATGACCACATTCATCAGAATGCTCCATGACCCCTGTCATCACTGTGCTCCATGGCCTATGCATTCAAAATGCTCCATGGCCCCTTTAATCATATTGCTCCATGATCCCCTTCATCACAATGCTCCATGACCCCTGTCATCACAATGCTCGAAGACCCTTGTCATCTCAATGCGCCCTGGCCCCTGTAATCACAATGCTCCATACCCTTGTCATCGCAATGCTCCAGATCATTCCTCATCATAATGCTCCATGCCCGTGTCATCACAGTGCTCCGTGATACCTTTCATCATAATGATAGATGACCACTGTCATCAAAATGCTCCATGACACCTGTCATCATAATTGGCCATGGCCCTTGTCATCACAATGCTTCAGGACATTTGTCTTCACAATGTTCCATGGCGCATTTCATCACAATGCTCCATGACAACTTTCATCAAATTGCTCCATGATGCCTGTCATCACAGTGCTCCATGGCCTTTGTCATCAAAATTCTACATGGCCCCTGTAATAACAGTGCTTCATGACAACTTTTATCACAATGCTCCATGACCACCCTCATCACAATGCCAGATAAGACCTATCATGACAATGCTCCATGGCCCTTGTCATCACAATATTCTATGACTTCTGTCATCACAATGCTCCATGACCCTGTCGTCACAATGCCCCATCACCCCTGCTATTACAGTGCTCCATGACCCCTGTCATCACAATGCTCCGAAACCCTTGTCATCACAATATTCCATGATCCGTGTAATCACGATGATCCATGAACCATTTCCGTACAATGCTCCAGTACCCCTTTCATTAAAATGCTCCATGGCACTTGTCAACAGAATGGCCCAGGAACCCTTCCAGCACAATAATCCATGACCCGTTTCCTCACAATTCTCCAGGACCGATTTCAACACAATGCTCCATTCCCTTGTCATCTCAATGCTTCATGGCCCCTGTAATCACAATGATCCATGCTCTTGTCATCAAAATGCTCCAGAACTCTTTTCATCATAATCCTCCATGCCCATGTCATCACATTGCTGCATGACCCCTGTCATCACAATGCTCCATACCCATATCGTCACAATGCTCCATTACCCATGCCATCGTAGTGATCCATGACACCTGTCATCACAATGCTCCGTGGTCTTTGTCATCACAATTCTCCATGACCACTGTCATCACCATGCCCCATGACCCCAATCATCACAATGCTCCATAGCCCTTGTCATCACAATGGTCCATTATCCCTGTCATCACAATGTTCCGTGACTCTTGTCATCAAAATGCCTCATGATCCATTTAATCACAATGCTCCATGACTCCTTTCATCACATATTCCATGATACTTGTCATTACACTGCCCCATGAACTTCTTCATAACAATGCTCCATTATACCAGTAATCACAATGCTCCATGACCATTGTCGTCACAATGCTCCATGCCCCTTTCAACACAATGATCCATGACAACTGTCATCACAATGCTCCATGGCCTTTGTCATCACAATTATACATGGCCCCTGTAATCACAGTGCTCCATGACCCCTTTCATCACAATGCTCCATGACCACTGTCATCACAATGCCCCATTGCCCCTGTCATTACAATGCTCCATGACCACTGTCATCAAAATGTTCCATGATCGCTGTAATCACAATGACCCATGACACCTTTCTTCACAAGGCTCCAGTTCGTCTTTCATCACAATGCTAAATGCAGTTGTCATCACAAGGCACCATGGCCCCTGTAATCACAATTCTCCATGCCCTTGTCATCAAAATGCTCCAGAAGTCATGTCATCACAATGCTCCATTCCTTTGTCTTCACAATGCTCCATGACCACGGTCATCACAATGCTCCATGATCCGAGTAATCACAATGATCCATGACCCCTTTCCTCACAATGCTCCAATACCTCTTTCATCACAATGCTCATGTCACTTGTTATCACAATGCTCCATGCCTTATAATCATAATGCTCCATGGCACGTTTCCTCACAATGCTCCAGTACCCCGTTCATCACAAGTCTCTATACCACTTGTCATCAAAATTATACATGCTCTTATCATCACAATGGCCCAGGATCCATTTAATCACAGTGCTCCATGACCCCTTTCATAACAATGCTCCATGACACCTGTCATCACAATGATCCATGACCCGTTTCATCTCAATGCTGCATGGCACCTGTCATCAGAATGCTCCAGGGCCTTTGTCATCACAATGCTCCATGGCCCTTATTATCACAGTGCTCCATGTTACCTTTCATCACAATTCTAGATGACCACTGTCATCACAATGCCCCATGACACCTGTCATCACAATTCGCCATGGCTCTTGTCATCACAATGCTCCATGTTCCATGTCATCACACTGTTCCTGGACACTTATCATCACAATGAACTATGACCACATTCATCAGAATGCTCCATGACCCCTGTCATCACTGTGCTCCATGGCCTATGCATTCAAAATGCTCCATGGCCCCTGTAATCATATTGCTCCATGATCCCCTTCATCACAATGCTCCATGACCCCTGTCATCACAATGCTCGAAGACCCTTGTCATCACAATGCTCCATGGTCCCGATAATCACAATGTTCCATGCGCTTGTCATCACAGTGCTCCAGAATTCGTGTCATCAAAATATTCCATGGCCTTTGTCATCACAATGCTCCATGACCCCTGTCATCACAATGCTTGATGAACTTTGTCATCACAATGTTCCATGAACCGTTTCGTCACGAGGTTCCGGGACCCTTGTCATCACAATGATCCATGACCCCTGTCATCTCAATGCTTTATGACCTTTGTATTCACAATGCTCCATGGCCCCTGTAATTGCGGTGCTCCACGACCCCTGTCATCAATATGCTCCCTGGTATATTTCATCACACTTCTAGATGACCACTCTCATCACAGTGCTCCACGGCCCCTGTCATCAGAGTCCTCCATGATACCTTTCAACACAATTCTATATGACCACTGTCATCACAATGACCCATGACACCTGTCATCACAATTCGCCATGGCATTTGTCATCACAATGCTCCATAAACCATGTCATCACAATGTTCATGGACAATTGTCATCACAATGCTCCATGACAACTTACACCACAATGCTCCTTGACTCCTGTCATTTCATTGCTCCATGGCCTATGCATTCACAATGTGCCTTGGCCCCTGTAATCACATCGCTCCATGATCCCTTTCATCACAATGCTCTATGACAACTCTCATCACAATACCCCATGACGCCTATCATCATAATGCTCCAAGGCCCCTCTCATCACAATGCTCCATGATCCCTGTCATCACAATGTTCCATGACACTTGTCATCACAGTGCTCCATGCGCCCTGTCATCACAATATTCACTGCCCATGTAATCACAATGCTCCTGGTCCCCTGTAATCACAATGCTCCATACCCTTGTCATCACAATGCTCCAGAACCCTTGTCATCATAATGATCCATGCCCATGTCCTCACAATGCTCCATGATCACTTTCATCACAATGCTCCTTGACCCCTGTCATCACAATCCTCCATGGCCTATGTATTCACAATGCTCCATGGCCACTGTAATCACAATGCTCCATACCCTTGTCATCGCAATGCTCCAGATCATTCCTCATCATAATGCTCCATGCCCGTGTCATCACAATGCTCCATGGCCCCTGTCATCACAGTGCTCCGTGATACCTTTCATCATAATGATAGATGACCACTGTCATCAAAATGCTCCATGACACCTGTCATCATAGTTGGCCATGGCACTTGTCATCACAATGCTCCAGGACATTTGTCTTCACAATGTTCCATGGCGCATTTCATCACAATGCTCCATGACAACTTTCATCAAATTGCTCCATGATGCCTGTCATCACAATGCTCCATGGCCTTTGTCATCAAAATTCTACATGGCCCCTGTAATAACAATGCTTCATGACAAATTTAATCACACTGCTCCATGACCACCCTCATCACAATGCCAGATAAGACCTATCATGACAATGCTCCATGGCCCTTGTCATCACAATATTCTATGACTTCTGTCATCACAATGCTCCATGCCCCTGTCATCACAATGCCCCATCACCCCTGCTATTACAGTGCTCCATGACCCCTGTCATCACAATGCTCCGAAACCCTTGTCATCACAATATTCCATGATCCGTGTAATCACGATGATCCATGAACCATTTCCGTACAATGCTCCAGTACCCCTTTCATTAAAATGCTCCATGGCACTTGTCAACAGAATGGCCCAGGAACCCTTCCAGCACAATAATCCATGACCCGTTTCCTCACAATTCTCCAGGACCGATTTCAACACAATGCTCCATTCCCTTGTCATCTCAATGCTTCATGGCCCCTGTAATCACAATGATCCATGCTCTTGTCATCAAAATGCTCCAGAACTCTTTTCATCATAATCCTCCATGCCCATGTCATCACATTGCTGCATGACCCCTGTCATCACAATGCTCCATACCCATATCGTCACAATGCTCCATTACCCATGCCATCGTAGTGATCCATGACACCTGTCATCACAATGCTCCGTGGTCTTTGTCATCACAATTCTCCATGACCACTGTCATCACCATGCCCCATGACCCCAATCATCACAATGCTCCATAGCCCTTGTCATCACAATGGTCCATTATCCCTGTCATCACAATGTTCCGTGACTCTTGTCATCAAAATGCCTCATGATCCATTTAATCACAATGCTCCATGACTCCTTTCATCACATATTCCATGATACTTGTCATTACACTGCCCCATGAACTTCTTCATAACAATGCTCCATTATACCAGTAATCACAATGCTCCATGACCATTGTCGTCACAATGCTCCATGCCCCTTTCAACACAATGATCCATGACAACTGTCATCACAATGCTCCATGGCCTTTGTCATCACAATTATACATGGCCCCTGTAATCACAGTGCTCCATGACCCCTTTCATCACAATGCTCCATGACCACTGTCATCACAATGCCCCATTGCCCCTGTCATTACAATGCTCCATGACCACTGTCATCAAAATGTTCCATGATCGCTGTAATCACAATGACCCATGACACCTTTCTTCACAAGGCTCCAGTTCGTCTTTCATCACAATGCTAAATGCAGTTGTCATCACAAGGCACCATGGCCCCTGTAATCACAATTCTCCATGCCCTTGTCATCAAAATGCTCCAGAAGTCATGTCATCACAATGCTCCATTCCTTTGTCTTCACAATGCTCCATGACCACGGTCATCACAATGCTCCATGATCCGAGTAATCACAATGATCCATGACCCCTTTCCTCACAATGCTCCAATACCTCTTTCATCACAATGCTCATGTCACTTGTTATCACAATGCTCCATGCCTTATAATCATAATGCTCCATGGCACGTTTCCTCACAATGCTCCAGTACCCCGTTCATCACAAGTCTCTATACCACTTGTCATCAAAATTATACATGCTCTTATCATCACAATGGCCCAGGATCCATTTAATCACAGTGCTCCATGACCCCTTTCATAACAATGCTCCATGACACCTGTCATCACAATGATCCATGACCCGTTTCATCTCAATGCTGCATGGCACCTGTCATCAGAATGCTCCAGGGCCTTTGTCATCACAATGCTCCATGGCCCTTATTATCACAGTGCTCCATGTTACCTTTCATCACAATTCTAGATGACCACTGTCATCACAATGCCCCATGACACCTGTCATCACAATTCGCCATGGCTCTTGTCATCACAATGCTCCATGTTCCATGTCATCACACTGTTCCTGGACACTTATCATCACAATGAACTATGACCACATTCATCAGAATGCTCCATGACCCCTGTCATCACTGTGCTCCATGGCCTATGCATTCAAAATGCTCCATGGCCCCTGTAATCATATTGCTCCATGATCCCCTTCATCACAATGCTCCATGACCCCTGTCATCACAATGCTCGAAGACCCTTGTCATCACAATGCTCCATGGTCCCGATAATCACAATGTTCCATGCGCTTGTCATCACAGTGCTCCAGAATTCGTGTCATCAAAATATTCCATGGCCTTTGTCATCACAATGCTCCATGACCCCTGTCATCACAATGCTTGATGAACTTTGTCATCACAATGTTCCATGAACCGTTTCGTCACGAGGTTCCGGGACCCTTGTCATCACAATGATCCATGACCCCTGTCATCTCAATGCTCTATGACCTTTGTATTCACAATGCTCCATGGCCCCTGTAATTGCGGTGCTCCACGACCCCTGTCATCAATATGCTCCCTGGTATATTTCATCACACTTCTAGATGACCACTCTCATCACAGTGCTCCACGGCCCCTGTCATCAGAGTCCTCCATGATACCTTTCAACACAATTCTATATGACCACTGTCATCACAATGCCCCATGACACCTGTCATCACAATTCGCCATGGCATTTGTCATCACAATGCTCCATAAACCATGTCATCACAATGTTCATGGACAATTGTCATCACAATGCTCCATGACAACTTACACCACAATGCTCCTTGACTCCTGTCATTTCATTGCTCCATGGCCTATGCATTCACAATGTGCCTTGGCCCCTGTAATCACATCGCTCCATGATCCCTTTCATCACAATGCTCTATGACAACTCTCATCACAATACCCCATGACGCCTATCATCATAATGCTCCAAGGCCCCTCTCATCACAATGCTCCATGATCCCTGTCATCACAATGTTCCATGACACTTTTCATCACAGTGCTCCATGACCCCTGTCATCACAATATTCACTGCCCATGTGATCACAATGCTCCTGTTCCCCTCTAATCATAATGCTCCATACCCTTGTCAGCACAATGCTCCATTTCCCCTGTAATCACAATGCACCATGCCCTTGTCATCACAATGTTCCTTGGCCCCTGTAATCACAAGTGTCCATGACTGTGTTATCACAATGCTCAATGAACACTGTCATCACAATGCTCCTTGACCACTTTCATCACAATGTTCTATGAACCCTGTCATCACCAAGCCCCATGACCTATGTCATCACAATGCTCCCTGGTGCTTTACATCACAATGCTCCATGACAATTTTCAACACAATGCTCCATGACCTTTGTCATCACAATGCTCCATGATCCTTTTAATCACAATGTTCCATGAACCCTTTCCTCACAATGCTCCAATACCTCTTTCATCACAATGCTCCTTGCACTTTTAGTCAAAATGCTCCATGGCCCTGTAATCACAAAGCTCCAATCCCTTGTCATGACAATGCTCCAGAACTCTTGTCATCACAATGATCCATGCCCGTGTCATCACAATGCTCCAGGGCACTTGTCATCACAATGCTCCAGGACGCCTTTCAGCACATTGTTCCATGACCACTGTCATCACAGTTCCCCATGCCCATATCATCACAATGTTCCATGACACCTATCATGGCAATGATCCATGACCCCATTCATCATAATGCTCCTTGACACTTGTCATCAGAATGCGCCTTGGCCTTTGTCATCAACATCCTCCATGGCCCCTGTAATCAGAGTGCTCCATGACCCCTTTCATCACAATGTTCCATGACCCTTGTCATCACAATGCTCCATGATCCCTGTAGTCACATTGATCCATGACCCTATTCATCAAAATGCTCCATGCCCTTGTCATCACAATGCTCTCTGGCCCCTGTAATCACAATGCTCCATGCCCTTGTCATGGTAATGTTTCCGAACTCTTGTCATCACAATGCTCCATGCCTGTGTCATCACAATGCTCCAGGGCCCTTGTCATCAGTATGCTCCATAGCGCTTCTCATCTCAATGTCCCATGATCCCTTTCACACCAATGCTCCATGACCCCCTTCATCACAATGCTCCATGGCCTTTGTCATCATAATGCTCCATGGCCACTGTATTCACAGTGCTCCATGACTCCTTTCATCACAATGCTCCATGGCCCTTGTCATCACACTGCTCCATTGTGCTTCTCATCCAAATGCTCCATGACCATTTTCATCACAATATTCCATCCCGCCTGTCATCAAAATAACCCATGACCCCTGTCATCACAGTGTTCCATGGCCCTTGTGATCACAATGTTCATGGCCCTGCTCATCACAATGCTCCATGACCTTTGTCATCACATTACCGCATGATTGCTGTAATCACAATGATCCATGAAACCTTTCATCACAATGCTCAAGTACCACATTCATCACAATGCTCCATGCCTCTTGTCATTACAGTGCTCCATGACACTTGTCATCACAATGCTCTATGACCACTGTCATCACAATGCCTCATGACACCTGTCATCACAATAGTCCATGGTCCTTGTGATCACAATGCTCCATGAAACCTCTCATCACAATGCTCCATAACCCTTGTCATCACAATGCTCCATGGCCCTTGTCATTACAATTCCCTATGACCCCTTTCATCACAATGCTCCATGACACCTGTCATCACAAAGCTCCATGGCTTTTGTCATCACAATGCTCCATGGCCCCAGTCATCACAGTGCTCCATGATCCTTTTCATTCCAAAGCCCCATGACACCTGTCATCACGACACTACATGGTCCTTGTGATCACAATGCTCCATGACCCCTGTTATCAGAATGCTCCATGACCCTGTTCATCACAATGCTCCATGGCCCCTGTAATCACTAGACTCCATGACCGTGTCATCAAAATGCCCAATGAGCACTGTCATCACAGTGTTCCTTGACAACTTTCATCACGATATTCCATGCCCCCTGTCATCACAAAGCCCCATGACCTAAGTCATCACAATTCTCCAAGACTCATGTCGTCGCAATGATCCATGACCCATTTCATCACATTGCTCCTTGACACCTGTCATGAGAATGCTCCATGGCATTTGTCACCACCATGCTCCATGGCCCCTGTAATCAGAGTGCTCCATGACCACTTTTATCACAATGCTCCATGATCCCGTCATCACAATTCTCTAAGACCCTTGTCTTCACAATGCTCCATGGCCCATGTAATCACAATGATCCATGACCCCTCTCATCACAATGCTCCAGTATCTGTTTCATCACAATGCTCCATGCCCCTTGTCATCACATTGCTCCGTGCCCTTGTCGTCACAATGAACCCGAAGTCTTGTCATCACAATGCTCCATGCCAGTGTCATCACAATATACCATGACACTTGTCATCACAATGCTCCTTGAGCCTTGTCATCACAATGCTCCATGGCGCTTAACATCACAATGCTGAATGACCGTTTTCATCACAAGGTTCACTGACAGCTTTCATCACAATGATCCATGGCCCTTGTCATTAAAATTCCCCATGACCCTTTTCATCACATTGCCCCATGACACCAGGCATCACAATACTACATGGTCCTTTTGATCACTGTGGTCCATGAACCGCGTCATCACAAGGCCCCATGACCCCTGGCGTCACAATTCTCCATGACCCCAGTCATCACAATTATCCATGACCCATTTCATCACAATGCTCCCTGACCCCTGTCATCACAATGCTTAATGGCCATTGTCATCACAATGCTCCATGACCCTTGTCATCACGATGCTCCATGACACTTATCATCACAAAGCTCCTTGGCCGTTTCCACCACAATGCTCAATAACCACTTTCATCACAATCCTCGCTGACCCCTTCAC
This sequence comes from Balaenoptera physalus, assembly GCF_965194825.1. Lineage (NCBI taxonomy): Eukaryota > Metazoa > Chordata > Mammalia > Artiodactyla > Balaenopteridae > Balaenoptera > Balaenoptera physalus. The sequence continues at coordinate 499,604 of NW_028126151.1, forward strand.
CACAATGCTCCATGGCCATTGTCATTACAATTCCTTATGAACCCTTTCATCAAATTGCTCCATGACACCTCTCATCACAATGCTCCATCGTCCCTATAATCACAATGCTCCATGCGCTTGGCATCACAGTGCTCCAGAATTCTTGTCATCAAAATGTTCCATGGCCTTTGTCATCACAATGCTCCATGACCCCTGTCATCACAATGCTTGATGAACCTTGTCATCACAATGCTCCATGAACCGTGTCATCACAAGGTTCCAGGACACTTGTCATCACAATGATCCATGACCCCTGTCATCTCAATTCTCCATGACCTTTGTATTCACAATGCTCCATGGCCCCTGTAATTGCGGTGCTCCACGACCCCTGTCATCACAATGCTCCCTGGTATATTTCATCACAATTCTATATGACCACTCTCATCACTGTGCTCCACGGCCCCTGTCATCAGAGTCCTCCATGATACCTTTCAACACAATTCTATATGACCACTGTCATCACAATGCCCCATGACACCTGTCATCACAATTCGCCATGGCACTTGTCATCACAATGCTCCATAAACCATGGCATCACAATGTTCATGGACACTTGTCATCACAATGCTCCATGACACCTTACACCACAATGCTCCTTGACCACTGTCATTTCATTGCTCCTTGTCCTATGCATTCACAATGTGCCATGGCCCCTGTAATCACATTTCTCCATGATCCCTTTCATCACAATGCTCTAAGACCACTCTAATCACAATACCCCATGACGCCTATCATCATAATGCTCCAAGGCCCCTCTCATCACAATGCTCCATGATCCCTGTCATCACAATGTTCCATGACACTTGTCATCACAGTGCTCCATGAGCCCTGTCATCACAATATTCACTGCCCATGTAATCACAATGCTCCTGGTCCCCTGTAATCACAATGCTCCATACCCTTGTCATCACAATGCTCCAGAACCCTTGTCATCATAATGATCCATGCCCATGTCCTCACAATGCTCCATGACCACTTTCATCACAATGCTCCTTGACCCCTAACATCACAATCCTCCATGGCCTATGTATTCACAATGCTCCATGGCCACTGTAATCACAATGCTCCATACCCTTGTCATCGCAATGCTCCAGATCATTCCTCATCATAATGCTCCATGCCCGTGTCATCACAATGCTCCATGGCCCCTGTCATCACAGTGCTCCGTGATACCTTTCATCATAATGATAGATGACCACTGTCATCAAAATGCTCCATGACACCTGTCATCATAGTTGGCCATGGCACTTGTCATCACAATGCTCCAGGACATTTGTCTTCACAATGTTCCATGGCGCATTTCATCACAATGCTCCATGACAACTTTCATCAAATTGCTCCATGATGCCTGTCATCACAATGCTCCATGGCCTTTGTCATCAAAATTCTACATGGCCCCTGTAATAACAATGCTTCATGACAAATTTAATCACACTGCTCCATGACCACCCTCATCACAATGCCAGATAAGACCTATCATGACAATGCTCCATGGCCCTTGTCATCACAATATTCTATGACTTCTGTCATCACAATGCTCCATGCCCCTGTCATCACAATGCCCCATCACCCCTGCTATTACAGTGCTCCATGACCCCTGTCATCACAATGCTCCGAAACCCTTGTCATCACAATATTCCATGATCCGTGTAATCACGATGATCCATGAACCATTTCCGTACAATGCTCCAGTACCCCTTTCATTAAAATGCTCCATGGCACTTGTCAACAGAATGGCCCAGGAACCCTTCCAGCACAATAATCCATGACCCGTTTCCTCACAATTCTCCAGGACCGATTTCAACACAATGCTCCATTCCCTTGTCATCTCAATGCTTCATGGCCCCTGTAATCACAATGATCCATGCTCTTGTCATCAAAATGCTCCAGAACTCTTTTCATCATAATCCTCCATGCCCATGTCATCACATTGCTGCATGACCCCTGTCATCACAATGCTCCATACCCATATCGTCACAATGCTCCATTACCCATGCCATCGTAGTGATCCATGACACCTGTCATCACAATGCTCCGTGGTCTTTGTCATCACAATTCTCCATGACCACTGTCATCACCATGCCCCATGACCCCAATCATCACAATGCTCCATAGCCCTTGTCATCACAATGGTCCATTATCCCTGTCATCACAATGTTCCGTGACTCTTGTCATCAAAATGCCTCATGATCCATTTAATCACAATGCTCCATGACTCCTTTCATCACATATTCCATGATACTTGTCATTACACTGCCCCATGAACTTCTTCATAACAATGCTCCATTATACCAGTAATCACAATGCTCCATGACCATTGTCGTCACAATGCTCCATGCCCCTTTCAACACAATGATCCATGACAACTGTCATCACAATGCTCCATGGCCTTTGTCATCACAATTATACATGGCCCCTGTAATCACAGTGCTCCATGACCCCTTTCATCACAATGCTCCATGACCACTGTCATCACAATGCCCCATTGCCCCTGTCATTACAATGCTCCATGACCACTGTCATCAAAATGTTCCATGATCGCTGTAATCACAATGACCCATGACACCTTTCTTCACAAGGCTCCAGTTCGTCTTTCATCACAATGCTAAATGCAGTTGTCATCACAAGGCACCATGGCCCCTGTAATCACAATTCTCCATGCCCTTGTCATCAAAATGCTCCAGAAGTCATGTCATCACAATGCTCCATTCCTTTGTCTTCACAATGCTCCATGACCACGGTCATCACAATGCTCCATGATCCGAGTAATCACAATGATCCATGACCCCTTTCTTCACAATGCTCCAATACCTCTTTCATCACAATGCTCATGTCACTTGTTATCACAATGCTCCATGCCTTATAATCATAATGCTCCATGGCACGTTTCCTCACAATGCTCCAGTACCCCGTTCATCACAAGTCTCTATACCACTTGTCATCAAAATTATACATGCTCTTATCATCACAATGGCCCAGGATCCATTTAATCACAGTGCTCCATGACCCCTTTCATAACAATGCTCCATGACACCTGTCATCACAATGATCCATGACCCGTTTCATCTCAATGCTGCATGGCACCTGTCATCAGAATGCTCCAGGGCCTTTGTCATCACAATGCTCCATGGCCCTTATTATCACAGTGCTCCATGGTACCTTTCATCACAATTCTAGATGACCACTGTCATCAAAATGCCCCATGACACCTGTCATCACAATTCGCCATGGCTCTTGTCATCACAATGCTCCATGTTCCATGTCATCACACTGTTCCTGGACACTTATCATCACAATGAACTATGACCACATTCATCAGAATGCTCCATGACCCCTGTCATCACTGTGCTCCATGGCCTATGCATTCAAAATGCTCCATGGCCCCTGTAATCATATTGCTCCATGATCCCCTTCATCACAATGCTCCATGACCCCTGTCATCACAATGCTCGAAGACCCTTGTCATCACAATGCTCCATGGTCCCGATAATCACAATGTTCCATGCGCTTGTCATCACAGTGCTCCAGAATTCGTGTCATCAAAATATTCCATGGCCTTTGTCATCACAATGCTCCATGACCCCTGTCATCACAATGCTTGATGAACTTTGTCATCACAATGTTCCATGAACCGTTTCGTCACGAGGTTCCGGGACCCTTGTCATCACAATGATCCATGACCCCTGTCATCTCAATGCTCTATGACCTTTGTATTCACAATGCTCCATGGCCCCTGTAATTGCGGTGCTCCACGACCCCTGTCATCAATATGCTCCCTGGTATATTTCATCACACTTCTAGATGACCACTCTCATCACAGTGCTCCACGGCCCCTGTCATCAGAGTCCTCCATGATACCTTTCAACACAATTCTATATGACCACTGTCATCACAATGCCCCATGACACCTGTCATCACAATTCGCCATGGCATTTGTCATCACAATGCTCCATAAACCATGTCATCACAATGTTCATGGACAATTGTCATCACAATGCTCCATGACAACTTACACCACAATGCTCCTTGACTCCTGTCATTTCATTGCTCCATGGCCTATGCATTCACAATGTGCCTTGGCCCCTGTAATCACATCGCTCCATGATCCCTTTCATCACAATGCTCTATGACAACTCTCATCACAATACCCCATGACGCCTATCATCATAATGCTCCAAGGCCCCTCTCATCACAATGCTCCATGATCCCTGTCATCACAATGTTCCATGACACTTTTCATCACAGTGCTCCATGACCCCTGTCATCACAATATTCACTGCCCATGTGATCACAATGCTCCTGTTCCCCTCTAATCATAATGCTCCATACCCTTGTCAGCACAATGCTCCATTTCCCCTGTAATCACAATGCACCATGCCCTTGTCATCACAATGTTCCTTGGCCCCTGTAATCACAAGTGTCCATGACTGTGTTATCACAATGCTCAATGAACACTGTCATCACAATGCTCCTTGACCACTTTCATCACAATGTTCTATGAACCCTGTCATCACCAAGCCCCATGACCTATGTCATCACAATGCTCCCTGGTGCTTTACATCACAATGCTCCATGACAATTTTCAACACAATATTCCATCCCGCCTGTCATCAAAATAACCCATGACCCCTCTCATCACAGTGTTCCATGGCCCTTGTGATCACAATGTTCATGGCCCTGCTCATCACAATGCTCCATGACCTTTGTCATCACATTACCGCATGATTGCTGTAATCACAATGATCCATGAAACCTTTCATCACAATGCTCAAGTACCACATTCATCACAATGCTCCATGCCTCTTGTCATTACAGTGCTCCATGACACTTGTCATCACAATGCTCTATGACCACTGTCATCACAATGCCTCATGACACCTGTCATCACAATAGTCCATGGTCCTTGTGATCACAATGCTCCATGAAACCTCTCATCACAATGCTCCATAACCCTTGTCATCACAATGCTCCATGGCCCTTGTCATTACAATTCCCTATGACCCCTTTCATCACAATGCTCCATGACACCTGTCATCACAAAGCTCCATGGCTTTTGTCATCACAATGCTCCATGGCCCCAGTCATCACAGTGCTCCATGATCCTTTTCATTCCAAAGCCCCATGACACCTGTCATCACGACACTACATGGTCCTTGTGATCACAATGCTCCATGACCCCTGTTATCAGAATGCTCCATGACCCTGTTCATCACAATGCTCCATGGCCCCTGTAATCACTAGACTCCATGACCGTGTCATCAAAATGCCCAATGAGCACTGTCATCACAGTGTTCCTTGACAACTTTCATCACGATATTCCATGCCCCCTGTCATCACAAAGCCCCATGACCTAAGTCATCACAATTCTCCAAGACTCATGTCGTCGCAATGATCCATGACCCATTTCATCACATTGCTCCTTGACACCTGTCATGAGAATGCTCCATGGCATTTGTCACCACCATGCTCCATGGCCCCTGTAATCAGAGTGCTCCATGACCACTTTTATCACAATGCTCCATGATCCCGTCATCACAATTCTCTAAGACCCTTGTCTTCACAATGCTCCATGGCCCATGTAATCACAATGATCCATGACCCCTCTCATCACAATGCTCCAGTATCTGTTTCATCACAATGCTCCATGCCCCTTGTCATCACATTGCTCCGTGCCCTTGTCGTCACAATGAACCCGAAGTCTTGTCATCACAATGCTCCATGCCAGTGTCATCACAATATACCATGACACTTGTCATCACAATGCTCCTTGAGCCTTGTCATCACAATGCTCCATGGCGCTTAACATCACAATGCTGAATGACCGTTTTCATCACAATGTTCACTGACAGCTTTCATCACAATGATCCATGGCCCTTGTCATTAAAATTCCCCATGACCCTTTTCATCACATTGCCCCATGACACCAGGCATCACAATACTACATGGTCCTTTTGATCACTGTGGTCCATGAACCGCGTCATCACAAGGCCCCATGACCCCTGGCGTCACAATTCTCCATGACCCCAGTCATCACAATTATCCATGACCCATTTCATCACAATGCTCCCTGACCCCTGTCATCACAATGCTTAATGGCCATTGTCATCACAATGCTCCATGACCCTTGTCATCACGATGCTCCATGACACTTATCATCACAAAGCTCCTTGGCCGTTTCCACCACAATGCTCAATAACCACTTTCATCACAATCCTTGCTGACCCCTTCACCACAATGCTCCATGGCCATTGTCATTACAATTCCTTATGAACCCTTTCATCAAATTGCTCCATGACACCTCTCATCACAATGCTCCATCGTCCCTATAATCACAATGCTCCATGCGCTTGGCATCACAGTGCTCCAGAATTCTTGTCATCAAAATGTTCCATGGCCTTTGTCATCACAATGCTCCATGACCCCTGTCATCACAATGCTTGATGAACCTTGTCATCACAATGCCCCATGAACCGTGTCATCACAAGGTTCCAGGACACTTGTCATCACAATGATCCATGACCCCTGTCATCTCAATTCTCCATGACCTTTGTATTCACAATGCTCCATGGCCCCTGTAATTGCGGTGCTCCACGACCCCTGTCATCACAATGCTCCCTGGTATATTTCATCACAATTCTATATGACCACTCTCATCACTGTGCTCCACGGCCCCTGTCATCAGAGTCCTCCATGATACCTTTCAACACAATTCTATATGACCACTGTCATCACAATGCCCCATGACACCTGTCATCACAATTCGCCATGGCACTTGTCATCACAATGCTCCATAAACCATGGCATCACAATGTTCATGGACACTTGTCATCACAATGCTCCATGACACCTTACACCACAATGCTCCTTGACCACTGTCATTTCATTGCTCCTTGTCCTATGCATTCACAATGTGCCATGGCCCCTGTAATCACATTTCTCCATGATCCCTTTCATCACAATGCTCTAAGACCACTCTAATCACAATACCCCATGACGCTTATCATCATAATGCTCCAAGGCCCCTCTCATCACAATGCTCCATGATCCCTGTCATCACAATGTTCCATGACACTTGTCATCACAGTGCTCCATGAGCCCTGTCATCACAATATTCACTGCCCATGTAATCACAATGCTCCTGGTCCCCTGTAATCACAATGCTCCATACCCTTGTCATCACAATGCTCCAGAACCCTTGTCATCATAATGATCCATGCCCATGTCCTCACAATGCTCCATGACCACTTTCATCACAATGCTCCTTGTCCCCTGTCATCACAATCCTCCATGGCCTATGTATTCACAATGCTCCATGGCCACTGTAATCACAATGCTCCATACCCTTGTCATCGCAATGCTCCAGATCATTCCTCATCATAATGCTCCATGCCCGTGTCATCACAATGCTCCATGGCCCCTGTCATCACAGTGCTCCGTGATACCTTTCATCATAATGATAGATGACCACTGTCATCAAAATGCTCCATGACACCTGTCATCATAGTTGGCCATGGCACTTGTCATCACAATGCTCCAGGACATTTGTCTTCACAATGTTCCATGGCGCATTTCATCACAATGCTCCATGACAACTTTCATCAAATTGCTCCATGATGCCTGTCATCACAATGCTCCATGGCCTTTGTCATCAAAATTCTACATGGCCCCTGTAATAACAATGCTTCATGACAAATTTAATCACACTGCTCCATGACCACCCTCATCACAATGCCAGATAAGACCTATCATGACAATGCTCCATGGCCCTTGTCATCACAATATTCTATGACTTCTGTCATCACAATGCTCCATGCCCCTGTCATCACAATGCCCCATCACCCCTGCTATTACAGTGCTCCATGACCCCTGTCATCACAATGCTCCGAAACCCTTGTCATCACAATATTCCATGATCCGTGTAATCACGATGATCCATGAACCATTTCCGTACAATGCTCCAGTACCCCTTTCATTAAAATGCTCCATGGCACTTGTCAACAGAATGGCCCAGGAACCCTTCCAGCACAATAATCCATGACCCGTTTCCTCACAATTCTCCAGGACCGATTTCAACACAATGCTCCATTCCCTTGTCATCTCAATGCTTCATGGCCCCTGTAATCACAATGATCCATGCTCTTGTCATCAAAATGCTCCAGAACTCTTTTCATCATAATCCTCCATGCCCATGTCATCACATTGCTGCATGACCCCTGTCATCACAATGCTCCATACCCATATCGTCACAATGCTCCATTACCCATGCCATCGTAGTGATCCATGACACCTGTCATCACAATGCTCCGTGGTCTTTGTCATCACAATTCTCCATGACCACTGTCATCACCATGCCCCATGACCCCAATCATCACAATGCTCCATAGCCCTTGTCATCACAATGGTCCATTATCCCTGTCATCACAATGTTCCGTGACTCTTGTCATCAAAATGCCTCATGATCCATTTAATCACAATGCTCCATGACTCCTTTCATCACATATTCCATGATACTTGTCATTACACTGCCCCATGAACTTCTTCATAACAATGCTCCATTATACCAGTAATCACAATGCTCCATGCCCCTTTCAACACAATGATCCATGACAACTGTCATCACAATGCTCCATGGCCTTTGTCATCACAATTATACATGGCCCCTGTAATCACAGTGCTCCATGACCCCTTTCATCACAATGCTCCATGACCACTGTCATCACAATGCCCCATTGCCCCTGTCATTACAATGCTCCATGACCACTGTCATCAAAATGTTCCATGATCGCTGTAATCACAATGACCCATGACACCTTTCTTCACAAGGCTCCAGTTCGTCTTTCATCACAATGCTAAATGCAGTTGTCATCACAAGGCACCATGGCCCCTGTAATCACAATTCTCCATGCCCTTGTCATCAAAATGCTCCAGAAGTCATGTCATCACAATGCTCCATTCCTTTGTCTTCACAATGCTCCATGACCACGGTCATCACAATGCTCCATGATCCGAGTAATCACAATGATCCATGACCCCTTTCCTCACAATGCTCCAATACCTCTTTCATCACAATGCTCATGTCACTTGTTATCACAATGCTCCATGCCTTATAATCATAATGCTCCATGGCACGTTTCCTCACAATGCTCCAGTACCCCGTTCATCACAAGTCTCTATACCACTTGTCATCAAAATTATACATGCTCTTATCATCACAATGGCCCAGGATCCATTTAATCACAGTGCTCCATGACCCCTTTCATAACAATGCTCCATGACACCTGTCATCACAATGATCCATGACCCGTTTCATCTCAATGCTGCATGGCACCTGTCATCAGAATGCTCCAGGGCCTTTGTCATCACAATGCTCCATGGCCCTTATTATCACAGTGCTCCATGGTACCTTTCATCACAATTCTAGATGACCACTGTCATCACAATGCCCCATGACACCTGTCATCACAATTCGCCATGGCTCTTGTCATCACAATGCTCCATGTTCCATGTCATCACACTGTTCCTGGACACTTATCATCACAATGAACTATGACCACATTCATCAGAATGCTCCATGACCCCTGTCATCACTGTGCTCCATGGCCTATGCATTCAAAATGCTCCATGGCCCCTGTAATCATATTGCTCCATGATCCCCTTCATCACAATGCTCCATGACCCCTGTCATCACAATGCTCGAAGACCCTTGTCATCACAATGCTCCATGGTCCCGATAATCACAATGTTCCATGCGCTTGTCATCACAGTGCTCCAGAATTCGTGTCATCAAAATATTCCATGGCCTTTGTCATCACAATGCTCCATGACCCCTGTCATCACAATGCTTGATGAACTTTGTCATCACAATGTTCCATGAACCGTTTCGTCACGAGGTTCTGGGACCCTTGTCATCACAATGATCCATGACCCCTGTCATCTCAATGCTCTATGACCTTTGTATTCACAATGCTCCATGGCCCCTGTAATTGCGGTGCTCCACGACCCCTGTCATCAATATGCTCCCTGGTATATTTCATCACACTTCTAGATGACCACTCTCATCACAGTGCTCCACGGCCCCTGTCATCAGAGTCCTCCATGATACCTTTCAACACAATTCTATATGACCACTGTCATCACAATGCCCCATGACACCTGTCATCACAATTCGCCATGGCATTTGTCATCACAATGCTCCATAAACCATGTCATCACAATGTTCATGGACAATTGTCATCACAATGCTCCATGACAACTTACACCACAATGCTCCTTGACTCCTGTCATTTCATTGCTCCATGGCCTATGCATTCACAATGTGCCTTGGCCCCTGTAATCACATCGCTCCATGATCCCTTTCATCACAATGCTCTATGACAACTCTCATCACAATACCCCATGACGCCTATCATCATAATGCTCCAAGGCCCCTCTCATCACAATGCTCCATGATCCCTGTCATCACAATGTTCCATGACACTTTTCATCACAGTGCTCCATGACCCCTGTCATCACAATATTCACTGCCCATGTGATCACAATGCTCCTGTTCCCCTCTAATCATAATGCTCCATACCCTTGTCAGCACAATGCTCCATTTCCCCTGTAATCACAATGCACCATGCCCTTGTCATCACAATGTTCCTTGGCCCCTGTAATCACAAGTGTCCATGACTGTGTTATCACAATGCTCAATGAACACTGTCATCACAATGCTCCTTGACCACTTTCATCACAATGTTCTATGAACCCTGTCATCACCAAGCCCCATGACCTATGTCATCACAATGCTCCCTGGTGCTTTACATCACAATGCTCCATGACAATTTTCAACACAATATTCCATCCCGCCTGTCATCAAAATAACCCATGACCCCTCTCATCACAGTGTTCCATGGCCCTTGTGATCACAATGTTCATGGCCCTGCTCATCACAATGCTCCATGACCTTTGTCATCACATTACCGCATGATTGCTGTAATCACAATGATCCATGAAACCTTTCATCACAATGCTCAAGTACCACATTCATCACAATGCTCCATGCCTCTTGTCATTACAGTGCTCCATGACACTTGTCATCACAATGCTCTATGACCACTGTCATCACAATGCCTCATGACACCTGTCATCACAATAGTCCATGGTCCTTGTGATCACAATGCTCCATGAAACCTCTCATCACAATGCTCCATAACCCTTGTCATCACAATGCTCCATGGCCCTTGTCATTACAATTCCCTATGACCCCTTTCATCACAATGCTCCATGACACCTGTCATCACAAAGCTCCATGGCTTTTGTCATCACAATGCTCCATGGCACCAGTCATCACAGTGCTCCATGATCCTTTTCATTCCAAAGCCCCATGACACCTGTCATCACGACACTACATGGTCCTTGTGATCACAGTGCTCCATGACCCCTGTTATCAGAATGCTCCATGACCCTGTTCATCACAATGCTCCATGGCCCCTGTAATCACTAGACTCCATGACCGTGTCATCAAAATGCCCAATGAGCACTGTCATCACAGTGTTCCTTGACAACTTTCATCACGATATTCCATGCCCCCTGTCATCACAAAGCCCCATGACCTAAGTCATCACAATTCTCCAAGACTCATGTCATCGCAATGATCCATGACCCATTTCATCACATTGCTCCTTGACACCTGTCATGAGAATGCCCCATGGCATTTGTCACCACCATGCTCCATGGCCCCTGTAATCAGAGTGCTCCATGACCACTTTTATCACAATGCTCCATGATCCCGTCATCACAATGCTCTAAGACCCTTGTCTTCACAATGCTCCATGGCCCATGTAATCACAATGATCCATGACCCCTCTCATCACAATGCTCCAGTATCTGTTTCATCACAATGCTCCATGCCCCTTGTCATCACATTGCTCCGTGCCCTTGTCGTCACAATGAACCCGAAGTCTTGTCATCACAATGCTCCATGCCAGTGTCATCACAATATACCATGACACTTGTCATCACAATGCTCCTTGAGCCTTGTCATCACAATGCTCCATGGCGCTTAACATCACAATGCTGAATGACCGTTTTCATCACAATGTTCACTGACAGCTTTCATCACAATGATCCATGGCCCTTGTCATTAAAATTCCCCATGACCCTTTTCATCACATTGCCCCATGACACCAGGCATCACAATTCTACATGGTCCTTTTGATCACTGTGGTCCATGAACCGCGTCATCACAAGGCCCCATGACCCCTGGCGTCACAATTCTCCATGACCCCAGTCATCACAATTATCCATGACCCATTTCATCACAATGCTCCCTGACCCCTGTCATCACAATGTTTCATGGCATTTGTCATCACAATGCTCCATGACCCTTGTCATCACGATGCTCCATGACAATTATCATCACAAAGCTCCTTGGCCGTTTCCACCACAATGCTCAATAACCACTTTCATCACAATCCTCGCTGACCCCTTCACCACAATGCTCCATGGCCATTGTCATTACAATTCCTTATGAACCCTTTCATCAAATTGCTCCATGACAACTCTCATCACAATGCTCCATCGTCCCTATAATCACAATGCTCCATGCGCTTGTCATCACAGTGCTCCAGAATTCTTGTCATCAAAATGTTCCATGGCATTTGTCATCACAATGCTCCATGACCCCTGTCATTACAATGCTTGATGAACCTTGTCATCACAATGATCCATGAACCGTGTCATCACAAGGTTCCACGACACTTGTCATCACAATGATCCATGACCCCTGTCATCTCAATGCTCCATGACTTTGTATTCACAATGCTCCATGGCCCCTGTAATTGCGGTGCTCCACGACATCTGTCATCACAATGCTCCCTGGTATATTTCATCACAATTCTAGATGACCACTCTCATCACTGTGCTCCACGGCCCCTGTCATCAGAGTCCTCCATGATACCTTTCAACACAATTCTATATGACCTCTGTCATCACAATGCCCCATGACACCTGTCATCACAATTCGCCATGGCACTTGTCATCACAATGCTCCATAAACCATGGCATCACAATGTTCATGGACACTTGTCATCACAATGCTCCATGACACCTTACACCACAATGCTCCTTGACCACTGTCATTTCATTGCTCCTTGTCCTATGCATTCACAATGTGCCATGGCCCCTGTAATCACATTTCTCCATGATCCCTTTCATCACAATGCTCTAAGACCACTCTAATCACAATACCCCATGACGCCTATCATCATAATGCTCCAAGGCCCCTCTCATCACAATGCTCCATGATCCCTGTCATCACAATGTTCCATGACACTTGTCATCACAGTGCTCCATGAGCCCTGTCATCACAATATTCACTGCCCATGTAATCACAATGCTCCTGGTCCCCTGTAATCACAATGCTCCATACCCTTGTCATCACAATGCTCCAGAACCCTTGTCATCATAATGATCCATGCCCATGTCCTCACAATGCTCCATGACCACTTTCATCACAATGCTCCTTGACCCCTGTCATCACAATCCTCCATGGCCTATGTATTCACAATGCTCCATGGCCACTGTAATCACAATGCTCCATACCCTTGTCATCGCAATGCTCCAGATCATTCCTCATCATAATGCTCCATGCCCGTGTCATCACAATGCTCCATGGCCCCTGTCATCACAGTGCTCCGTGATACCTTTCATCATAATGATAGATGACCACTGTCATCAAAATGCTCCATGACACCTGTCATCATAGTTGGCCATGGCACTTGTCATCACAATGCTCCAGGACATTTGTCTTCACAATGTTCCATGGCGCATTTCATCACAATGCTCCATGACAACTTTCATCAAATTGCTCCATGATGCCTGTCATCACAATGCTCCATGGCCTTTGTCATCAAAATTCTACATGGCCCCTGTAATAACAATGCTTCATGACAAATTTAATCACACTGCTCCATGACCACCCTCATCACAATGCCAGATAAGACCTATCATGACAATGCTCCATGGCCCTTGTCATCACAATATTCTATGACTTCTGTCATCACAATGCTCCATGCCCCTGTCATCACAATGCCCCATCACCCCTGCTATTACATTGCTCCATGACCCCTGTCATCACAATGCTCCGAAACCCTTGTCATCACAATATTCCATGATCCGTGTAATCACGATGATCCATGAACCATTTCCGTACAATGCTCCAGTACCCCTTTCATTAAAATGCTCCATGGCACTTGTCAACAGAATGGCCCAGGAACCCTTCCAGCACAATAATCCATGACCCGTTTCCTCACAATTCTCCAGGACCGATTTCAACACAATGCTCCATTCCCTTGTCATCTCAATGCTTCATGGCCCCTGTAATCACAATGATCCATGCTCTTGTCATCAAAATGCTCCAGAACTCTTTTCATCATAATCCTTCATGCCCATGTCATCACATTGCTGCATGACCCCTGTCATCACAATGCTCCATACCCATATCATCACAATGTTCCATTACCCATGCCATCGTAGTGATCCATGACACCTGTCATCACAATGCTCCGTGGTCTTTGTCATCACAATTCTCCATGACCACTGTCATCACCATGCCCCATGACCCCAATCATCACAATGCTCCATAGCCCTTGTCATCACAATGGTCCATTATCCCTGTCATCACAATGTTCCGTGACTCTTGTCATCAAAATGCCTCATGATCCATTTAATCACAATGCTCCATGACTCCTTTCATCACATATTCCATGATACTTGTCATTACACTGCCCCATGAACTTCTTCATAACAATGCTCCATTATACCAGTAATCACAATGCTCCATGACCATTGTCGTCACAATGCTCCATGCCCCTTTCAACACAATGATCCATGACAACTGTCATCACAATGCTCCATGGCCTTTGTCATCACAATTATACATGGCCCCTGTAATCACAGTGCTCCATGACCCCTTTCATCACAATGCTCCATGACCACTGTCATCACAATGCCCCATTGCCCCTGTCATTACAATGCTCCATGACCACTGTCATCAAAATGTTCCATGATCGCTGTAATCACAATGACCCATGACACCTTTCTTCACAAGGCTCCAGTTCGTCTTTCATCACAATGCTAAATGCAGTTGTCATCACAAGGCACCATGGCCCCTGTAATCACAATTCTCCATGCCCTTGTCATCAAAATGCTCCAGAAGTCATGTCATCACAATGCTCCATTCCTTTGTCTTCACAATGCTCCATGACCACGGTCATCACAATGCTCCATGATCCGAGTAATCACAATGATCCATGACCCCTTTCCTCACAATGCTCCAATACCTCTTTCATCACAATGCTCATGTCACTTGTTATCACAATGCTCCATGCCTTATAATCATAATGCTCCATGGCACGTTTCCTCACAATGCTCCAGTACCCCGTTCATCACAAGTCTCTATACCACTTGTCATCAAAATTATACATGCTCTTATCATCACAATGGCCCAGGATCCATTTAATCACAGTGCTCCATGACCCCTTTCATAACAATGCTCCATGACACCTGTCATCACAATGATCCATGACCCGTTTCATCTCAATGCTGCATGGCACCTGTCATCAGAATGCTCCAGGGCCTTTGTCATCACAATGCTCCATGGCCCTTATTATCACAGTGCTCCATGTTACCTTTCATCACAATTCTAGATGACCACTGTCATCACAATGCCCCATGACACCTGTCATCACAATTCGCCATGGCTCTTGTCATCACAATGCTCCATGTTCCATGTCATCACACTGTTCCTGGACACTTATCATCACAATGAACTATGACCACATTCATCAGAATGCTCCATGACCCCTGTCATCACTGTGCTCCATGGCCTATGCATTCAAAATGCTCCATGGCCCCTGTAATCATATTGCTCCATGATCCCCTTCATCACAATGCTCCATGACCCCTGTCATCACAATGCTCGAAGACCCTTGTCATCACAATGCTCCATGGTCCCGATAATCACAATGTTCCATGCGCTTGTCATCACAGTGCTCCAGAATTCGTGTCATCAAAATATTCCATGGCCTTTGTCATCACAATGCTCCATGACCCCTGTCATCACAATGCTTGATGAACTTTGTCATCACAATGTTCCATGAACCGTTTCGTCACGAGGTTCTGGGACCCTTGTCATCACAATGATCCATGACCCCTGTCATCTCAATGCTCTATGACCTTTGTATTCACAATGCTCCATGGCCCCTGTAATTGCGGTGCTCCACGACCCCTGTCATCAATATGCTCCCTGGTATATTTCATCACACTTCTAGATGACCACTCTCATCACAGTGCTCCACGGCCCCTGTCATCAGAGTCCTCCATGATACCTTTCAACACAATTCTATATGACCACTGTCATCACAATGCCCCATGACACCTGTCATCACAATTCGCCATGGCATTTGTCATCACAATGCTCCATAAACCATGTCATCACAATGTTCATGGACAATTGTCATCACAATGCTCCATGACAACTTACACCACAATGCTCCTTGACTCCTGTCATTTCATTGCTCCATGGCCTATGCATTCACAATGTGCCTTGGCCCCTGTAATCACATCGCTCCATGATCCCTTTCATCACAATGCTCTATGACAACTCTCATCACAATACCCCATGACGCCTATCATCATAATGCTCCAAGGCCCCTCTCATCACAATGCTCCATGATCCCTGTCATCACAATGTTCCATGACACTTTTCATCACAGTGCTCCATGACCCCTGTCATCACAATATTCACTGCCCATGTGATCACAATGCTCCTGTTCCCCTCTAATCATAATGCTCCATACCCTTGTCAGCACAATGCTCCATTTCCCCTGTAATCACAATGCACCATGCCCTTGTCATCACAATGTTCCTTGGCCCCTGTAATCACAAGTGTCCATGACTGTGTTATCACAATGCTCAATGAACACTGTCATCACAATGCTCCTTGACCACTTTCATCACAATGTTCTATGAACCCTGTCATCACCAAGCCCCATGACCTATGTCATCACAATGCTCCCTGGTGCTTTACATCACAATGCTCCATGACAATTTTCAACACAATATTCCATCCCGCCTGTCATCAAAATAACCCATGACCCCTCTCATCACAGTGTTCCATGGCCCTTGTGATCACAATGTTCATGGCCCTGCTCATCACAATGCTCCATGACCTTTGTCATCACATTACCGCATGATTGCTGTAATCACAATGATCCATGAAACCTTTCATCACAATGCTCAAGTACCACATTCATCACAATGCTCCATGCCTCTTGTCATTACAGTGCTCCATGACACTTGTCATCACAATGCTCTATGACCACTGTCATCACAATGCCTCATGACACCTGTCATCACAATAGTCCATGGTCCTTGTGATCACAATGCTCCATGAAACCTCTCATCACAATGCTCCATAACCCTTGTCATCACAATGCTCCATGGTCCTTGTCATTACAATTCCCTATGACCCCTTTCATCACAATGCTCCATGACACCTGTCATCACAAAGCTCCATGGCTTTTGTCATCACAATGCTCCATGGCACCAGTCATCACAGTGCTCCATGATCCTTTTCATTCCAAAGCCCCATGACACCTGTCATCACGACACTACATGGTCCTTGTGATCACAGTGCTCCATGACCCCTGTTATCAGAATGCTCCATGACCCTGTTCATCACAATGCTCCATGGCCCCTGTAATCACTAGACTCCATGACCGTGTCATCAAAATGCCCAATGAGCACTGTCATCACAGTGTTCCTTGACAACTTTCATCACGATATTCCATGCCCCCTGTCATCACAAAGCCCCATGACCTAAGTCATCACAATTCTCCAAGACTCATGTCATCGCAATGATCCATGACCCATTTCATCACATTGCTCCTTGACACCTGTCATGAGAATGCTCCATGGCATTTGTCACCACCATGCTCCATGGCCCCTGTAATCAGAGTGCTCCATGACCACTTTTATCACAATGCTCCATGATCCCGTCATCACAATTCTCTAAGACCCTTGTCTTCACAATGCTCCATGGCCCATGTAATCACAATGATCCATGACCCCTCTCATCACAATGCTCCAGTATCTGTTTCATCACAATGCTCCATGCCCCTTGTCATCACATTGCTCCGTGCCCTTGTCGTCACAATGAACCCGAAGTCTTGTCATCACAATGCTCCATGCCAGTGTCATCACAATATACCATGACACTTGTCATCACAATGCTCCTTGAGCCTTGTCATCACAATGCTCCATGGCGCTTAACATCACAATGCTGAATGACCGTTTTCATCACAAGGTTCACTGACAGCTTTCATCACAATGATCCATGGCCCTTGTCATTAAAATTCCCCATGACCCTTTTCATCACATTGCCCCATGACACCAGGCATCACAATACTACATGGTCCTTTTGATCACTGTGGTCCATGAACCGCGTCATCACAAGGCCCCATGACCCCTGGCGTCACAATTCTCCATGACCCCAGTCATCACAATTATCCATGACCCATTTCATCACAATGCTCCCTGACCCCTGTCATCACAATGCTTAATGGCCATTGTCATCACAATGCTCCATGACCCTTGTCATCACGATGCTCCATGACACTTATCATCACAAAGCTCCTTGGCCGTTTCCACCACAATGCTCAATAACCACTTTCATCACAATCCTCGCTGACCCCTTCACCACAATGCTCCATGGCCATTGTCATTACAATTCCTTATGAACCCTTTCATCAAATTGCTCCATGACACCTCTCATCACAATGCTCCATCGTCCCTATAATCACAATGCTCCATGCGCTTGGCATCACAGTGCTCCAGAATTCTTGTCATCAAAATGTTCCATGGCCTTTGTCATCACAATGCTCCATGACCCCTGTCATCACAATGCTTGATGAACCTTGTCATCACAATGCTCCATGAACCGTGTCATCACAAGGTTCCAGGACACTTGTCATCACAATGATCCATGACCCCTGTCATCTCAATTCTCCATGACCTTTGTATTCACAATGCTCCATGGCCCCTGTAATTGCGGTGCTCCACGACCCCTGTCATCACAATGCTCCCTGGTATATTTCATCACAATTCTATATGACCACTCTCATCACTGTGCTCCACGGCCCCTGTCATCAGAGTCCTGCATGATACCTTTCAACACAATTCTATATGACCACTGTCATCACAATGCCCCATGACACCTGTCATCACAATTCGCCATGGCACTTGTCATCACAATGCTCCATAAACCATGTCATCACAATGTTCATGGACACTTGTCATCACAATGCTCCATGACAACTGTCATCACAATGCTCCATGGCCTTTGTCATCACAATTATACATGGCCCCTGTAATCACAGTGCTCCATGACCCCTTTCATCACAATGCTCCATGACCACTGTCATCACAATGCCCCATTGCCCCTGTCATTACAATGCTCCATGACCACTGTCATCACAATGTTCCATGATCGCTGTAATCACAATGACCCATGACACCTTTCTTCACAAGGCTCCAGTTCGCCTTTCATCACAATGCCCCATGCCCCTTGTCATCACAATGCTGAATGCAGTTGTCATCACAATGCACCATGGCCCCTGTAATCACAATTCTCCATGCCCTTGTCATCAAAATGCTCCAGAAGTCATGTCACCACAATGCTCCATTCCTTTGTCTTCACAATGCTCCATGACCACTCTCATCACAATGCTGTATGACACATGTCATCACAATGCTCCATGGCCCCTTTGATCACAGTTCTCCATGACACCTTTCATCACAATGCTCCATGAGCACTGTCATCACAATGCCAGATGACCAAGGTCATCACAATGCTCCATGATCCGAGTAATCACAATGATCCATGACCCCTTTCCTCACAATGCTCCAATACCTCTTTCATCACAATGCTCATGTCACTTGTTATCACAATGCTCCATGCCTTATAATCACAATGCTCCATGGCACGTTTCCTCACAATGCTCCAGTACCCCATTCATCACAAGTCTCTATGCCACTTGTCATCAAAATTATACATGCTCTTGTCATCACAATGGCCCAGGATCCATTTAATCACAGTGCTCCATGACCCCTTTCATAACAATGCTCCATGACACCTGTCATCACAATGATCCATGACCCGTTTCATCTCAATGCTGCATGGCACCTGTCATCAGAATGCTCCAGGGCCTTTGTCATCACAATGCTCCATGGCCCCTCTAATCACAGTGCTCCATGACATGTTTCATCACGTTGCTCCATGACCCCACTCTTCACAATGCCCCATCACCCCTGTAATCACAATGCTCCATGGCCCTTCTCATCACAATGCTCCATGCCCTTGACATCAAGATATTCCAGAACTCAGGTCATCACAATTCTCCATAGCCTTGGCATCACAATGCTCCATGACCACTTTCATCACAATGTTCCATGACCCTTGTCATCACAATGCTCCATGATCCCTGTAATCACAATGATCCATGACCGCTTTCATCACAATGCTCCATGCCCCTTGTCATCACATGGTCCATGACCATGTCATCAAATGCTCCATGGCCCATGTAATAACAACGCTCCATGTACTTGTCATCACAATGATGCAGAGCCCATCTCATCACAATTCTCCTTGCCTGTGTCATCACAATGCTCCAGGACACTTGTCATTACAATGCTCCATGGCGCTTTTCTTCACAATGCTCCATGCCCATTTCATCACAATGCTCCCTGATGCCTGTCATCACAATGCTCCATGGCCTTTGTCATCAAAATTGTACACGGCCCCTGTAATAACAGTGCTTCATGAAAACTGTAATCACAATGCTCCATGACCACTCTCATCACAATGCCAGATAACCCCTTTCATCACAATTCTCCATGGCCCGGGTCATCACAATATTCTATGACTTCTGTCATTACAATGCTCCATGACCTTTGTCATCACAATGCTCCATGATCCTTTTAATCACAATGTTCCATGAACCGTTTCCTCACAATGCTCCAATACCTCTTTCATCACAATGCTCCTTGCACTTTTAATCAAAATGCTCCATGGCCCTCTAATCACAAAGCTCCAATCCCTTGTCATGACAATGCTCCAGAACTCTTGTCATCACAATGATCCATGCCCGTGTCATCACAATGCTCCAGGGCCCTTGTCATCACAATGCTCCAGGACGCCTTTCAGCACATTGTTCCATGACCACTGTCATCACAGTTCTCCATGCCCATATCATCACAATGTTCCATGACACCTATCATGGCAATGATCCATGACCCCATTCATCATAATGCTCCTTGACACTTGTCATCAGAATGCTCCATGGCCTTTGTCATCAACATCCTCCATGGCCCCTGTAATCAGAGTGCTCCATGATCCCTTTCTTCACAATGCTCCATGACCCCTGTCATCAAAAGGCCCCATGAACCCTGTCATCACAATACTCCATGGCCATTCTCATCACAATGCTCCATGACCCTTGTCATCACAATGCTCCATGATCCCTGTAGTCACATTGATCCATGACCCTATTCATCAAAATGCTCCATGCCCTTGTCATCACAATGCTCTCTGGCCCCTTTAATCACAATGCTCCATGCCCTTGTCATGGTAATGTTTCCGAACTCTTGTCATCACAATGCTCCTTGCCTGTGTCATCACAATGCTCTAGGGCCCTTGTCATCAGTATGCTCCATAGCGCTTCTCATCTCAATGTCCCATGATCCCTTTCACAACAATGCTCCATGACCCCCTTCATCACAATGCTCCATGACCCCTTTCATCACAATGCTCCATGGCCTTTGTCATCATAATGCTCCATGGCCACTGTATTCACAGTGCTCCATGACTCCTTTCATCACAATGCTCCATGGCCCTTGTCATCACACTGCTCCATTGTGCTTCTCATCCAAATGCTACATGACCATTTTCATCACAATATTCCATCCCGCCTGTCATCAAAATAACCCATGACCCCTGTCATCACAGTGTTCCATGGCCCTTGTGATCACAATGTTCATGGCGCTGCTCATCACAATGCTCCATGACCTTTGTCATCACATTACAACATGATTGCTGTAATCACAATGATCCATGAAACCTTTCATCACAATGCTCAATTACCACATTCATCACAATGCTCCATGCCTCTTGTCATTACAATGCTCCATGACACTTGTCATCACAATGCTCTATGAACACTGTCATCACAATGCCTCATGACACCTGTCATCACAATAGTCCATGGTCTTTGTGATCACAATGCTCCATGACACCTCTCATCACAATGCTCCATAACCCTTGTCATCACAATGCTCCATAGCCTATGCATTCGCAATGCTACACGGTCCCTGTAATCACATTGCTCCATGATTCATTTCATCACAATGCTCTATGGCCACTGTCATCACAATGCCACATTATACCTGTCACCACAATGCTCCATGGCCCCTGTCAGCACAATGTTCCATGACAGATGTCATCACTATCCTCCATGGACCCTGTAATCACAATGCTCCATTCCCTTGTCAATGCAATGCTCCAGAACTCTTGTCATCATAGTGCTCCATGACCGTCTCCTCACAATTCTCCATGACACTTTTCATCAAAATGCTCCATGGCCTTTGTCATCACAATGCTCCATGGCCCCTGTTATCACAGTCATCCATGGTACCATTCATCACAAGGCTTGATAACCTCTGTCATCACAATGCCCGATGACACCTGTCAACAGAATTTGCCATGGCCCTTGTCATCACAATGCTCCATGATCCATGTCATCGCACTGTTCCTGGACACTAATCATCACAATGAACTATGACCACATTCATCAGAATGCTCCATGACCCCTGTCATCACAGTGCTCCATGGCCTATGCATTCAAAATGCTCCATGGCCACTGTAATCACATTGCTCCATGATCCCCTTCATCACAATGCTCCATGACCCCTATCATCACAATGCGCGCAGAACCTTGTCATCACAATATTCCATACCGTTGTCATCACAATGCTCCATGGTCCCTATAATCACAATGCTCCATGCGCTTGTCATCACAGTACTCCAGAATTCATGTCATCATAATGTTCCATGGCTTTTGTCATCACAATGCTCCATGACCCCTGTCATCACAATGCTTGATGAACCTTGTCATCACAATGCTCCATGAACCGTGTCATCACAATTAGCCATCACCCCTGTCATCTCAATGCTCCATGACCTTTGTATTCACAATGCTCCATGGCCTCTATAATTGCGGGGCTCCATGACCCCTGTCATCACAATGCTCCTTGGTATATTTCATCACAATTCTAGATGACCACTGTCATCACAGTGCTCCACGGCCCCTGTCATCAGAGTCCTCCATGATACCTTTCATCACAATTCTACATGACAACTGTCATCAAAATGCCCCATGACACCTGTCATCACACTTCGCCATGGCACTTGTCATCACAATGCTCCATGAACCATGTCACCACAATGTTCATGGACACATGTCATCACAATGCTCCATGACAACTTACATCACCATGCTCCTTGACCACTGTCATTTCATTGCTCCATGGACTATGCATTCACAATGCTCCATGGCACCTGTAATCACATTGCTCCATGATCCTTTTCATCACAATGCTCTATGACCACTGTCATCACAAGGCCACATGACACCTGTCATCACAATGCTCTATGGCCTCTGTCAGCACAATGTTCCATGACAGATCTCATCACAATGATCCATGACCGCTGTCAGCACAATGTTCCCTGCCCTTGTCATCTCAATGCTCCCTGGCCCCTGTAATCACAATGCTCCATACCCTTGTAATCGCAATGCTCCAGATCACTTCTCATCATAATGCTTCATGCCCGTGTCATCACAATGCTCCATGGCCCCTGTCATCACAGTGCTCCGTGATATCTTTCATCATAATGATAGATGACCACTGTCATCACAGTGCTCCATGACACCTGTCATCAGAATTGGCCATGGCCCTTGTCATCACAATGCTCCAGGACACTTGTCTTCACAATGTTCCATGGTGCATTTCATCACAATGCTCCATGACCACTTTCATCAAATTGCTCCATGATGCCTGTCATCACAGTGCTCCATGGCCTTTGTCATCAAAATTCTACATGGCCCCTGTAATAACAGTGCTTCATGACAACTTTTATCACAAGGCTCCATGACCACTCTCATCAAAATGCCAGATAAGACCTTTCATGACAATGCTCCATGGCCCTTGTCATCACAATATTCTATGACTTCTGTCATCACAATGCTCCATGCCCCTGTCATCACAATGCCCCATCACCCCTGCTATTACAGTGCTCCATGGCCCCTATTATCACAGTGCTCCATGTTACCTTTCATCACAATTCTAGATGACCACTGTCATCACAATGCCCCATGACACCTGTCATCACATTTCACCATGGCCCTTCTCATCACAATGCTCCATGATCTATGTCATCACACTGTTCCTGGACACTTATCATCACAATGAACTATGACCACACTCATCAGAAGGCTCCATGACCCCTGTCATCACAGTGCTCCATGGCCTATGCATTCAAAATGCTCCATGGCCCGTGTAATCATATTGTTCCATGATCCCCTTCATCACAATGCTCCATGAACCCTGTCATCACAATGCTCGAAGACCCTTGTCATCACAATGCTCCATGGTCCCTATAATCACAATGCTCCATGCGCTTGTCATCACAGTGCTCCAGAATTCTTGTCATCAAAATATTCCATGGCCTTTGTCATCACAATGCACCATGACCCCTGTCATCACAATGCTTGATGAACTTTGTCATCACAATGTTCCATGAACCGTTTCGTCACGAGGTTCCGGGACCCTTGTCATCACAATGATCCATGACCACTGTCATCTCAATGCTCCATGACCTTTGTATTCACAATGCTCCATGGCCCCTGTAATTGCAGTGCTCCACGACCCCTGTTATCAAAATGCTCCGTTGTATATTTCATCACAATTCTAGATGACCACTCTCATCACTGTGCTCCAGAAACCCTGTCATCAGAGTCCTCCATGATACCTTTCCACACAATTCTATATGACCACTGTCATCACAATTCGCCATGGCACTTGTCATCACAATGCTCCATAAACCATGTCATCACAATGTTCATGGACACTTGTCATCACAATGCTCCATGACCACTTTCATCAAATTGCTCCATGATGCCTGTCATCACAGTGCTCCATGGCCTTTGTCATCAAAATTCTACATGGCCCCTGTAATAACAGTGCTTCATGACAACTTTTATCACAATGCTCCATGACCACTCTCATCACAATGCCTGATAAGACCTTTCATGACAATGCTCCATGGCCCTTCTCATCACAATATTCTATGACTTCTGTCATCACAATGCTCCATGCCCCTGTCATCACAATGCTCCAAAACCCTTGTCATCACAATATTCCATGATCCGTGTAATCATGATGATCCATGAACAATTTCCGTACAATGCTCCAGTACCCCTTTCATTAAAATGCTCCATGGCACTTGTCATCACAATGCTCCAGGAATCCTTCCCGCCCAATAATCCATGACCTGTTTCCCCACAATTCTCCAGGACCGCTTTCATCACAATGCTCCATTCCCTTGTCATCTCATTGTTTCATAGCCCCTGTAATCACAATGATCCATGCCCTTGTCATCAAAATGCTCCAGAACTTTTGTCATCACTATGCTCCATGCCCATGTCATCACAGTGCTGCATGACCCCTGTCTTCACAATGCTGCATGACCCCTGTCATCACAATGCTCCATGCCCGTATCATCACAATGCTCCATTACCCATGTCATCGTAGTGATCCTTGACACCTTTCATCACAATGCTCCATGACACCTGTCATCACAGTGCTCCGTGGTCTTAGTCATCACAATGCTCCATGACCACTATCATCACCATGCCCCATGACCACAGTCATCACAATGCTCCATAGCCCTTGTTATCACAATGCTCCATGATCCCTGTTATCACAATGTGCCATGACTCTTGTCATCAAAATGCCTCATGATCCATTTAATCACAATGCTCCATGACTCCTTTCATCACATGCTCCATGATACTTGTCATTACACTGCCCCATGACCTTTTTCATAACAATGCTCCATGATACCAGTCATCGCAATGCTCCATGACCATTGTCGTCACAATGCTCCATGACCCTTTCAACACAATGCTCCATGACAACTGTCATCACAATGCTCCATGGCCTTTGTCATCACAATTATAGATGGCACCTGTAATCACAGTGCTCCATGACCCCTTTCATCACAATGCTCCATGACCACTGTCATCACAATCCCCCATGACCCCTGTCATCACAGTGCTTCATGGCCCCTGTCATTACAATGCTCCATGACCACTGTCATCACAATGTTCCATGATCACTGTAATCACAATGACCCATGAGATCTTTCCTCAGAAGGCTCCAGTACGCCTGTCATCACAAGGCTGCAATGCCCATCTCATCACAATGCTCCATGATCCCTGTCAGCACAACTTTAAATGACAATTGTCATCACAATGCTCCATGACACCTGTCATCACAATGTTGCCTGCCCATGTCATCAAAATGCTCCATGTCCCCTGTAATCACAATGTTCTATTACACCTGTCATCACAAAGTTCCCTGCACATGTCATCACAATGCTCCATTACTAATGTAATCAAAATGTTCGCCTGCCCTTGTCATCAAAATGCTCCATGACCCCTTTAATCACAATGCTCCATGAACCCTGTCATCACAATGTTCCATGACAGTTGTCATCACAATGCTCCATGACCCCTGTAATCACAATGCTCCATGCCCTTGTCATCACAATGCTCCAGAACTCTTGTCATCATAATGATGTATGCCCATTTCATCACAAAGGTCCATGATACTTGTCATCACAATGCTCCTTGGCCTTTGTCATCACCATGTTCCATGGCCCCTGTCATCACAGTGCTCCATGATACCTTTCATCACAATTCTATTTGACCACTGTCATCACAATGCCCCAAGACACATGTCATCACAATTCGCCATGGTCCTTGTCATCAAAATGATCCATGACCACTTACATCACAATGCTCCTCGACTCCTGTCATCACAATGCTCCATAGGCTATGCATTCGCAATGCTACACGGTCCCTGTAATCACATTGCTCCATGATTCATTTCATCACAATGCTCTATGGCCACTGTCATCACAATGCCACATTATACCTGTCATCACAATGCTCCATGGCCCCTGTCAGCACAATGTTCCATGACAGATGTCATCACTATCCTCCATGGACCCTGTAATCACAATGCTCCATTCCCTTGTCAACGCAATGCTCCAGAACCCTTGTCATCATAATGCTCCATGACCGTCTCATCACAATTCTCCATGACACTTTTCATCAAAATGCTCCATGGCCTTTGTCATCACAATGCTCCATGGCCCCTGTTATCACAGTGATCCATGGTACCATTCCTCACAATGCTTGATAACCTCTGTCATCACAATGCCCGATGACACCTGTCATCACAATTCGCCATGGCCCTTGTCATCACAATGCTCCATGATCCATGTCATTGCACTGTTCCTGGACACTAATCATCACAATGAACTATGACCACATTCATCAGAATGCTCCATGACCCCTGTCATCACAGTGCTCCGTGATATCTTTCATCATAATGATAGATGACCACTGTCATCACAGTGCTCCATGACACCTGTCATCAGAATTGGCCATGGCCCTTGTCATAACAATGCTCCAGGACACTTGTCTTCACAATGTTCCATGGCGCATTTCATCACAATGCTCCATGACCACTTTCATCAAATTGCTCCATGATGCCTGTCATCACAGTGCTCCAATGCCTTTGTCATCAAAATTCTACATGGCCCCTGTAATAACAGTGCTTCATGACAACTTTTATCACAATGCTCCATGACCACTCTCATCACAATGCCAGATAAGACCTTTCATGACAATGCTCCATGCCCCTGTCATCACAATGCTCCAAAACCCTTGTCATCACAATATTCCATGATCCGTGTAATCATGATAATCCATGAACCATTTCCGTACAATGCTCCAGTACCCCTTTCATTAAAATGCTCCATGGCACTTGTCATCACAATGCTCCAGGAATCCTTCCAGCCCAATAATCCATGACCTGTTTCCTCACAATTCTCCAGGACCGCTTTCATCACAATGCTCCATTCCCTTGTCATCTCATTGTTTCATGGCCCCTGTAATCACAATGATCCATGCCCTTGTCATCAAAATGCTCCAGAACTTTTGTCATCACTATGCTCCATGCCCATGTCATCACAATGCTGCATGACCCCTGTCTTCACAATGCTGCATGACCCCTGTCATCACAATGCTCCTTGGTATATTTCATCACAATTCTAGATGACCACTGTCATCACAGTGCTCCACGGCCCCTGTCATCAGAGTCCTCCATGATACCTTTCATCACAATTCTACATGACAACTGTCATCAAAATGCCCCATGACACCTGTCATCACACTTCGCCATGGCACTTGTCATCACAATGCTCCATGAACCATGTCACCACAATGTTCATGGACACATGTCATCACAATGCTCCATGACAACTTACATCACCATGCTCCTTGACCACTGTCATTTCATTGCTCCATGGACTATGCATTCACAATGCTCCATGGCACCTGTAATCACATTGCTCCATGATCCTTTTCATCACAATGCTCTATGACCACTGTCATCACAAGGCCACATGACACCTGTCATCACAATGCTCTATGGCCTCTGTCAGCACAATGTTCCATGACAGATCTCATCACAATGATCCATGACCGCTGTCATCACAATGTTCCCTGCCCTTGTCATCTCAATGCTCCCTGGCCCCTGTAATCACAATGCTCCATACCCTTGTAATCGCAATGCTCCAGATCACTTCTCATCATAATGCTTCATGCCCGTGTCATCACAATGCTCCATGGCCCCTGTCATCACAGTGCTCCGTGATACCTTTAATCATAATGATAGATGACCACTGTCATCACAGTGCTCCATGACACCTGTCATCAGAATTGGCCATGGCCCTTGTCATAACAATGCTCCAGGACACTTGTCTTCACAATGTTCCATGGTGCATTTCATCACAATGCTCCATGACCACTTTCATCAAATTGCTCCATGATGCCTGTCATCACAGTGCTCCATGGCCTTTGTCATCAAAATTCTACATGGCCCCTGTAATAACAGTGCTTCATGACAACTTTTATCACAAGGCTCCATGACCACTCTCATCAAAATGCCAGATAAGACCTTTCATGACAATGCTCCATGGCCCTTGTCATCACAATATTCTATGACTTCTGTCATCACAATGCTCCATGCCCCTGTCATCACAATGCCCCATCACCCCTGCTATTACAGTGCTCCATGGCCCCTATTATCACAGTGCTCCATGTTACCTTTCATCACAATTCTAGATGACCACTGTCATCACAATGCCCCATGACACCTGTCATCACATTTCGCCATGGCCCTTCTCATCACAATGCTCCATGATCTATGTCATCACACTGTTCCTGGACACTTATCATCACAATGAACTATGACCACACTCATCAGAAGGCTCCATGACCCCTGTCATCACAGTGCTCCATGGCCTATGCATTCAAAATGCTCCATGGCCCGTGTAATCATATTGTTCCATGATCCCCTTCATCACAATGCTCCATGACCCCTGTCATCACAATGCTCGAAGACCCTTGTCATCACAATGCTCCATGGTCCCTATAATCACAATGCTCCATGCACTTGTCATCACAGTGCTCCAGAATTCTTGTCATCAAAATATTCCATGGCCTTTGTCATCACAATGCACCATGACCCCTGTCATCACAATGCTTGATGAACTTTGTCATCACAATGTTCCATGAACCGTTTCGTCACGAGGTTCCGGGACCCTTGTCATCACAATGATCCATGACCACTGTCATCTCAATGCTCCATGACCTTTGTATTCACAATGCTCCATGGCCCCTGTAATTGCAGTGCTCCACGACCCCTGTTATCAAAATGCTCCGTTGTATATTTCATCACAATTCTAGATGACCACTCTCATCACTGTGCTCCAGAAACCCTGTCATCAGAGTCCTCCATGCTACCTTTCCACAGAATTCTATATGACCAGTGTCATCACAATTCGCCATGGCACTTGTCATCACAATGCTCCATAAACCATGTCATCACAATGTTCATGGACACTTGTCATCACAATGCTCCATGACCACTTTCATCAAATTGCTCCATGATGCCTGTCATCACAGTGCTCCATGGCCTTTGTCATCAAAATTCTACATGGCCCCTGTAATAACAGTGCTTCATGACAACTTTTATCACAATGCTCCATGACCACTCTCATCACAATGCCTGATAAGACCTTTCATGACAATGCTCCATGGCCCTTCTCATCACAATATTCTATGACTTCTTTCATCACAATGCTCCATGCCCCTGTCATCACAATGCTCCAAAACCCTTGTCATCACAATATTCCATGATCCGTGTAATCATGATGATCCATGAACCATTTCCGTACAATGCTCCAGTACCCCTTTCATTAAAATGCTCCATGGCACTTGTCATCACAATGCTCCAGGAATCCTTCCCGCCCAATAATCCATGACCTGTTTCCCCACAATTCTCCAGGACCGCTTTCATCACAATGCTCCATTCCCTTGTCATCTCATTGTTTCATAGCCCCTGTAATCACAATGATCCATGCCCTTGTCATCAAAATGCTCCAGAACTTTTGTCATCACTATGCTCCATGCCCATGTCATCACAGTGCTGCATGACCCCTGTCTTCACAATGCTGCATGACCCCTGTCATCACAATGCTCCATGCCCGTATCATCACAATGCTCCATTACCCATGTCATCGTAGTGATCCTTGACACCTTTCATCACAATGCTCCATGACACCTGTCATCACAGTGCTCCGTGGTCTTAGTCATCACAATGCTCCATGACCACTATCATCACCATGCCCCATGACCACAGTCATCACAATGCTCCATAGCCCTTGTTATCACAATGCTCCATGATCCCTGTTATCACAATGTGCCATGACTCTTGTCATCAAAATGCCTCATGATCCATTTAATCACAATGCTCCATGACTCCTTTCATCACATGCTCCATGATACTTGTCATTACACTGCCCCATGACCTTTTTCATAACAATGCTCCATGATACCAGTCATCACAATGCTCCATGACCATTGTCGTCACAATGCTCCATGCCCCTTTCATCACAATGCTCCATGGCCTTTGTCATCACAATTATAGATGGCACCTGTAATCACAGTGCTCCATGACCCCTTTCATCACAATGCTCCATGACCACTGTGATCACAATCCCCCATGACCCCTGTCATCACAATGCTTCATGGCCCCTGTCATTACAATGCTCCATGACCACTGTCATCACAATGTTCCATGATCACTGTAATCACAATGACCCATGAGATCTTTCCTCAGAAGGCTCCAGTACGCCTGTCATCACAAGGCTGCAATGCCCATCTCATCACAATGCTCCATGATCCCTGTCAGCACAACTTTAAATGACAATTGTCATCACAATGCTCCATGACACCTGTCATCACAATGTTGCCTGCCCATGTCATCAAAATGCTCCATGTCCCCTGTAATCACAATGTTCTATTACACCTGTCATCACAAAGTTCCCTGCACATGTCATCACAATGCTCCATTACTAATGTAATCAAAATGTTCGCCTGCCCTTGTCATCAAAATGCTCCATGACCCCTTTAATCACAATGCTCCATGAACCCTGTCATCACAATGTTCCATGACAGTTGTCATCACAATGCTCCATGACCCCTGTAATCACAATGCTCCATGCCCTTGTCATCACAATGCTCCAGAACTCTTGTCATCATAATGATGTATGCCCATTTCATCACAAAGGTCCATGATACTTGTCATCACAATGCTCCATGGCCCCTGTTATTACAGTGATCCATGGTACCATTCCTCACAATGCTTGATAACCTCTGTCATCACAATGCCCGATGACACCTGTCATCACAATTCGCCATGGCCCTTGTCATCACAATGCTCCATGATCCATGTCATTGCACTGTTCCTGGACACTAATCATCACAATGAACTATGACCACATTCATCAGAATGCTCCATGACCCCTGTCATCACAGTGCTCCGTGATATCTTTCATCATAATGATAGATGACCACTGTCATCACAGTGCTCCATGACACCTCTCATCAGAATTGGCCATGGCCCTTGTCATAACAATGCTCCAGGACACTTGTCTTCACAATGTTCCATGGCGCATTTCATCACAATGCTCCATGACCACTTTCATCAAATTGCTCCATGATGCCTGTCATCACAGTGCTCCAATGCCTTTGTCATCAAAATTCTACATGGCCCCTGTAATAACAGTGCTTCATGACAACTTTTATCACAATGCTCCATGACCACTCTCATCACAATGCCAGATAAGAACTTTCATGACAATGCTCCATGGCCCTTGTCATCACAATATTCTATGACTTCTGTCATCACAATGCCCCATGCCCCTGTCATCACAATGCTCCAAAACCCTTGTCATCACAATATTCCATGATCCGTGTAATCATGATGATCCATGAACCATTTCCGTACAATGCTCCAGTACCCCTTTCATTAAAATGCTCCATGGCACTTGTCATCACAATGCTCCAGGAATCCTTCCCGCCCAATAATCCATGACCTGTTTCCCCACAATTCTCCAGGACCGCTTTCATCACAATGCTCCATTCCCTTGTCATCTCATTGTTTCATAGCCCCTGTAATCACAATGATCCATGCCCTTGTCATCAAAATGCTCCAGAACTTTTGTCATCACTATGCTCCATGCCCATGTCATCACAGTGCTGCATAACCCCTGTCTTCACAATGCTGCATGACCCCTGTCATCACAATGCTCCATGCCCGTATCATCACAATGCTCCATTACCCATGTCATCGTAGTGATCCTTGACACCTTTCATCACAATGCTCCATGACACCTGTCATCACAGTGCTCCGTGGTCTTAGTCATCACAATGCTCCATGACCACTATCATCACCATGCCCCATGACCACAGTCATCACAATGCTCCATAGCCCTTGTCATCACAATGCTCCATGATCCCTGTTATCACAATGTGCCATGACTCTTGTCATCAAAATGCCTCATGATCCATTTAATCACAATGCTCCATGACTCCTTTCATTACATGCTCCATGATACTTGGCATTACACTGCCCCATGACCTTTTTCATAACAATGCTCCATGATACCAGTCATCACAATGCTCCATGACCATTGTCGTCACAATGCTCCATGCCCCTTTCATCACAATGCTCCATGGCCTTTGTCATCACAATTATAGATGGCACCTGTAATCACAGTGCTCCATGACCCCTTTCATCACAATGCTCCATGACCACTGTCATCACAATCCCCCATGACCCCTGTCATCACAATGCTTCATGGCCCCTGTCATTACAATGCTCCATGACCACTGTCATCACAATGTTCCATGATCACTGTAATCACAATGACCCATGAGATCTTTCCTCAGAAGGCTCCAGTACGCCTGTCATCACAAGGCTGCAATGCCCATCTCATCACAATGCTCCATGATCCCTGTCAGCACAACTTTAAATGACAATTGTCATCACAATGCTCCATGACACCTGTCATCACAATGTTGCCTGCCCATGTCATCAAAATGCTCCATTACTAATGTAATCAAAATGTTCGCCTGCCCTTGTCATCAAAATGCTCCATGACCCCTTTAATCACAATGCTCCATGAACCCTGTCATCACAATGTTCCATGACAGTTGTCATCACAATGCTCCATGCCCTTGTCATCACAATGCTCCAGAACTCTTGTCATCATAATGATGTATGCCCATTTCATCACAAAGGTCCATGATACTTGTCATCACAATGCTCCTTGGCCTTTGTCATCACCATGTTCCATGGCCCCTGTCATCACAGTGCTCCATGATACCTTTCATCACAATTCTATTTGACCACTGTCATCACAATGCCCCAAGACACATGTCATCACAATTCGCCATGGTCCTTGTCATCACAATGCTCCATGACCCGTGTCATCACAATGGTCCAGGACACTTGTCATCACAATGATCCATGACCACTTACATCACAATGCTCCTCGACTCCTGTCATCACAATGCTCCATAGGCTATGCATTCGCAATGCTACACGGTCCCTGTAATCACATTGCTCCATGATTCATTTCATCACAATGCTCTATGGCCACTGTCATCACAATGCCACATTATACCTGTCATCACAATGCTCCATGGCCCCTGTCAGCACAATGTTCCATGACAGATGTCATCACTATCCTCCATGGACCCTGTAATCACAATGCTCCATTCCCTTGTCAACGCAATGCTCCAGAACCCTTGTCATCATAATGCTCCATGACCGTCTCATCACAATTCTCCATGACACTTTATATCAAAATGCTCCATGGCCTTTGTCATCACAATGCTCCATGGCCCCTGTTATCACAGTGATCCATGGTACCATTCCTCACAATGCTTGATAACCTCTGTCATCACAATGCCCGATGACACCTGTCATCACAATTCGCCATGGCCCTTGTCATCACAATGCTCCATGATCCATGTCATTGCACTGTTCCTGGACACTAATCATCACAATGAACTATGACCACATTCATCAGAATGCTCCATGACCCCTGTCATCACAGTGCTCCGTGATATCTTTCATCATAATGATAGATGACCACTGTCATCACAGTGCTCCATGACACCTGTCATCAGAATTGGCCATGGCCCTTGTCATAACAATGCTCCAGGACACTTGTCTTCACAATGTTCCATGGCGCATTTCATCACAATGCTCCATGACCACTTTCATCAAATTGCTCCATGATGCCTGTCATCACAGTGCTCCAATGCCTTTGTCATCAAAATTCTACATGGCCCCTGTAATAACAGTGCTTCATGACAACTTTTATCACAATGCTCCATGACCACTCTCATCACAATGCCAGATAAGACCTTTCATGACAATGCTCCATGCCCCTGTCATCACAATGCTCCAAAACCCTTGTCATCACAATATTCCATGATCCGTGTAATCATGATAATCCATGAACCATTTCCGTACAATGCTCCAGTACCCCTTTCATTAAAATGCTCCATGGCACTTGTCATCACAATGCTCCAGGAATCCTTCCAGCCCAATAATCCATGACCTGTTTCCTCACAATTCTCCAGGACCGCTTTCATCACAATGCTCCATTCCCTTGTCATCTCATTGTTTCATGGCCCCTGTAATCACAATGATCCATGCCCTTGTCATCAAAATGCTCCAGAACTTTTGTCATCACTATGCTCCATGCCCATGTCATCACAATGCTGCATGACCCCTGTCTTCACAATGCTGCATGACCCCTGTCATCACAATGCTCCTTGGTATATTTCATCACAATTCTAGATGACCACTGTCATCACAGTGCTCCACGGCCCCTGTCATCAGAGTCCTCCATGATACCTTTCATCACAATTCTACATGACAACTGTCATCAAAATGCCCCATGACACCTGTCATCACACTTCGCCATGGCACTTGTCATCACAATGCTCCATGAACCATGTCACCACAATGTTCATGGACACATGTCATCACAATGCTCCATGACAACTTACATCACCATGCTCCTTGACCACTGTCATTTCATTGCTCCATGGACTATGCATTCACAATGCTCCATGGCACCTGTAATCACATTGCTCCATGATCCTTTTCATCACAATGCTCTATGACCACTGTCATCACAAGGCCACATGACACCTGTCATCACAATGCTCTATGGCCTCTGTCAGCACAATGTTCCATGACAGATCTCATCACAATGATCCATGACCGCTGTCATCACAATGTTCCCTGCCCTTGTCATCTCAATGCTCCCTGGCCCCTGTAATCACAATGCTCCATACCCTTGTAATCGCAATGCTCCAGATCACTTCTCATCATAATGCTTCATGCCCGTGTCATCACAATGCTCCATGGCCCCTGTCATCACAGTGCTCCGTGATACCTTTAATCATAATGATAGATGACCACTGTCATCACAGTGCTCCATGACACCTGTCATCAGAATTGGCCATGGCCCTTGTCATAACAATGCTCCAGGACACTTGTCTTCACAATGTTCCATGGTGCATTTCATCACAATGCTCCATGACCACTTTCATCAAATTGCTCCATGATGCCTGTCATCACAGTGCTCCATGGCCTTTGTCATCAAAATTCTACATGGCCCCTGTAATAACAGTGCTTCATGACAACTTTTATCACAAGGCTCCATGACCACTCTCATCAAAATGCCAGATAAGACCTTTCATGACAATGCTCCATGGCCCTTGTCATCACAATATTCTATGACTTCTGTCATCACAATGCTCCATGCCCCTGTCATCACAATGCCCCATCACCCCTGCTATTACAGTGCTCCATGGCCCCTATTATCACAGTGCTCCATGTTACCTTTCATCACAATTCTAGATGACCACTGTCATCACAATGCCCCATGACACCTGTCATCACATTTCGCCATGGCCCTTCTCATCACAATGCTCCATGATCTATGTCATCACACTGTTCCTGGACACTTATCATCACAATGAACTATGACCACACTCATCAGAAGGCTCCATGACCCCTGTCATCACAGTGCTCCATGGCCTATGCATTCAAAATGCTCCATGGCCCGTGTAATCATATTGTTCCATGATCCCCTTCATCACAATGCTCCATGACCCCTGTCATCACAATGCTCGAAGACCCTTGTCATCACAATGCTCCATGGTCCCTATAATCACAATGCTCCATGCACTTGTCATCACAGTGCTCCAGAATTCTTGTCATCAAAATATTCCATGGCCTTTGTCATCACAATGCACCATGACCCCTGTCATCACAATGCTTGATGAACTTTGTCATCACAATGTTCCATGAACCGTTTCGTCACGAGGTTCCGGGACCCTTGTCATCACAATGATCCATGACCACTGTCATCTCAATGCTCCATGACCTTTGTATTCACAATGCTCCATGGCCCCTGTAATTGCAGTGCTCCACGACCCCTGTTATCAAAATGCTCCGTTGTATATTTCATCACAATTCTAGATGACCACTCTCATCACTGTGCTCCAGAAACCCTGTCATCAGAGTCCTCCATGCTACCTTTCCACAGAATTCTATATGACCAGTGTCATCACAATTCGCCATGGCACTTGTCATCACAATGCTCCATAAACCATGTCATCACAATGTTCATGGACACTTGTCATCACAATGCTCCATGACCACTTTCATCAAATTGCTCCATGATGCCTGTCATCACAGTGCTCCATGGCCTTTGTCATCAAAATTCTACATGGCCCCTGTAATAACAGTGCTTCATGACAACTTTTATCACAATGCTCCATGACCACTCTCATCACAATGCCTGATAAGACCTTTCATGACAATGCTCCATGGCCCTTCTCATCACAATATTCTATGACTTCTTTCATCACAATGCTCCATGCCCCTGTCATCACAATGCTCCAAAACCCTTGTCATCACAATATTCCATGATCCGTGTAATCATGATGATCCATGAACCATTTCCGTACAATGCTCCAGTACCCCTTTCATTAAAATGCTCCATGGCACTTGTCATCACAATGCTCCAGGAATCCTTCCCGCCCAATAATCCATGACCTGTTTCCCCACAATTCTCCAGGACCGCTTTCATCACAATGCTCCATTCCCTTGTCATCTCATTGTTTCATAGCCCCTGTAATCACAATGATCCATGCCCTTGTCATCAAAATGCTCCAGAACTTTTGTCATCACTATGCTCCATGCCCATGTCATCACAGTGCTGCATGACCCCTGTCTTCACAATGCTGCATGACCCCTGTCATCACAATGCTCCATGCCCGTATCATCACAATGCTCCATTACCCATGTCATCGTAGTGATC
The DNA here is from genome assembly GCF_965194825.1 of Balaenoptera physalus. Lineage (NCBI taxonomy): Eukaryota > Metazoa > Chordata > Mammalia > Artiodactyla > Balaenopteridae > Balaenoptera > Balaenoptera physalus. Next base: position 537,852 of record NW_028126151.1, read on the forward strand.
CTTGACACCTTTCATCACAATGCTCCATGACACCTGTCATCACAGTGCTCCGTGGTCTTAGTCATCACAATGCTCCATGACCACTATCATCACCATGCCCCATGACCACAGTCATCACAATGCTCCATAGCCCTTGTTATCACAATGCTCCATGATCCCTGTTATCACAATGTGCCATGACTCTTGTCATCAAAATGCCTCATGATCCATTTAATCACAATGCTCCATGACTCCTTTCATCACATGCTCCATGATACTTGTCATTACACTGCCCCATGACCTTTTTCATAACAATGCTCCATGATACCAGTCATCACAATGCTCCATGACCATTGTCGTCACAATGCTCCATGCCCCTTTCATCACAATGCTCCATGGCCTTTGTCATCACAATTATAGATGGCACCTGTAATCACAGTGCTCCATGACCCCTTTCATCACAATGCTCCATGACCACTGTGATCACAATCCCCCATGACCCCTGTCATCACAATGCTTCATGGCCCCTGTCATTACAATGCTCCATGACCACTGTCATCACAATGTTCCATGATCACTGTAATCACAATGACCCATGAGATCTTTCCTCAGAAGGCTCCAGTACGCCTGTCATCACAAGGCTGCAATGCCCATCTCATCACAATGCTCCATGATCCCTGTCAGCACAACTTTAAATGACAATTGTCATCACAATGCTCCATGACACCTGTCATCACAATGTTGCCTGCCCATGTCATCAAAATGCTCCATGTCCCCTGTAATCACAATGTTCTATTACACCTGTCATCACAAAGTTCCCTGCACATGTCATCACAATGCTCCATTACTAATGTAATCAAAATGTTCGCCTGCCCTTGTCATCAAAATGCTCCATGACCCCTTTAATCACAATGCTCCATGAACCCTGTCATCACAATGTTCCATGACAGTTGTCATCACAATGCTCCATGACCCCTGTAATCACAATGCTCCATGCCCTTGTCATCACAATGCTCCAGAACTCTTGTCATCATAATGATGTATGCCCATTTCATCACAAAGGTCCATGATACTTGTCATCACAATGCTCCATGGCCCCTGTTATTACAGTGATCCATGGTACCATTCCTCACAATGCTTGATAACCTCTGTCATCACAATGCCCGATGACACCTGTCATCACAATTCGCCATGGCCCTTGTCATCACAATGCTCCATGATCCATGTCATTGCACTGTTCCTGGACACTAATCATCACAATGAACTATGACCACATTCATCAGAATGCTCCATGACCCCTGTCATCACAGTGCTCCGTGATATCTTTCATCATAATGATAGATGACCACTGTCATCACAGTGCTCCATGACACCTCTCATCAGAATTGGCCATGGCCCTTGTCATAACAATGCTCCAGGACACTTGTCTTCACAATGTTCCATGGCGCATTTCATCACAATGCTCCATGACCACTTTCATCAAATTGCTCCATGATGCCTGTCATCACAGTGCTCCAATGCCTTTGTCATCAAAATTCTACATGGCCCCTGTAATAACAGTGCTTCATGACAACTTTTATCACAATGCTCCATGACCACTCTCATCACAATGCCAGATAAGAACTTTCATGACAATGCTCCATGGCCCTTGTCATCACAATATTCTATGACTTCTGTCATCACAATGCCCCATGCCCCTGTCATCACAATGCTCCAAAACCCTTGTCATCACAATATTCCATGATCCGTGTAATCATGATGATCCATGAACCATTTCCGTACAATGCTCCAGTACCCCTTTCATTAAAATGCTCCATGGCACTTGTCATCACAATGCTCCAGGAATCCTTCCCGCCCAATAATCCATGACCTGTTTCCCCACAATTCTCCAGGACCGCTTTCATCACAATGCTCCATTCCCTTGTCATCTCATTGTTTCATAGCCCCTGTAATCACAATGATCCATGCCCTTGTCATCAAAATGCTCCAGAACTTTTGTCATCACTATGCTCCATGCCCATGTCATCACAGTGCTGCATAACCCCTGTCTTCACAATGCTGCATGACCCCTGTCATCACAATGCTCCATGCCCGTATCATCACAATGCTCCATTACCCATGTCATCGTAGTGATCCTTGACACCTTTCATCACAATGCTCCATGACACCTGTCATCACAGTGCTCCGTGGTCTTAGTCATCACAATGCTCCATGACCACTATCATCACCATGCCCCATGACCACAGTCATCACAATGCTCCATAGCCCTTGTCATCACAATGCTCCATGATCCCTGTTATCACAATGTGCCATGACTCTTGTCATCAAAATGCCTCATGATCCATTTAATCACAATGCTCCATGACTCCTTTCATTACATGCTCCATGATACTTGGCATTACACTGCCCCATGACCTTTTTCATAACAATGCTCCATGATACCAGTCATCACAATGCTCCATGACCATTGTCGTCACAATGCTCCATGCCCCTTTCATCACAATGCTCCATGGCCTTTGTCATCACAATTATAGATGGCACCTGTAATCACAGTGCTCCATGACCCCTTTCATCACAATGCTCCATGACCACTGTCATCACAATCCCCCATGACCCCTGTCATCACAATGCTTCATGGCCCCTGTCATTACAATGCTCCATGACCACTGTCATCACAATGTTCCATGATCACTGTAATCACAATGACCCATGAGATCTTTCCTCAGAAGGCTCCAGTACGCCTGTCATCACAAGGCTGCAATGCCCATCTCATCACAATGCTCCATGATCCCTGTCAGCACAACTTTAAATGACAATTGTCATCACAATGCTCCATGACACCTGTCATCACAATGTTGCCTGCCCATGTCATCAAAATGCTCCATTACTAATGTAATCAAAATGTTCGCCTGCCCTTGTCATCAAAATGCTCCATGACCCCTTTAATCACAATGCTCCATGAACCCTGTCATCACAATGTTCCATGACAGTTGTCATCACAATGCTCCATGCCCTTGTCATCACAATGCTCCAGAACTCTTGTCATCATAATGATGTATGCCCATTTCATCACAAAGGTCCATGATACTTGTCATCACAATGCTCCTTGGCCTTTGTCATCACCATGTTCCATGGCCCCTGTCATCACAGTGCTCCATGATACCTTTCATCACAATTCTATTTGACCACTGTCATCACAATGCCCCAAGACACATGTCATCACAATTCGCCATGGTCCTTGTCATCACAATGCTCCATGACCCGTGTCATCACAATGGTCCAGGACACTTGTCATCACAATGATCCATGACCACTTACATCACAATGCTCCTCGACTCCTGTCATCACAATGCTCCATAGGCTATGCATTCGCAATGCTACACGGTCCCTGTAATCACATTGCTCCATGATTCATTTCATCACAATGCTCTATGGCCACTGTCATCACAATGCCACATTATACCTGTCATCACAATGCTCCATGGCCCCTGTCAGCACAATGTTCCATGACAGATGTCATCACTATCCTCCATGGACCCTGTAATCACAATGCTCCATTCCCTTGTCAACGCAATGCTCCAGAACCCTTGTCATCATAATGCTCCATGACCGTCTCATCACAATTCTCCATGACACTTTATATCAAAATGCTCCATGGCCTTTGTCATCACAATGCTCCATGGCCCCTGTTATCACAGTGATCCATGGTACCATTCCTCACAATGCTTGATAACCTCTGTCATCACAATGCCCGATGACACCTGTCATCACAATTCGCCATGGCCCTTGTCATCACAATGCTCCATGATCCATGTCATTGCACTGTTCCTGGACACTAATCATCACAATGAACTATGACCACATTCATCAGAATGCTCCATGACCCCTGTAATCACAGTGCTCCGTGATATCTTTCATCATAATGATAGATGACCACTGTCATCACAGTGCTCCATGACACCTCTCATCAGAATTGGCCATGGCCCTTGTCATAACAATGCTCCAGGACACTTGTCTTCACAATGTTCCATGGCGCATTTCATCACAATGCTCCATGACCACTTTCATCAAATTGCTCCATGATGCCTGTCATCACAGTGCTCCAATGCCTTTGTCATCAAAATTCTACATGGCCCCTGTAATAACAGTGCTTCATGACAACTTTTATCACAATGCTCCATGACCACTCTCATCACAATGCCAGATAAGACCTTTCATGACAATGCTCCATGGCCCTTGTCATCACAATATTCTATGACTTCTGTCATCACAATGCTCCATGCCCCTGTCATCACAATGCTCCAAAACCCTTGTCATCACAATATTCCATGATCCGTGTAATCATGATGATCCATGAACCATTTCCGTACAATGCTCCAGTACCCCTTTCATTAAAATGCTCCATGGCACTTGTCATCACAATGCTCCAGGAATCCTTCCCGCCCAATAATCCATGACCTGTTTCCCCACAATTCTCCAGGACCGCTTTCATCACAATGCTCCATTCCCTTGTCATCTCATTGTTTCATGGCCCCTGTAATCACAATGATCCATGCCCTTGTCATCAAAATGCTCCAGAACTTTTGTCATCACTATGCTCCATGCCCATGTCATCACAATGCTGAGTGACCCCTGTCTTCACAATGCAGCATGACCCCTGTCATCACAATGCTCCATGTCCGTATCATCACAATGCTCCATTACTCATGTCATCGTAGTGATCCATAACCCATTTCATCACCATGCCCCATGACCCCAGTCATCACAATGCTCCATAGCCCTTGTCATCACAATGCTCCATGATCCCTGTCATCACAATGTGCCATGACTCTTGTCATCATAATGCCTCATGATCCATTTAATCACAATGCTCCATGACTCCTTTCATCACATGCTCCCTGATACTTGTCATCACAATGCTCCATGACCCGTGTCATCACAATGGTCCAGGACACTTGTCATCACAATGATCCATGACCACTTACATCACAATGCTCCTCGACTCCTGTCATCACAATGCTCCATAGGCTACGCATTCACAATGCTACACGGTCCCTGTAATCACATTGCTCCATGATTCATTTCATCACAATGCTCTATGGCCACTGTCATCACAATGCCACATTATACCTGTCATCACAATGCTCCATGGCCCCTGTCAGCACAATGTTCCATGACAGATGTCATCACTATCCTCCATGGACCCTGTAATCACAATGCTCCATTCCCTTGTCAACGCAATGCTCCAGAACCCTTGTCATCATAATGCTCCATGACCGTCTCATCACAATTCTCCATGACACTTTTCATCAAAATGCTCCATGGCCTTTGTCATCACAATGCTCCATGGCCCCTGTTATCACAGTGATCCATGGTACCATTCATCACAATGCTTGATAACCTCTGTCATCACAATGCCCGATGACACCTGTCATCACAATTCGCCATGGCCCTTGTCATCACAATGCTCCATGATCCATGTCATTGCACTGTTCCTGGACACTAATCATCACAATGAACTATGACCACATTCATCAGAATGCTCCATGACCCCTGTCATCACAGTGCTCCGTGATATCTTTCATCATAATGATAGATGACCACTGTCATCACAGTGCTCCATGACACCTGTCATCAGAATTGGCCATGGCCCTTGTCATAACAATGCTCCAGGACACTTGTCTTCACAATGTTCCATGGCGCATTTCATCACAATGCTCTATGACCACTTTCATCAAATTGCTCCATGATGCCTGTCATCACAGTGCTCCAATGCCTTTGTCATCAAAATTCTACATGGCCCCTGTAATAACAGTGCTTCATGACAACTTTTATCACAATGCTCCATGACCACTCTCATCACAATGCCAGATAAGACCTTTCATGACAATGCCCCATGGCACTTGTCATCACAATATTCTATGACTTCTGTCATCACAATGCTCCATGCCCCTGTCATCACAATGCTCCAAAACCCTTGTCATCACAATATTCCATGATCCGTGTAATCATGATGATCCATGAACCATTTCCGTACAATGCTCCAGTACCCCTTTCATTAAAATGCTCCATGGCACTTGTCATCACAATGCTCCAGGAATCCTTCCAGCCCAATAATCCATGACCTGTTTCCTCACAATTCTCCAGGACCGCTTTCATCACAATGCTCCATTCCCTTGTCATCTCATTGTTTCATGGCCCCTGTAATCACAATGATCCATGCCCTTGTCATCAAAATGCTCCAGAACTTTTGTCATCACTATGCTCCATGCCCATGTCATCACAATGCTGCATGACCCCTGTCTTCACAATGCTGCATGACCCCTGTCATCACAATGCTCCATGCCCGTATCATCACAATGCTCCATTACCCATGTAATCGTAGTGATCCTTGACACCTTTCATCACAATGCTCCATGACACCTGTCATCACAGTGCTCCGTGGTCTTAGTCATCACAATGCTCCATGACCACTGTCATCACCATGCCCCATGACCACAGTCATCACAATGCTCCATAGCCCTTGTCATCACAATGCTCCATGATCCCTGTCATCACAATGTTCCATGACTCTTGTCACCAAAATGCCTCATGATCCATTTAATCACAATGCTCCATGACTCCTTTCATCACATGCTCCATGATACTTGTCATTACACTGCCCCATGACCTTTTTCATAACAATGCTCCATGATACCAGTCATCACAATGCTCCATGACCATTGTCGTCACAATGCTCCATGGCCTTTGTCATCACAATTATAGATGGCACCTGTAATCACAGTGCTCCATGACCCCTTTCATCACAATGCTCCATGACCACTGTCATCACAATCCCCCATGACCCCTGTCATCACAATGCTTCATGGCCCCTGTCATTACAATGCTCCATGACCACTGTCATCACAATGTTCCATGATCACTGTAATCACAATGACCCATGAGATCTTTCCTCAGAAGGCTCCAGTACGCCTGTCATCACAAGGCTGCAATGCCCGTCTCATCACAATGCTCCATGATCCCTGTCAGCACAACTTTAAATGACAATTGTCATCACAATGCTCCATGACACCTGTCATCACAATGTTGCCTGCCCATGTCATCAAAATGCTCCATGTCCCCTGTAATCACAATGTTCTATTACACCTGTCATCACAAAGTTCCCTGCACATGTCATCACAATGCTCCATTACCAATGTAATCAAAATGTTCGCCTGCCCTTGTCATCAAAATGCTCCATGACCCCTTTAATCACAATGCTCCATGAACCCTGTCATCACAATGTTCCATGACAGTTGTCATCACAATGCTCCATGACCCCTGTAATCACAATGCTCCATGCCCTTGTCATCACAATGCTCCAGAACTCTTGTCATCATAATGATGTATGCCCATTTCATCACAAAGGTCCATGATACTTGTCATCACAATGCTCCTTGGCCTTTGTCATCACCATGTTCCATGGTCCCTGTCATCACAGTGCTCCATGATACCTTTCATCACAATTCTATTTGACCACTGTCATCACAATGCCCCAAGACACATGTCATGACAATTCGCCATGGCCCTTGTCATCACAATGCTCCATGACCCGTGTCATCACAATGGTCCAGGACACTTGTCATCACAATGATCCATGACCACTTACATCACAATGCTCCTCGACTCCTGTCATCACAATGCTCCATAGGCTACGCATTCGCACTGCTACACGGTCCCTGTAATCACATTGCTCCATGATTCATTTCATCACAATGCTCTATGGCCACTGTCATCACAATGCCACATTATACCTGTCATCACAATGCTCCATGGCCGCTGTCAGCACAATGTTCCATGACAGATGTCATCACTATCCTCCATGGACCCTGTAATCACAATGCTCCATTCCCTTGTCAACGCAATGCTCCAGAACCCTTGTCATCATAATGCTCCATGACCGTCTCATCACAATTCTCCATGACACTTTTCATCAAAATGCTCCATGGCCTTTGTCATCACAATGCTCCATGGCCCCTGTTATCACAGTGATCCATGGTACCATTCATCACAATGCTTGATAACCTCTGTCATCACAATGCCCGATGACACCTGTCATCACAATTCGCCATGGCCCTTGTCATCACAATGCTCCATGATCCATGTCATTGCACTGTTCCTGGACACTAATCATCACAAGGAACTATGACCACATTCATCAGAATGCTCCATGACCCCTGTCATCACAGTGCTCCGTGATATCTTTCATCATAATGATAGATGACCATTGTCATCACAGTGCTCCATGACACCTCTCATCAGAATTGGCCATGGCCCTTGTCATAACAATGCTCCAGGACACTTGTCTTCACAATGTTCCATGGCGCATTTCATCACAATGCTCCATGACCACTTTCATCAAATTGCTCCATGATGCCTGTCATCACAGTGCTCCAATGCATTTGTCATCAAAATTCTACATGGCCCCTGTAATAACAGTGCTTCATGACAACTTTTATCACAATGCTCCATGACCACTCTCATCACAATGCCAGATAAGACCTTTCATGACAATGCCCCATGGCCCTTGTCATCACAATATTCTATGACTTCTGTCATCACAATGCTCCATGCCCCTGTCATCACAATGCTCCAAAACCCTTGTCATCACAATATTCCATGATCCGTGTAATCATGATGATCCATGAACCATTTCCGTACAATGCTCCAGTACCCCTTTCATTAAAATGCTCCATGGCACTTGTCATCACAATGCTCCAGGAATCCTTCCAGCCCAATAATCCATGACCTGTTTCCTCACAATTCTCCAGGACCGCTTTCATCACAATGCTCCATTCCCTTGTCATCTCATTGTTTCATGGCCCCTGTAATCACAATGATCCATGCCCTTGTCATCAAAATGCTCCAGAACTTTTGTCATCACTATGCTCCATGCCCATGTCATCACAATGCTGCATGACCCCTGTCTTCACAATGCTGCATGACCCCTGTCATCACAATGCTCCATGTCCGTATCATCACAATGCTCCATTACTCATGTCATCGTAGTGATCCATGACCCATTTCATCACAATGCTCCATGACACCTGTCATCACAATGCTCCGTGGTCTTCGTCGTCACAATGCTCCATGACCACTGACATCACCATGCCCCATGACCCCAGTCATCACAATGCTCCATAGCCCTTGTCATCACAATGCTCCATGATCCCTGTCATCACAATGTGCCATGACTCTTGTCATCAAAATGCCTCATGATCCATTTAATCACAATGCTCCATGACTCCTTTCATCACATGCTCCATGATACTTGTCATTACACTGCCCCATGACCTTTTTCATAACAATGCTCCATGATACCAGTCATCACAATGCTCCATGACCATTGTCGTCACAATGCTCCATGCCCCTTTCAACACAATGCTCCATGACAACTGTCATCACAATGCTCCATGGCCTTTGTCATCACAATTATAGATGGCACCTGTAATCACAGTGCTCCATGACCCCTTTCATCACAATGCTCCATGACCACTGTCATCACAATCCCCCATGACCCCTGTCATCACAATGCTTCATGGCCCCTGTCATTACAATGCTCCATGACCACTGTCATCACAATGTTCCATGATCACTGTAATCACAATGACCCATGAGATCTTTCCTCAGAAGGCTCCAGTACGCCTGTCATCACAAGGCTGCAATGCCCGTCTCATCACAATGCTCCATGATCCCTGTCAGCACAACTTTAAATGACAATTGTCATCACAATGCTCCATGACACCTGTCATCACAATGTTGCCTGCCCATGTCATCAAAATGCTCCATGTCCCCTGTAATCACAATGTTCTATTACACCTGTCATCACAAAGTTCCCTGCACATGTCATCACAATGCTCCATTACTAATGTAATCAAAATGTTCGCCTGCCCTTGTCATCAAAATGCTCCATGACCCCTTTAATCACAATGCTCCATGAACCCTGTCATCACAATGTTCCATGACAGTTGTCATCACAATGCTCCATGACCCCTGTAATCACAATGCTCCATGCCCTTGTCATCACAATGCTCCAGAACTCTTGTCATCATAATGATGTATGCCCATTTCATCACAAAGGTCCATGATACTTGTCATCACAATGCTCCTTGGCCTTTGTCATCACCATGTTCCATGGCCCCTGTCATCACAGTGCTCCATGATACCTTTCATCACAATTCTATTTGACCACTGTCATCACAATGCCCCAAGACACATGTCATGACAATTCGCCATGGCCCTTGTCATCACAATGCTCCATGACCCGTGTCATCACAATGGTCCAGGACACTTGTCATCACAATGATCCATGACCACTTACATCACAATGCTCCTCGACTCCTGTCATCACAATGCTCCATAGGCTACGCATTCGCAATGCTACACGGTCCCTGTAATCACATTGCTCCATGATTCATTTCATCACAATGCTCTATGGCCACTGTCATCACAATGCCACATTATACCTGTCATCACAATGCTCCATGGCCCCTGTCAGCACAATGTTCCATGACAGATGTCATCACTATCCTCCATGGACCCTGTAATCACAATGCTCCATTCCCTTGTCAACGCAATGCTCCAGAACCCTTGTCATCATAATGCTCCATGACCGTCTCATCACAATTCTCCATGACACTTTTCATCAAAATGCTCCATGGCCTTTGTCATCACAATGCTCCATGGCCCCTGTTATCACAGTGATCCATGGTACCATTCATCACAATGCTTGATAACCTCTGTCATCACAATGCCCGATGACACCTGTCATCACAATTCGCCATGGCCCTTGTCATCACAATGCTCCATGATCCATGTCATTGCACTGTTCCTGGACACTAATCATCACAATGAACTATGACCACATTCATCAGAATGCTCCATGACCCCTGTCATCACAGTGCTCCGTGATATCTTTCATCATAATGATAGATGACCACTGTCATCACAGTGCTCCATGACACCTGTCATCAGAATTGGCCATGGCCCTTGTCATAACAATGCTCCAGGACACTTGTCTTCACAATGTTCCATGGCGCATTTCATCACAATGCTCCATGACCACTTTCATCAAATTGCTCCATGATGCCTGTCATCACAGTGCTCCAATGCTTTTGTCATCAAAATTCTACATGGCCCCTGTAATAACAGTGCTTCATGACAACTTTTATCACAATGCTCCATGACCACTCTCATCACAATGCCAGATAAGACCTTTCATGACAATGCCCCATGGCCCTTGTCATCACAATATTCTATGACTTCTGTCATCACAATGCTCCATGCCCCTGTCATCACAATGCTCCAAAACCCTTGTCATCACAATATTCCATGATCCGTGTAATCATGATGATCCATGAACCATTTCCGTACAATGCTCCAGTACCCCTTTCATTAAAATGCTCCATGGCACTTGTCATCACAATGCTCCAGGAATCCTTCCAGCCCAATAATCCATGACCTGTTTCCTCACAATTCTCCAGGACCGCTTTCATCACAATGCTCCATTCCCTTGTCATCTCATTGTTTCATGGCCCCTGTAATCACAATGATCCATGCCCTTGTCATCAAAATGCTCCAGAACTTTTGTCATCACTATGCTCCATGCCCATGTCATCACAATGCTGCATGACCCCTGTCTTCACAATGCTGCATGACCCCTGTCATCACAATGCTCCATGTCCGTATCATCACAATGCTCCATTACTCATGTCATCGTAGTGATCCATGACCCATTTCATCACAATGCTCCATGACACCTGTCATCACAATGCTCCGTGGTCTTCGTCGTCACAATGCTCCATGACCACTGACATCACCATGCCCCATGACCCCAGTCATCACAATGCTCCATAGCCCTTGTCATCACAATGCTCCATGATCCCTGTCATCACAATGTGCCATGACTCTTGTCATCAAAATGCCTCATGATCCACTTAATCACAATGCTCCATGATTCCTTTCTTCACATGCTCCATGATACTTGTCATTACACTGCCCCATGACCTTTTTCATAACAATGCTCCATGATACCAGTCATCACAATGCTCCATGACCATTGTCGTCACAATGCTCCATGCCCCTTTCAACACAATGCTCCATGACAACTGTCATCACAATGCTCCATGGCCTTTGTCATCACAATTATAGATGGCACCTGTAATCACAGTGCTCCATGACCCCTTTCATCACAATGCTCCATGACCACTGTCATCACAATCCCCCATGACCCCTGTCATCACAATGCTTCATGGCCCCTGTCATTACAATGCTCCATGACCACTGTCATCACAATGTTCCATGATCACTGTAATCACAATGACCCATGAGATCTTTCCTCAGAAGGCTCCAGTACGCCTGTCATCACAAGGCTGCAATGCCCGTCTCATCACAATGCTCCATGATCCCTGTCAGCACAACTTTAAATGACAATTGTCATCACAATGCTCCATGACACCTGTCATCACAATGTTGCCTGCCCATGTCATCAAAATGCTCCATGTCCCCTGTAATCACAATGTTCTATTACACCTGTCATCACAAAGTTCCCTGCCCATGTCATCACAATGCTCCATTACCAATGTAATCAAAATGTTCGCCTGCCCTTGTCATCAAAATGCTCCATGACCCCTTTAATCACAATGCTCCATGAACCCTGTCATCACAATGTTCCATGACAGTTGTCATCACAATGCTCCATGACCCCTGTAATCACAATGCTCCATGCCCTTGTCATCACAATGCTCCAGAACTCTTGTCATCATAATGATGTATGCCCATTTCATCACAAAGGTCCATGATACTTGTCATCACAATGCTCCTTGGCCTTTGTCATCACCATGTTCCATGGCCCCTGTCATCACAGTGCTCCATGACACCTTTCATCACAATTCTATTTGACCACTGTCATCACAATGCCCCAAGACACATGTCATGACAATTCGCCATGGCCCTTGTCATCACAATGCTCCATGACCCGTGTCATCACAATGGTCCAGGACACTTGTCATCACAATGATCCATGACCACTTACATCACAATGCTCCTCGACTCCTGTCATCACAATGCTCCATAGCCTATGCATTCGCAATGCTACACGGTCCCTGTAATCACATTGCTCCATGATTCATTTCATCACAATGATCTATGGCCACTGTCATCACAATGCCACATTATACCTGTCATCACAATGCTCCATGGCCCCTGTCAGCACAATGTTCCATGACAGATGTCATCACTATCCTCCATGGACCCTGTAATCACAATGCTCCATTCCCTTGTCAACGCAATGCTCCAGAACTCTTGTCATCATAATGCTCCATGACCGTCTCATCACAATATTCCACGACACTTTTCATCAAAATGCTCCATGGCCTTTGTCATCACAATGCTCCATGGCCCCTGTTATCACAGTGATCCATGGTACCATTCATCACAATGCTTGATAACCTCTGTCATCACAATGCCCGATGACACCTGTCATCACAATTTGATATGGCCCTTGTCATCACAATGCTCCATGATCCATGTCATTGCACTGTTCCTGGACACTAATCATCACAATGAACTATGACCACATTCATCAGAATGCTCCATGACCCCTGTCATCACAGTGCTCCGTGATATCTTTCATCATAATGATAGATGACCACTGTCATCACAGTGCTCCATGACACCTGTCATCAGAATTGGCCATGGCCCTTGTCATAACAATGCTCCAGGACACTTGTCTTCACAATGTTCCATGGCGCATTTCATCACAATGCTCCATGACCACTTTCATCAAATTGCTCCATGATGCCTGTCATCACAGTGCTCCAATGCCTTTGTCATCAAAATTCTACATGGCCCTGTAATAACAGTGCTTCATGACAACTTTTATCACAATGCTCCATGACCACTCTCATCACAATGCCAGATAAGACCTTTCATGACAATGCCCCATGGCCCTTGTCATCACAATATTCTATGACTTCTGTCATCACAATGCTCCATGCCCCTGTCATCACAATGCTCCAAAACCCTTGTCATCACAATATTCCATGATCCGTGTAATCATGATGATCCATGAACCATTTCCGTACAATGCTCCAGTACCCCTTTCATTAAAATGCTCCATGGCACTTGTCATCACAATGCTCCAGGAATCCTTCCAGCCCAATAATCCATGACCTGTTTCCTCACAATTCTCCAGGACCGCTTTCATCACAATGCTCCATTCCCTTGTCATCTCATTGTTTCATGGCCCCTGTAATCACAATGATCCATGCCCTTGTCATCAAAATGCTCCAGAACTTTTGTCATCACTATGCTCCATGCCCATGTCATCACAATGCTGCATGACCCCTGTCTTCACAATGCTGCATGACCCCTGTCATCACAATGCTCCATGTCCGTATCATCACAATGCTCCATTACTCATGTCATCGTAGTGATCCATGACCCATTTCATCACAATGCTCCATGACACCTGTCATCACAATGCTCCGTGGTCTTCGTCATCACAATGCTCCATGACCACTGACATCACCATGCCCCATGACCCCAGTCATCACAATGCTCCATAGCCCTTGTCATCACAATGCTCCATGATCCCTGTCATCACAATGTGCCATGACTCTTGTCATCAAAATGCCTCATGATCCATTTAATCACAATGCTCCATGACTCCTTTCATCACATGCTCCATGATACTTGTCATTACACTGCCCCATGACCTTTTTCATAACAATGCTCCATGATACCAGTCATCACAATGCTCCATGACCATTGTCGTCACAATGCTCCATGGCCTTTGTCATCACAATTATAGATGGCACCTGTAATCACAGTGCTCCATGACCCCTTTCATCACAATGCTCCATGACCACTGTCATCACAATCCCCCATGACCCCTGTCATCACAATGCTTCATGGCCCCTGTCATTACAATGCTCCATGACCACTGTCATCACAATGTTCCATGATCACTGTAATCACAATGACCCATGAGATCTTTCCTCAGAAGGCTCCAGTACGCCTGTCATCACAAGGCTGCAATGCCCGTCTCATCACAATGCTCCATGATCCCTGTCAGCACAACTTTAAATGACAATTGTCATCACAATGCTCCATGACACCTGTCATCACAATGTTGCCTGCCCATGTCATCAAAATGCTCCATGTCCCCTGTAATCACAATGTTCTATTACACCTGTCATCACAAAGTTCCCTGCACATGTCATCACAATGCTCCATTACTAATGTAATCAAAATGTTCGCCTGCCCTTGTCATCAAAATGCTCCATGACCCCTTTAATCACAATGCTCCATGAACCCTGTCATCACAATGTTCCATGACAGTTGTCATCACAATGCTCCATGACCCCTGTAATCACAATGCTCCATGCCCTTGTCATCACAATGCTCCAGAACTCTTGTCATCATAATGATGTATGCCCATTTCATCACAAAGGTCCATGATACTTGTCATCACAATGCTCCTTGGCCTTTGTCATCACCATGTTCCATGGCCCCTGTCATCACAGTGCTCCATGATACCTTTCATCACAATTCTATTTGACCACTGTCATCACAATGCCCCAAGACACATGTCATGACAATTCGCCATGGCCCTTGTCATCACAATGCTCCATGACCCGTGTCATCACAATGGTCCAGGACACTTGTCATCACAATGATCCATGACCACTTACATCACAATGCTCCTCGACTCCTGTCATCACAATGCTCCATAGGCTACGCATTCGCAATGCTACACGGTCCCTGTAATCACATTGCTCCATGATTCATTTCATCACAATGCTCTATGGCCACTGTCATCACAATGCCACATTATACCTGTCATCACAATGCTCCATGGCCCCTGTCAGCACAATGTTCCATGACAGATGTCATCACTATCCTCCATGGACCCTGTAATCACAATGCTCCATTCCCTTGTCAACGCAATGCTCCAGAACCCTTGTCATCATAATGCTCCATGACCGTCTCATCACAATTCTCCATGACACTTTTCATCAAAATGCTCCATGGCCTTTGTCATCACAATGCTCCATGGCCCCTGTTATCACAGTGATCCATGGTACCATTCATCACAATGCTTGATAACCTCTGTCATCACAATGCCCGATGACACCTGTCATCACAATTCGCCATGGCCCTTGTCATCACAATGCTCCATGATCCATGTCATTGCACTGTTCCTGGACACTAATCATCACAATGAACTATGACCACATTCATCAGAATGCTCCATGACCCCTGTCATCACAGTGCTCCGTGATATCTTTCATCATAATGATAGATGACCACTGTCATCACAGTGCTCCATGACACCTCTCATCAGAATTGGCCATGGCCCTTGTCATAACAATGCTCCAGGACACTTGTCTTCACAATGTTCCATGGCGCATTTCATCACAATGCTCCATGACCACTTTCATCAAATTGCTCCATGATGCCTGTCATCACAGTGCTCCAATGCCTTTGTCATCAAAATTCTACATGGCCCCCGTAATAACAGTGCTTCATGACAACTTTTATCACAATGCTCCATGACCACTCTCATCACAATGCCAGATAAGACCTTTCATGACAATGCCCCATGGCCCTTGTCATCACAATATTCTATGACTTCTGTCATCACAATGCTCCATGCCCCTGTCATCACAATGCTCCAAAACCCTTGTCATCACAATATTCCATGATCCGTGTAATCATGATGATCCATGAACCATTTCCGTACAATGCTCCAGTACCCCTTTCATTAAAATGCTCCATGGCACTTGTCATCACAATGCTCCAGGAATCCTTCCAGCCCAATAATCCATGACCTGTTTCCTCACAATTCTCCAGGACCGCTTTCATCACAATGCTCCATTCCCTTGTCATCTCATTGTTTCATGGCCCCTGTAATCACAATGATCCATGCCCTTGTCATCAAAATGCTCCAGAACTTTTGTCATCACTATGCTCCATGCCCATGTCATCACAATGCTGCATGACCCCTGTCTTCACAATGCTGCATGACCCCTGTCATCACAATGCTCCATGTCCGTATCATCACAATGCTCCATTACTCATGTCATCGTAGTGATCCATGACCCATTTCATCACAATGCTCCATGACACCTGTCATCACAATGCTCCGTGGTCTTCGTCATCACAATGCTCCATGACCACTGACATCACCATGCCCCATGACCCCAGTCATCACAATGCTCCATAGCCCTTGTCATCACAATGCTCCATGATCCCTGTCATCACAATGTGCCATGACTCTTGTCATCAAAATGCCTCATGATCCATTTAATCACAATGCTCCATGACTCCTTTCATCACATGCTCCATGATACTTGTCATTACACTGCCCCATGACCTTTTTCATAACAATGCTCCATGATACCAGTCATCACAATGCTCCATGACCATTGTCGTCACAATGCTCCATGGCCTTTGTCATCACAATTATAGATGGCACCTGTAATCACAGTGCTCCATGACCCCTTTCATCACAATGCTCCATGACCACTGTGATCACAATCCCCCATGACCCCTGTCATCACAATGCTTCATGGCCCCTGTCATTACAATGCTCCATGACCACTGTCATCACAATGTTCCATGATCACTGTAATCACAATGACCCATGAGATCTTTCCTCAGAAGGCTCCAGTACGCCTGTCATCACAAGGCTGCAATGCCCATCTCATCACAATGCTCCATGATCCCTGTCAGCACAACTTTAAATGACAATTTTCATCACAATGCTCCATGACACCTGTCATCACAATGTTGCCTGCCCATGTCATCAAAATGCTCCATGTCCCCTGTAATCACAATGTTCTATTACACCTGTCATCACAAAGTTCCCTGCACATGTCATCACAATGCTCCATTACTAATGTAATCAAAATGTTCGCCTGCCCTTGTCATCAAAATGCTCCATGACCCCTTTAATCACAATGCTCCATGAACCCTGTCATCACAATGTTCCATGACAGTTGTCATCACAATGCTCCATGACCCCTGTAATCACAATGCTCCATGCCCTTGTCATCACAATGCTCCAGAACTCTTGTCATCATAATGATGTATGCCCATTTCATCACAAAGGTCCATGATACTTGTCATCACAATGCTCCTTGGCCTTTGTCATCACCATGTTCCATGGCCCCTGTCATCACAGTGCTCCATGATACCTTTCATCACAATTCTATTTGACCACTGTCATCACAATGCCCCAAGACACATGTCATCACAATTCGCCATGGTCCTTGTCATCAAAATGATCCATGACCACTTACATCACAATGCTCCTCGACTCCTGTCATCACAATGCTCCATAGGCTATGCATTTGCAATGCTACACGGTCCCTGTAATCACATTGCTCCATGATTCATTTCATCACAATGCTCTATGGCCACTGTCATCACAATGCCACATTATACCTGTCATCACAATGCTCCATGGCCCCTGTCAGCACAATGTTCCATGACAGATGTCATCACTATCCTCCATGGACCCTGTAATCACAATGCTCCATTCCCTTGTCAACGCAATGCTCCAGAACCCTTGTCATCATAATGCTCCATGACCGTCTCATCAAAATTCTCCATGACACTTTTCATCAAAATGCTCCATGGCCTTTGTCATCACAATGCTCCATGGCCCCTGTTATCACAGTGATCCATGGTACCATTCCTCACAATGCTTGATAACCTCTGTCATCACAATGCCCGATGACACCTGTCATCACAATTCGCCATGGCCCTTGTCATCACAATGCTCCATGATCCATGTCATTGCACTGTTCCTGGACACTAATCATCACAATGAACTATGACCACATTCATCAGAATGCTCCATGACCCCTGTCATCACAGTGCTCCGTGATATCTTTCATCATAATGATAGATGACCACTGTCATCACAGTGCTCCATGACACCTGTCATCATAATTGGCCATGGCCCTTGTCATAACAATGCTCCAGGACACTTGTCTTCACAATGTTCCATGGCGCATTTCATCACAATGCTCCATGACCACTTTCATCAAATTGCTCCATGATGCCTGTCATCACAGTGCTCCAATGCCTTTGTCATCAAAATTCTACATGGCCCCTGTAATAACAGTGCTTCATGACAACTTTTATCACAATGCTCCATGACCACTCTCATCACAATGCCAGATAAGACCTTTCATGACAATGCTCCATGCCCCTGTCATCACAATGCTCCAAAACCCTTGTCATCACAATATTCCATGATCCGTGTAATCATGATAATCCATGAACCATTTCCGTACAATGCTCCAGTACCCCTTTCATTAAAATGCTCCATGGCACTTGTCATCACAATGCTCCAGGAATCCTTCCAGCCCAATAATCCATGACCTGTTTCCTCACAATTCTCCAGGACCGCTTTCATCACAATGCTCCATTCCCTTGTCATCTCATTGTTTCATGGCCCCTGTAATCACAATGATCCATGCCCTTGTCATCAAAATGCTCCAGAACTTTTGTCATCACTATGCTCCATGCCCATGTCATCACAATGCTGCATGACCCCTGTCTTCACAATGCTGCATGACCCCTGTCATCACAATGCTCCTTGGTATATTTCATCACAATTCTAGATGACCACTGTCATCACAGTGCTCCACGGCCCCTGTCATCAGAGTCCTCCATGATACCTTTCATCACAATTCTACATGACAACTGTCATCAAAATGCCCCATGACACCTGTCATCACACTTCGCCATGGCACTTGTCATCACAATGCTCCATGAACCATGTCACCACAATGTTCATGGACACATGTCATCACAATGCTCCATGACAACTTACATCACCATGCTCCTTGACCACTGTCATTTCATTGCTCCATGGACTATGCATTCACAATGCTCCATGGCACCTGTAATCACATTGCTCCATGATCCTTTTCATCACAATGCTCTATGACCACTGTCATCACAAGGCCACATGACACCTGTCATCACAATGCTCTATGGCCTCTGTCAGCACAATGTTCCATGACAGATCTCATCACAATGATCCATGACCGCTGTCATCACAATGTTCCCTGCCCTTGTCATCTCAATGCTCCCTGGCCCCTGTAATCACAATGCTCCATACCCTTGTAATCGCAATGCTCCAGATCACTTCTCATCATAATGCTTCATGCCCGTGTCATCACAATGCTCCATGGCCCCTGTCATCACAGTGCTCCGTGATACCTTTAATCATAATGATAGATGACCACTGTCATCACAGTGCTCCATGACACCTGTCATCAGAATTGGCCATGGCCCTTGTCATAACAATGCTCCAGGACACTTGTCTTCACAATGTTCCATGGTGCATTTCATCACAATGCTCCATGACCACTTTCATCAAATTGCTCCATGATGCCTGTCATCACAGTGCTCCATGGCCTTTGTCATCAAAATTCTACATGGCCCCTGTAATAACAGTGCTTCATGACAACTTTTATCACAAGGCTCCATGACCACTCTCATCAAAATGCCAGATAAGACCTTTCATGACAATGCTCCATGGCCCTTGTCATCACAATATTCTATGACTTCTGTCATCACAATGCTCCATGCCCCTGTCATCACAATGCCCCATCACCCCTGCTATTACAGTGCTCCATGGCCCCTATTATCACAGTGCTCCATGTTACCTTTCATCACAATTCTAGATGACCACTGTCATCACAATGCCCCATGACACCTGTCATCACATTTCGCCATGGCCCTTCTCATCACAATGCTCCATGATCTATGTCATCACACTGTTCCTGGACACTTATCATCACAATGAACTATGACCACACTCATCAGAAGGCTCCATGACCCCTGTCATCACAGTGCTCCATGGCCTATGCATTCAAAATGCTCCATGGCCCGTGTAATCATATTGTTCCATGATCCCCTTCATCACAATGCTCCATGACCCCTGTCATCACAATGCTCGAAGACCCTTGTCATCACAATGCTCCATGGTCCCTATAATCACAATGCTCCATGCACTTGTCATCACAGTGCTCCAGAATTCTTGTCATCAAAATATTCCATGGTCTTTGTCATCACAATGCACCATGACCCCTGTCATCACAATGCTTGATGAACTTTGTCATCACAATGTTCCATGAACCGTTTCGTCACGAGGTTCCGGGACCCTTGTCATCACAATGATCCATGACCACTGTCATCTCAATGCTCCATGACCTTTGTATTCACAATGCTCCATGGCCCCTGTAATTGCAGTGCTCCACGACCCCTGTTATCAAAATGCTCCGTTGTATATTTCATCACAATTCTAGATGACCACTCTCATCACTGTGCTCCAGAAACCCTGTCATCAGAGTCCTCCATGATACCTTTCCACAGAATTCTATATGACCACTGTCATCACAATTCGCCATGGCACTTGTCATCACAATGCTCCATAAACCATGTCATCACAATGTTCATGGACACTTGTCATCACAATGCTCCATGACCACTTTCATCAAATTGCTCCATGATGCCTGTCATCACAGTGCTCCATGGCCTTTGTCATCAAAATTCTACATGGCCCCTGTAATAACAGTGCTTCATGACAACTTTTATCACAATGCTCCATGACCACTCTCATCACAATGCCTGATAAGACCTTTCATGACAATGCTCCATGGCCCTTCTCATCACAATATTCTATGACTTCTTTCATCACAATGCTCCATGCCCCTGTCATCACAATGCTCCAAAACCCTTGTCATCACAATATTCCATGATCCGTGTAATCATGATGATCCATGAACCATTTCCGTACAATGCTCCAGTACCCCTTTCATTAAAATGCTCCATGGCACTTGTCATCACAATGCTCCAGGAATCCTTCCCGCCCAATAATCCATGACCTGTTTCCCCACAATTCTCCAGGACCGCTTTCATCACAATGCTCCATTCCCTTGTCATCTCATTGTTTCATAGCCCCTGTAATCACAATGATCCATGCCCTTGTCATCAAAATGCTCCAGAACTTTTGTCATCACTATGCTCCATGCCCATGTCATCACAGTGCTGCATGACCCCTGTCTTCACAATGCTGCATGACCCCTGTCATCACAATGCTCCATGCCCGTATCATCACAATGCTCCATTACCCATGTCATCGTAGTGATCCTTGACACCTTACATCACAATGCTCCATGACACCTGTCATCACAGTGCTCCGTGGTCTTAGTCATCACAATGCTCCATGACCACTATCATCACCATGCCCCATGACCACAGTCATCACAATGCTCCATAGCCCTTGTTATCACAATGCTCCATGATCCCTGTTATCACAATGTGCCATGACTCTTGTCATCAAAATGCCTCATGATCCATTTAATCACAATGCTCCATGACTCCTTTCATCACATGCTCCATGATACTTGGCATTACACTGCCCCATGACCTTTTTCATAACAATGCTCCATGATACCAGTCATCACAATGCTCCATGACCATTGTCGTCACAATGCTCCATGCCCCTTTCATCACAATGCTCCATGGCCTTTGTCATCACAATTATAGATGGCACCTGTAATCACAGTGCTCCATGACCCCTTTCATCACAATGCTCCATGACCACTGTGATCACAATCCCCCATGACCCCTGTCATCACAATGCTTCATGGCCCCTGTCATTACAATGCTCCATGACCACTGTCATCACAATGTTCCATGATCACTGTAATCACAATGACCCATGAGATCTTTCCTCAGAAGGGTCCAGTACGCCTGTCATCACAAGGCTGCAATGCCCATCTCATCACAATGCTCCATGATCCCTGTCAGCACAACTTTAAATGACAATTGTCATCACAATGCTCCATGACACCTGTCATCACAATGTTGCCTGCCCATGTCATCAAAATGCTCCATGTCCCCTGTAATCACAATGTTCTATTACACCTGTCATCACAAAGTTCCCTGCACATGTCATCACAATGCTCCATTACTAATGTAATCAAAATGTTCGCCTGCCCTTGTCATCAAAATGCTCCATGACCCCTCTAATCACAATGCTCCATGAACCCTGTCATCACAATGTTCCATGACAGTTGTCATCACAATGCTCCATGACCCCTGTAATCACAATGCTCCATGCCCTTGTCATCACAATGCTCCAGAACTCTTGTCATCATAATGATGTATGCCCATTTCATCACAAAGGTCCATGATACTTGTCATCACAATGCTCCATGGCCCCTGTTATTACAGTGATCCATGGTACCATTCCTCACAATGCTTGATAACCTCTGTCATCACAATGCCCGATGACACCTGTCATCACAATTCGCCATGGCCCTTGTCATCACAATGCTCCATGATCCATGTCATTGCACTGTTCCTGGACACTAATCATCACAATGAACTATGACCACATTCATCAGAATGCTCCATGACCCCTGTCATCACAGTGCTCCGTGATATCTTTCATCATAATGATAGATGACCACTGTCATCACAGTGCTCCATGACACCTCTCATCAGAATTGGCCATGGCCCTTGTCATAACAATGCTCCAGGACACTTGTCTTCACAATGTTCCATGGCGCATTTCATCACAATGCTCCATGACCACTTTCATCAAATTGCTCCATGATGCCTGTCATCACAGTGCTCCAATGCCTTTGTCATCAAAATTCTACATGGCCCCTGTAATAACAGTGCTTCATGACAACTTTTATCACAATGCTCCATGACCACTCTCATCACAATGCCAGATAAGAACTTTCATGACAATGCTCCATGGCCCTTGTCATCACAATATTCTATGACTTCTGTCATCACAATGCCCCATGCCCCTGTCATCACAATGCTCCAAAACCCTTGTCATCACAATATTCCATGATCCGTGTAATCATGATGATCCATGAACCATTTCCGTACAATGCTCCAGTACCCCTTTCATTAAAATGCTCCATGGCACTTGTCATCACAATGCTCCAGGAATCCTTCCCGCCCAATAATCCATGACCTGTTTCCCCACAATTCTCCAGGACCGCTTTCATCACAATGCTCCATTCCCTTGTCATCTCATTGTTTCATAGCCCCTGTAATCACAATGATCCATGCCCTTGTCATCAAAATGCTCCAGAACTTTTGTCATCACTATGCTCCATGCCCATGTCATCACAGTGCTGCATAACCCCTGTCTTCACAATGCTGCATGACCCCTGTCATCACAATGCTCCATGCCCGTATCATCACAATGCTCCATTACCCATGTCATCGTAGTGATCCTTGACACCTTTCATCACAATGCTCCATGACACCTGTCATCACAGTGCTCCGTGGTCTTAGTCATCACAATGCTCCATGACCACTATCATCACCATGCCCCATGACCACAGTCATCACAATGCTCCATAGCCCTTGTCATCACAATGCTCCATGATCCCTGTTATCACAATGTGCCATGACTCTTGTCATCAAAATGCCTCATGATCCATTTAATCACAATGCTCCATGACTCCTTTCATTACATGCTCCATGATACTTGGCATTACACTGCCCCATGACCTTTTTCATAACAATGCTCCATGATACCAGTCATCACAATGCTCCATGACCATTGTCGTCACAATGCTCCATGCCCCTTTCATCACAATGCTCCATGGCCTTTGTCATCACAATTATAGATGGCACCTGTAATCACAGTGCTCCATGACCCCTTTCATCACAATGCTCCATGACCACTGTCATCACAATCCCCCATGACCCCTGTCATCACAATGCTTCATGGCCCCTGTCATTACAATGCTCCATGACCACTGTCATCACAATGTTCCATGATCACTGTAATCACAATGACCCATGAGATCTTTCCTCAGAAGGCTCCAGTACGCCTGTCATCACAAGGCTGCAATGCCCATCTCATCACAATGCTCCATGATCCCTGTCAGCACAACTTTAAATGACAATTGTCATCACAATGCTCCATGACACCTGTCATCACAATGTTGCCTGCCCATGTCATCAAAATGCTCCATGTCCCCTGTAATCACAATGTTCTATTACACCTGTCATCACAAAGTTCCCTGCACATGTCATCACAATGCTCCATTACTAATGTAATCAAAATGTTCGCCTGCCCTTGTCATCAAAATGCTCCATGACCCCTTTAATCACAATGCTCCATGAACCCTGTCATCACAATGTTCCATGACAGTTGTCATCACAATGCTCCATGCCCTTGTCATCACAATGCTCCAGAACTCTTGTCATCATAATGATGTATGCCCATTTCATCACAAAGGTCCATGATACTTGTCATCACAATGCTCCTTGGCCTTTGTCATCACCATGTTCCATGGCCCCTGTCATCACAGTGCTCCATGATACCTTTCATCACAATTCTATTTGACCACTGTCATCACAATGCCCCAAGACACATGTCATCACAATTCGCCATGGTCCTTGTCATCACAATGCTCCATGACCCGTGTCATCACAATGGTCCAGGACACTTGTCATCACAATGATCCATGACCACTTACATCACAATGCTCCTCGACTCCTGTCATCACAATGCTCCATAGGCTATGCATTCGCAATGCTACACGGTCCCTGTAATCACATTGCTCCATGATTCATTTCATCACAATGCTCTATGGCCACTGTCATCACAATGCCACATTATACCTGTCATCACAATGCTCCATGGCCCCTGTCAGCACAATGTTCCATGACAGATGTCATCACTATCCTCCATGGACCCTGTAATCACAATGCTCCATTCCCTTGTCAACGCAATGCTCCAGAACCCTTGTCATCATAATGCTCCATGACCGTCTCATCACAATTCTCCATGACACTTTATATCAAAATGCTCCATGGCCTTTGTCATCACAATGCTCCATGGCCCCTGTTATCACAGTGATCCATGGTACCATTCCTCACAATGCTTGATAACCTCTGTCATCACAATGCCCGATGACACCTGTCATCACAATTCGCCATGGCCCTTGTCATCACAATGCTCCATGATCCATGTCATTGCACTGTTCCTGGACACTAATCATCACAATGAACTATGACCACATTCATCAGAATGCTCCATGACCCCTGTAATCACAGTGCTCCGTGATATCTTTCATCATAATGATAGATGACCACTGTCATCACAGTGCTCCATGACACCTCTCATCAGAATTGGCCATGGCCCTTGTCATAACAATGCTCCAGGACACTTGTCTTCACAATGTTCCATGGCGCATTTCATCACAATGCTCCATGACCACTTTCATCAAATTGCTCCATGATGCC
Source organism: Balaenoptera physalus (assembly GCF_965194825.1). Lineage (NCBI taxonomy): Eukaryota > Metazoa > Chordata > Mammalia > Artiodactyla > Balaenopteridae > Balaenoptera > Balaenoptera physalus. The sequence continues at coordinate 564,189 of NW_028126151.1, forward strand.
TGTCATCACAGTGCTCCAATGCCTTTGTCATCAAAATTCTACATGGCCCCTGTAATAACAGTGCTTCATGACAACTTTTATCACAATGCTCCATGACCACTCTCATCACAATGCCAGATAAGACCTTTCATGACAATGCCCCATGGCCCTTGTCATCACAATATTCTATGACTTCTGTCATCACAATGCTCCATGCCCCTGTCATCACAATGCTCCAAAACCCTTGTCATCACAATATTCCATGATCCGTGTAATCATGATGATCCATGAACCATTTCCGTACAATGCTCCAGTACCCCTTTCATTAAAATGCTCCATGGCACTTGTCATCACAATGCTCCAGGAATCCTTCCAGCCCAATAATCCATGACCTGTTTCCTCACAATTCTCCAGGACCGCTTTCATCACAATGCTCCATTCCCTTGTCATCTCATTGTTTCATGGCCCCTGTAATCACAATGATCCATGCCCTTGTCATCAAAATGCTCCAGAACTTTTGTCATCACTATGCTCCATGCCCATGTCATCACAATGCTGAGTGACCCCTGTCTTCACAATGCAGCATGACCCCTGTCATCACAATGCTCCATGTCCGTATCATCACAATGCTCCATTACTCATGTCATCGTAGTGATCCATAACCCATTTCATCACCATGCCCCATGACCCCAGTCATCACAATGCTCCATAGCCCTTGTCATCACAATGCTCCATGTTCCCTGTCATCACAATGTGCCATGACTCTTGTCATCATAATGCCTCATGATCCATTTAATCACAATGCTCCATGACTCCTTTCATCACATGCTCCCTGATACTTGTCATCACAATGCTCCATGACCCGTGTCATCACAATGGTCCAGGACACTTGTCATCACAATGATCCATGACCACTTACATCACAATGCTCCTCGACTCCTGTCATCACAATGCTCCATAGGCTACGCATTCACAATGCTACACGGTCCCTGTAATCACATTGCTCCATGATTCATTTCATCACAATGCTCTATGGCCACTGTCATCACAATGCCACATTATACCTGTCATCACAATGCTCCATGGCCCCTGTCAGCACAATGTTCCATGACAGATGTCATCACTATCCTCCATGGACCCTGTAATCACAATGCTCCATTCCCTTGTCAACGCAATGCTCCAGAACCCTTGTCATCATAATGCTCCATGACCGTCTCATCACAATTCTCCATGACACTTTTCATCAAAATGCTCCATGGCCTTTGTCATCACAATGCTCCATGGCCCCTGTTATCACAGTGATCCATGGTACCATTCATCACAATGCTTGATAACCTCTGTCATCACAATGCCCGATGACACCTGTCATCACAATTCGCCATGGCCCTTGTCATCACAATGCTCCATGATCCATGTCATTGCACTGTTCCTGGACACTAATCATCACAATGAACTATGACCACATTCATCAGAATGCTCCATGACCCCTGTCATCACAGTGCTCCGTGATATCTTTCATCATAATGATAGATGACCACTGTCATCACAGTGCTCCATGACACCTGTCATCAGAATTGGCCATGGCCCTTGTCATAACAATGCTCCAGGACACTTGTCTTCACAATGTTCCATGGCGCATTTCATCACAATGCTCTATGACCACTTTCATCAAATTGCTCCATGATGCCTGTCATCACAGTGCTCCAATGCCTTTGTCATCAAAATTCTACATGGCCCCTGTAATAACAGTGCTTCATGACAACTTTTATCACAATGCTCCATGACCACTCTCATCACAATGCCAGATAAGACCTTTCATGACAATGCCCCATGGCCCTTGTCATCACAATATTCTATGACTTCTGTCATCACAATGCTCCATGCCCCTGTCATCACAATGCTCCAAAACCCTTGTCATCACAATATTCCATGATCCGTGTAATCATGATGATCCATGAACCATTTCCGTACAATGCTCCAGTACCCCTTTCATTAAAATGCTCCATGGCACTTGTCATCACAATGCTCCAGGAATCCTTCCAGCCCAATAATCCATGACCTGTTTCCTCACAATTCTCCAGGACCGCTTTCATCACAATGCTCCATTCCCTTGTCATCTCATTGTTTCATGGCCCCTGTAATCACAATGATCCATGCCCTTGTCATCAAAATGCTCCAGAACTTTTGTCATCACTATGCTCCATGCCCATGTCATCACAATGCTGCATGACCCCTGTCTTCACAATGCTGCATGACCCCTGTCATCACAATGCTCCATGCCCGTATCATCACAATGCTCCATTACCCATGTAATCGTAGTGATCCTTGACACCTTTCATCACAATGCTCCATGACACCTGTCATCACAGTGCTCCGTGGTCTTAGTCATCACAATGCTCCATGACCACTGTCATCACCATGCCCCATGACCACAGTCATCACAATGCTCCATAGCCCTTGTCATCACAATGCTCCATGATCCCTGTCATCACAATGTTCCATGACTCTTGTCACCAAAATGCCTCATGATCCATTTAATCACAATGCTCCATGACTCCTTTCATCACATGCTCCATGATACTTGTCATTACACTGCCTCATGACCTTTTTCATAACAATGCTCCATGATACCAGTCATCACAATGCTCCATGACCATTGTCATCACAATGCTCCATGGCCTTTGTCATCACAATTATAGATGGCACCTGTAATCACAGTGCTCCATGACCCCTTTCATCACAATGCTCCATGACCACTGTCATCACAATCCCCCATGACCCCTGTCATCACAATGCTTCATGGCCCCTGTCATTACAATGCTCCATGACCACTGTCATCACAATGTTCCATGATCACTGTAATCACAATGACCCATGAGATCTTTCCTCAGAAGGCTCCAGTACGCCTGTCATCACAAGGCTGCAATGCCCGTCTCATCACAATGCTCCATGATCCCTGTCAGCACAACTTTAAATGACAATTGTCATCACAATGCTCCATGACACCTGTCATCACAATGTTGCCTGCCCATGTCATCAAAATGCTCCATGTCCCCTGTAATCACAATGTTCTATTACACCTGTCATCACAAAGTTCCCTGCACATGTCATCACAATGCTCCATTACCAATGTAATCAAAATGTTCGCCTGCCCTTGTCATCAAAATGCTCCATGACCCCTTTAATCACAATGCTCCATGAACCCTGTCATCACAATGTTCCATGACAGTTGTCATCACAATGCTCCATGACCCCTGTAATCACAATGCTCCATGCCCTTGTCATCACAATGCTCCAGAACTCTTGTCATCATAATGATGTATGCCCATTTCATCACAAAGGTCCATGATACTTGTCATCACAATGCTCCTTGGCCTTTGTCATCACCATGTTCCATGGTCCCTGTCATCACAGTGCTCCATGATACCTTTCATCACAATTCTATTTGACCACTGTCATCACAATGCCCCAAGACACATGTCATGACAATTCGCCATGGCCCTTGTCATCACAATGCTCCATGACCCGTGTCATCACAATGGTCCAGGACACTTGTCATCACAATGATCCATGACCACTTACATCACAATGCTCCTCGACTCCTGTCATCACAATGCTCCATAGGCTACGCATTCGCACTGCTACACGGTCCCTGTAATCACATTGTTCCATGATTCATTTCATCACAATGCTCTATGGCCACTGTCATCACAATGCCACATTATACCTGTCATCACAATGCTCCATGGCCGCTGTCAGCACAATGTTCCATGACAGATGTCATCACTATCCTCCATGGACCCTGTAATCACAATGCTCCATTCCCTTGTCAACGCAATGCTCCAGAACCCTTGTCATCATAATGCTCCATGACCGTCTCATCACAATTCTCCATGACACTTTTCATCAAAATGCTCCATGGCCTTTGTCATCACAATGCTCCATGGCCCCTGTTATCACAGTGATCCATGGTACCATTCATCACAATGCTTGATAACCTCTGTCATCACAATGCCCGATGACACCTGTCATCACAATTCGCCATGGCCCTTGTCATCACAATGCTCCATGATCCATGTCATTGCACTGTTCCTGGACACTAATCATCACAAGGAACTATGACCACATTCATCAGAATGCTCCATGACCCCTGTCATCACAGTGCTCCGTGATATCTTTCATCATAATGATAGATGACCATTGTCATCACAGTGCTCCATGACACCTCTCATCAGAATTGGCCATGGCCCTTGTCATAACAATGCTCCAGGACACTTGTCTTCACAATGTTCCATGGCGCATTTCATCACAATGCTCCATGACCACTTTCATCAAATTGCTCCATGATGCCTGTCATCACAGTGCTCCAATGCATTTGTCATCAAAATTCTACATGGCCCCTGTAATAACAGTGCTTCATGACAACTTTTATCACAATGCTCCATGACCACTCTCATCACAATGCCAGATAAGACCTTTCATGACAATGCCCCATGGCCCTTGTCATCACAATATTCTATGACTTCTGTCATCACAATGCTCCATGCCCCTGTCATCACAATGCTCCAAAACCCTTGTCATCACAATATTCCATGATCCGTGTAATCATGATGATCCATGAACCATTTCCGTACAATGCTCCAGTACCCCTTTCATTAAAATGCTCCATGGCACTTGTCATCACAATGCTCCAGGAATCCTTCCAGCCCAATAATCCATGACCTGTTTCCTCACAATTCTCCAGGACCGCTTTCATCACAATGCTCCATTCCCTTGTCATCTCATTGTTTCATGGCCCCTGTAATCACAATGATCCATGCCCTTGTCATCAAAATGCTCCAGAACTTTTGTCATCACTATGCTCCATGCCCATGTCATCACAATGCTGCATGACCCCTGTCTTCACAATGCTGCATGACCCCTGTCATCACAATGCTCCATGTCCGTATCATCACAATGCTCCATTACTCATGTCATCGTAGTGATCCATGACCCATTTCATCACAATGCTCCATGACACCTGTCATCACAATGCTCCGTGGTCTTCGTCATCACAATGCTCCATGACCACTGACATCACCATGCCCCATGACCCCAGTCATCACAATGCTCCATAGCCCTTGTCATCACAATGCTCCATGATCCCTGTCATCACAATGTGCCATGACTCTTGTCATCAAAATGCCTCATGATCCATTTAATCACAATGCTCCATGACTCCTTTCATCACATGCTCCATGATACTTGTCATTACACTGCCCCATGACCTTTTTCATAACAATGCTCCATGATACCAGTCATCACAATGCTCCATGACCATTGTCGTCACAATGCTCCATGGCCTTTGTCATCACAATTATAGATGGCACCTGTAATCACAGTGCTCCATGACCCCTTTCATCACAATGCTCCATGACCACTGTCATCACAATCCCCCATGACCCCTGTCATCACAATGCTTCATGGCCCCTGTCATTACAATGCTCCATGACCACTGTCATCACAATGTTCCATGATCACTGTAATCACAATGACCCATGAGATCTTTCCTCAGAAGGCTCCAGTACGCCTGTCATCACAAGGCTGCAATGCCCGTCTCATCACAATGCTCCATGATCCCTGTCAGCACAACTTTAAATGACAATTGTCATCACAATGCTCCATGACACCTGTCATCACAATGTTGCCTGCCCATGTCATCAAAATGCTCCATGTCCCCTGTAATCACAATGTTCTATTACACCTGTCATCACAAAGTTCCCTGCACATGTCATCACAATGCTCCATTACTAATGTAATCAAAATGTTCGCCTGCCCTTGTCATCAAAATGCTCCATGACCCCTTTAATCACAATGCTCCATGAACCCTGTCATCACAATGTTCCATGACAGTTGTCATCACAATGCTCCATGACCCCTGTAATCACAATGCTCCATGCCCTTGTCATCACAATGCTCCAGAACTCTTGTCATCATAATGATGTATGCCCATTTCATCACAAAGGTCCATGATACTTGTCATCACAATGCTCCTTGGCCTTTGTCATCACCATGTTCCATGGCCCCTGTCATCACAGTGCTCCATGATACCTTTCATCACAATTCTATTTGACCACTGTCATCACAATGCCCCAAGACACATGTCATCACAATTCGCCATGGCCCTTGTCATCACAATGCTCCATGACCCGTGTCATCACAATGGTCCAGGACACTTGTCATCACAATGATCCATGACCACTTACATCACAATGCTCCTCGACTCCTGTCATCACAATGCTCCATAGGCTACGCATTCGCACTGCTACACGGTCCCTGTAATCACATTGTTCCATGATTCATTTCATCACAATGCTCTATGGCCACTGTCATCACAATGCCACATTATACCTGTCATCACAATGCTCCATGGCCGCTGTCAGCACAATGTTCCATGACAGATGTCATCACTATCCTCCATGGACCCTGTAATCACAATGCTCCATTCCCTTGTCAACGCAATGCTCCAGAACCCTTGTCATCATAATGCTCCATGACCGTCTCATCACAATTCTCCATGACACTTTTCATCAAAATGCTCCATGGCCTTTGTCATCACAATGCTCCATGGCCCCTGTTATCACAGTGATCCATGGTACCATTCATCACAATGCTTGATAACCTCTGTCATCACAATGCCCGATGACACCTGTCATCACAATTCGCCATGGCCCTTGTCATCACAATGCTCCATGATCCATGTCATTGCACTGTTCCTGGACACTAATCATCACAAGGAACTATGACCACATTCATCAGAATGCTCCATGACCCCTGTCATCACAGTGCTCCGTGATATCTTTCATCATAATGATAGATGACCATTGTCATCACAGTGCTCCATGACACCTCTCATCAGAATTGGCCATGGCCCTTGTCATAACAATGCTCCAGGACACTTGTCTTCACAATGTTCCATGGCGCATTTCATCACAATGCTCCATGACCACTTTCATCAAATTGCTCCATGATGCCTGTCATCACAGTGCTCCAATGCATTTGTCATCAAAATTCTACATGGCCCCTGTAATAACAGTGCTTCATGATAACTTTTATCACAATGCTCCATGACCACTCTCATCACAATGCCAGATAAGACCTTTCATGACAATGCCCCATGGCCCTTGTCATCACAATATTCTATGACTTCTGTCATCACAATGCTCCATGCCCCTGTCATCACAATGCTCCAAAACCCTTGTCATCACAATATTCCATGATCCGTGTAATCATGATGATCCATGAACCATTTCCGTACAATGCTCCAGTACCCCTTTCATTAAAATGCTCCATGGCACTTGTCATCACAATGCTCCAGGAATCCTTCCAGCCCAATAATCCATGACCTGTTTCCTCACAATTCTCCAGGACCGCTTTCATCACAATGCTCCATTCCCTTGTCATCTCATTGTTTCATGGCCCCTGTAATCACAATGATCCATGCCCTTGTCATCAAAATGCTCCAGAACTTTTGTCATCACTATGCTCCATGCCCATGTCATCACAATGCTGCATGACCCCTGTCTTCACAATGCTGCATGACCCCTGTCATCACAATGCTCCATGTCCGTATCATCACAATGCTCCATTACTCATGTCATCGTAGTGATCCATGACCCATTTCATCACAATGCTCCATGACACCTGTCATCACAATGCTCCGTGGTCTTCGTCATCACAATGCTCCATGACCACTGACATCACCATGCCCCATGACCCCAGTCATCACAATGCTCCATAGCCCTTGTCATCACAATGCTCCATGATCCCTGTCATCACAATGTGCCATGACTCTTGTCATCAAAATGCCTCATGATCCATTTAATCACAATGCTCCATGACTCCTTTCATCACATGCTCCATGATACTTGTCATTACACTGCCCCATGACCTTTTTCATAACAATGCTCCATGATACCAGTCATCACAATGCTCCATGACCATTGTCGTCACAATGCTCCATGGCCTTTGTCATCACAATTATAGATGGCACCTGTAATCACAGTGCTCCATGACCCCTTTCATCACAATGCTCCATGACCACTGTCATCACAATCCCCCATGACCCCTGTCATCACAATGCTTCATGGCCCCTGTCATTACAATGCTCCATGACCACTGTCATCACAATGTTCCATGATCACTGTAATCACAATGACCCATGAGATCTTTCCTCAGAAGGCTCCAGTACGCCTGTCATCACAAGGCTGCAATGCCCGTCTCATCACAATGCTCCATGATCCCTGTCAGCACAACTTTAAATGACAATTGTCATCACAATGCTCCATGACACCTGTCATCACAATGTTGCCTGCCCATGTCATCAAAATGCTCCATGTCCCCTGTAATCACAATGTTCTATTACACCTGTCATCACAAAGTTCCCTGCACATGTCATCACAATGCTCCATTACTAATGTAATCAAAATGTTCGCCTGCCCTTGTCATCAAAATGCTCCATGACCCCTTTAATCACAATGCTCCATGAACCCTGTCATCACAATGTTCCATGACAGTTGTCATCACAATGCTCCATGACCCCTGTAATCACAATGCTCCATGCCCTTGTCATCACAATGCTCCAGAACTCTTGTCATCATAATGATGTATGCCCATTTCATCACAAAGGTCCATGATACTTGTCATCACAATGCTCCTTGGCCTTTGTCATCACCATGTTCCATGGCCCCTGTCATCACAGTGCTCCATGATACCTTTCATCACAATTCTATTTGACCACTGTCATCACAATGCCCCAAGACACATGTCATGACAATTCGCCATGGCCCTTGTCATCACAATGCTCCATGACCCGTGTCATCACAATGGTCCAGGACACTTGTCATCACAATGATCCATGACCACTTACATCACAATGCTCCTCGACTCCTGTCATCACAATGCTCCATAGGCTACGCATTCGCAATGCTACACGGTCCCTGTAATCACATTGCTCCATGATTCATTTCATCACAATGCTCTATGGCCACTGTCATCACAATGCCACATTATACCTGTCATCACAATGCTCCATGGCCCCTGTCAGCACAATGTTCCATGACAGATGTCATCACTATCCTCCATGGACCCTGTAATCACAATGCTCCATTCCCTTGTCAACGCAATGCTCCAGAACCCTTGTCATCATAATGCTCCATGACCGTCTCATCACAATTCTCCATGACACTTTTCATCAAAATGCTCCATGGCCTTTGTCATCACAATGCTCCATGGCCCCTGTTATCACAGTGATCCATGGTACCATTCATCACAATGCTTGATAACCTCTGTCATCACAATGCCCGATGACACCTGTCATCACAATTCGCCATGGCCCTTGTCATCACAATGCTCCATGATCCATGTCATTGCACTGTTCCTGGACACTAATCATCACAATGAACTATGACCACATTCATCAGAATGCTCCATGACCCCTGTCATCACAGTGCTCCGTGATATCTTTCATCATAATGATAGATGACCACTGTCATCACAGTGCTCCATGACACCTGTCATCAGAATTGGCCATGGCCCTTGTCATAACAATGCTCCAGGACACTTGTCTTCACAATGTTCCATGGCGCATTTCATCACAATGCTCCATGACCACTTTCATCAAATTGCTCCATGATGCCTGTCATCACAGTGCTCCAATGCATTTGTCATCAAAATTCTACATGGCCCCTGTAATAACAGTGCTTCATGACAACTTTTATCACAATGCTCCATGACCACTCTCATCACAATGCCAGATAAGACCTTTCATGACAATGCCCCATGGCCCTTGTCATCACAATATTCTATGACTTCTGTCATCACAATGCTCCATGCCCCTGTCATCACAATGCTCCAAAACCCTTGTCATCACAATATTCCATGATCCGTGTAATCATGATGATCCATGAACCATTTCCGTACAATGCTCCAGTACCCCTTTCATTAAAATGCTCCATGGCACTTGTCATCACAATGCTCCAGGAATCCTTCCAGCCCAATAATCCATGACCTGTTTCCTCACAATTCTCCAGGACCGCTTTCATCACAATGCTCCATTCCCTTGTCATCTCATTGTTTCATGGCCCCTGTAATCACAATGATCCATGCCCTTGTCATCAAAATGCTCCAGAACTTTTGTCATCACTATGCTCCATGCCCATGTCATCACAATGCTGCATGACCCCTGTCTTCACAATGCTGCATGACCCCTGTCATCACAATGCTCCATGTCCGTATCATCACAATGCTCCATTACTCATGTCATCGTAGTGATCCATGACCCATTTCATCACAATGCTCCATGACACCTGTCATCACAATGCTCCGTGGTCTTCGTCATCACAATGCTCCATGACCACTGACATCACCATGCCCCATGACCCCAGTCATCACAATGCTCCATAGCCCTTGTCATCACAATGCTCCATGATCCCTGTCATCACAATGTGCCATGACTCTTGTCATCAAAATGCCTCATGATCCATTTAATCACAATGCTCCATGACTCCTTTCATCACATGCTCCATGATACTTGTCATTACACTGCCCCATGACCTTTTTCATAACAATGCTCCATGATACCAGTCATCACAATGCTCCATGACCATTGTCGTCACAATGCTCCATGGCCTTTGTCATCACAATTATAGATGGCACCTGTAATCACAGTGCTCCATGACCCCTTTCATCACAATGCTCCATGACCACTGTCATCACAATCCCCCATGACCCCTGTCATCACAATGCTTCATGGCCCCTGTCATTACAATGCTCCATGACCACTGTCATCACAATGTTCCATGATCACTGTAATCACAATGACCCATGAGATCTTTCCTCAGAAGGCTCCAGTACGCCTGTCATCACAAGGCTGCAATGCCCGTCTCATCACAATGCTCCATGATCCCTGTCAGCACAACTTTAAATGACAATTGTCATCACAATGCTCCATGACACCTGTCATCACAATGTTGCCTGCCCATGTCATCAAAATGCTCCATGTCCCCTGTAATCACAATGTTCTATTACACCTGTCATCACAAAGTTCCCTGCACATGTCATCACAATGCTCCATTACTAATGTAATCAAAATGTTCGCCTGCCCTTGTCATCAAAATGCTCCATGACCCCTTTAATCACAATGCTCCATGAACCCTGTCATCACAATGTTCCATGACAGTTGTCATCACAATGCTCCATGACCCCTGTAATCACAATGCTCCATGCCCTTGTCATCACAATGCTCCAGAACTCTTGTCATCATAATGATGTATGCCCATTTCATCACAAAGGTCCATGATACTTGTCATCACAATGCTCCTTGGCCTTTGTCATCACCATGTTCCATGGCCCCTGTCATCACAGTGCTCCATGATACCTTTCATCACAATTCTATTTGACCACTGTCATCACAATGCCCCAAGACACATGTCATGACAATTCGCCATGGCCCTTGTCATCACAATGCTCCATGACCCGTGTCATCACAATGGTCCAGGACACTTGTCATCACAATGATCCATGACCACTTACATCACAATGCTCCTCGACTCCTGTCATCACAATGCTCCATAGGCTACGCATTCGCAATGCTACACGGTCCCTGTAATCACATTGCTCCATGATTCATTTCATCACAATGCTCTATGGCCACTGTCATCACAATGCCACATTATACCTGTCATCACAATGCTCCATGGCCCCTGTCAGCACAATGTTCCATGACAGATGTCATCACTATCCTCCATGGACCCTGTAATCACAATGCTCCATTCCCTTGTCAACGCAATGCTCCAGAACCCTTGTCATCATAATGCTCCATGACCGTCTCATCACAATTCTCCATGACACTTTTCATCAAAATGCTCCATGGCCTTTGTCATCACAATGCTCCATGGCCCCTGTTATCACAGTGATCCATGGTACCATTCATCACAATGCTTGATAACCTCTGTCATCACAATGCCCGATGACACCTGTCATCACAATTCGCCATGGCCCTTGTCATCACAATGCTCCATGATCCATGTCATTGCACTGTTCCTGGACACTAATCATCACAATGAACTATGACCACATTCATCAGAATGCTCCATGACCCCTGTCATCACAGTGCTCCGTGATATCTTTCATCATAATGATAGATGACCACTGTCATCACAGTGCTCCATGACACCTGTCATCAGAATTGGCCATGGCCCTTGTCATAACAATGCTCCAGGACACTTGTCTTCACAATGTTCCATGGCGCATTTCATCACAATGCTCCATGACCACTTTCATCAAATTGCTCCATGATGCCTGTCATCACAGTGCTCCAATGCCTTTGTCATCAAAATTCTACATGGCCCCTGTAATAACAGTGCTTCATGACAACTTTTATCACAATGCTCCATGACCACTCTCATCACAATGCCAGATAAGACCTTTCATGACAATGCTCCATGGCCCTTGTCATCACAATATTCTATGACTTCTGTCATCACAATGCTCCATGCCCCTGTCATCACAATGCTCCAAAACCCTTGTCATCACAATATTCCATGATCCGTGTAATCATGATGATCCATGAACCATTTCCGTACAATGCTCCAGTACCCCTTTCATTAAAATGCTCCATGGCACTTGTCATCACAATGCTCCAGGAATCCTTCCAGCCCAATAATCCATGACCTGTTTCCTCACAATTCTCCAGGACCGCTTTCATCACAATGCTCCATTCCCTTGTCATCTCATTGTTTCATGGCCCCTGTAATCACAATGATCCATGCCCTTGTCATCAAAATGCTCCAGAACTTTTGTCATCACTATGCTCCATGCCCATGTCATCACAATGCTGCATGACCCCTGTCTTCACAATGCTGCATGACCCCTGTCATCACAATGCTCCATGTCCGTATCATCACAATGCTCCATTACTCATGTCATCGTAGTGATCCATGACCCATTTCATCACAATGCTCCATGACACCTGTCATCACAATGCTCCGTGGTCTTCGTCGTCACAATGCTCCATGACCACTGACATCACCATGCCCCATGACCCCAGTCATCACAATGCTCCATAGCCCTTGTCATCACAATGCTCCATGATCCCTGTCATCACAATGTGCCATGACTCTTGTCATCAAAATGCCTCATGATCCACTTAATCACAATGCTCCATGATTCCTTTCTTCACATGCTCCATGATACTTGTCATTACACTGCCCCATGACCTTTTTCATAACAATGCTCCATGATACCAGTCATCACAATGCTCCATGACCATTGTCGTCACAATGCTCCATGCCCCTTTCAACACAATGCTCCATGACAACTGTCATCACAATGCTCCATGGCCTTTGTCATCACAATTATAGATGGCACCTGTAATCACAGTGCTCCATGACCCCTTTCATCACAATGCTCCATGACCACTGTCATCACAATCCCCCATGACCCCTGTCATCACAATGCTTCATGGCCCCTGTCATTACAATGCTCCATGACCACTGTCATCACAATGTTCCATGATCACTGTAATCACAATGACCCATGAGATCTTTCCTCAGAAGGCTCCAGTACGCCTGTCATCACAAGGCTGCAATGCCCGTCTCATCACAATGCTCCATGATCCCTGTCAGCACAACTTTAAATGACAATTGTCATCACAATGCTCCATGACACCTGTCATCACAATGTTGCCTGCTCATGTCATCAAAATGCTCCATGTCCCCTGTAATCACAATATTCTATTACACCTGTCATCACAAAGTTCCCTGCCCATGTCATCACAATGCTCCATTACCAATGTAATCAAAATGTTCGCCTGCCCTTGTCATCAAAATGCTCCATGACCCCTTTAATCACAATGCTCCATGAACCCTGTCATCACAATGTTCCATGACAGTTGTCATCACAATGCTCCATGACCCCTGTAATCACAATGCTCCATGCCCTTGTCATCACAATGCTCCAGAACTCTTGTCATCATAATGATGTATGCCCATTTCATCACAAAGTTCCATGATACTTGTCATCACAATGCTCCTTGGCCTTTGTCATCACCATATTCCATGGCCCCTGTCATCACAGTGCTCCATGACACCTTTCATCACAATTCTATTTGACCTCTGTCATCACAATGCCCCAAGACACATGTCATCACAATTCGCCATGGCCCTTGTCATCACAATGCTCCATGACCCGTGTCATCACAATGGTCCAGGACACTTGTCATCACAATGATCCATGACCACTTACATCACAATGCTCCTCGACTCCTGTCATCACAATGCTCCATAGCCTATGCATTCGCAATGCTACACGGTCCCTGTAATCACATTGCTCCATGATTCATTTCATCACAATGATCTATGGCCACTGTCATCACAATGCCACATTATACCTGTCATCACAATGCTCCATGGCCCCTGTCAGCACAATGTTCCATGACAGATGTCATCACTATCCTCCATGGACCCTGTAATCACAATGCTCCATTCCCTTGTCAACGCAATGCTCCAGAACTCTTGTCATCATAATGCTCCATGACCGTCTCATCACAATTCTCCATGACACTTTTCATCAAAATGCTCCATGGCCTTTGTCATCACAATGCTCCATGGCCCCTGTTATTACAGTGATCCATGGTACCATTCATCACAATGCTTGATAACCTCTGTCATCACAATGCCCGATGACACCTGTCATCACAATTCGCCATGGCCCTTGTCATCACAATGCTCCATGATCCATGTCATTGCACTGTTCCTGGACACTAATCATCACAATGAACTATGACCACATTCATCAGAATGCTCCATGACCCCTGTCATCACAGTGCTCCGTGATATCTTTCATCATAATGATAGATGACCACTGTCATCACAGTGCTCCATGACACCTGTCATCAGAATTGGCCATGGCCCTTGTCATAACAATGCTCCAGGACACTTGTCTTCACAATGTTCCATGGCGCATTTCATCACAATGCTCCATGACCACTTTCATCAAATTGCTCCATGATGCCTGTCATCACAGTGCTCCAATGCATTTGTCATCAAAATTCTACATGGCCCCTGTAATAACAGTGCTTCATGACAACTTTTATCACAATGCTCCATGACCACTCTCATCACAATGCCAGATAAGACCTTTCATGACAATGCCCCATGGCCCTTGTCATCACAATATTCTATGACTTCTGTCATCACAATGCTCCATGCCCCTGTCATCACAATGCTCCAAAACCCTTGTCATCACAATATTCCATGATCCGTGTAATCATGATGATCCATGAACCATTTCCGTACAATGCTCCAGTACCCCTTTCATTAAAATGCTCCATGGCACTTGTCATCACAATGCTCCAGGAATCCTTCCAGCCCAATAATCCATGACCTGTTTCCTCACAATTCTCCAGGACCGCTTTCATCACAATGCTCCATTCCCTTGTCATCTCATTGTTTCATGGCCCCTGTAATCACAATGATCCATGCCCTTGTCATCAAAATGCTCCAGAACTTTTGTCATCACTATGCTCCATGCCCATGTCATCACAATGCTGCATGACCCCTGTCTTCACAATGCTGCATGACCCCTGTCATCACAATGCTCCATGTCCGTATCATCACAATGCTCCATTACTCATGTCATCGTAGTGATCCATGACCCATTTCATCACAATGCTCCATGACACCTGTCATCACAATGCTCCGTGGTCTTCGTCATCACAATGCTCCATGACCACTGACATCACCATGCCCCATGACCCCAGTCATCACAATGCTCCATAGCCCTTGTCATCACAATGCTCCATGATCCCTGTCATCACAATGTGCCATGACTCTTGTCACCAAAATGCCTCATGATCCATTTAATCACAATGCTCCATGACTCCTTTCATCACATGCTCCATGATACTTGTCATTACACTGCCCCATGACCTTTTTCATAACAATGCTCCATGATACCAGTCATCACAATGCTCCATGACCATTGTCGTCACAATGCTCCATGGCCTTTGTCATCACAATTATAGATGGCACCTGTAATCACAGTGCTCCATGACCCCTTTCATCACAATGCTCCATGACCACTGTCATCACAATCCCCCATGACCCCTGTCATCACAATGCTTCATGGCCCCTGTCATTACAATGCTCCATGACCACTGTCATCACAATGTTCCATGATCACTGTAATCACAATGACCCATGAGATCTTTCCTCAGAAGGCTCCAGTACGCCTGTCATCACAAGGCTGCAATGCCCGTCTCATCACAATGCTCCATGATCCCTGTCAGCACAACTTTAAATGACAATTGTCATCACAATGCTCCATGACACCTGTCATCACAATGTTGCCTGCCCATGTCATCAAAATGCTCCATGTCCCCTGTAATCACAATGTTCTATTACACCTGTCATCACAAAGTTCCCTGCACATGTCATCACAATGCTCCATTACTAATGTAATCAAAATGTTCGCCTGCCCTTGTCATCAAAATGCTCCATGACCCCTTTAATCACAATGCTCCATGAACCCTGTCATCACAATGTTCCATGACAGTTGTCATCACAATGCTCCATGACCCCTGTAATCACAATGCTCCATGCCCTTGTCATCACAATGCTCCAGAACTCTTGTCATCATAATGATGTATGCCCATTTCATCACAAAGGTCCATGATACTTGTCATCACAATGCTCCTTGGCCTTTGTCATCACCATGTTCCATGGCCCCTGTCATCACAGTGCTCCATGATACCTTTCATCACAATTCTATTTGACCACTGTCATCACAATGCCCCAAGACACATGTCATGACAATTCGCCATGGCCCTTGTCATCACAATGCTCCATGACCCGTGTCATCACAATGGTCCAGGACACTTGTCATCACAATGATCCATGACCACTTACATCACAATGCTCCTCGACTCCTGTCATCACAATGCTCCATAGGCTACGCATTCGCAATGCTACACGGTCCCTGTAATCACATTGCTCCATGATTCATTTCATCACAATGCTCTATGGCCACTGTCATCACAATGCCACATTATACCTGTCATCACAATGCTCCATGGCCCCTGTCAGCACAATGTTCCATGACAGATGTCATCACTATCCTCCATGGACCCTGTAATCACAATGCTCCATTCCCTTGTCAACGCAATGCTCCAGAACCCTTGTCATCATAATGCTCCATGACCGTCTCATCACAATTCTCCATGACACTTTTCATCAAAATGCTCCATGGCCTTTGTCATCACAATGCTCCATGGCCCCTGTTATCACAGTGATCCATGGTACCATTCATCACAATGCTTGATAACCTCTGTCATCACAATGCCCGATGACACCTGTCATCACAATTCGCCATGGCCCTTGTCATCACAATGCTCCATGATCCATGTCATTGCACTGTTCCTGGACACTAATCATCACAATGAACTATGACCACATTCATCAGAATGCTCCATGACCCCTGTCATCACAGTGCTCCGTGATATCTTTCATCATAATGATAGATGACCACTGTCATCACAGTGCTCCATGACACCTGTCATCAGAATTGGCCATGGCCCTTGTCATAACAATGCTCCAGGACACTTGTCTTCACAATGTTCCATGGCGCATTTCATCACAATGCTCCATGACCACTTTCATCAAATTGCTCCATGATGCCTGTCATCACAGTGCTCCAATGCCTTTGTCATCAAAATTCTACATGGCCCCCGTAATAACAGTGCTTCATGACAACTTTTATCACAATGCTCCATGACCACTCTCATCACAATGCCAGATAAGACCTTTCATGACAATGCCCCATGGCCCTTGTCATCACAATATTCTATGACTTCTGTCATCACAATGCTCCATGCCCCTGTCATCACAATGCTCCAAAACCCTTGTCATCACAATATTCCATGATCCGTGTAATCATGATGATCCATGAACCATTTCCGTACAATGCTCCAGTACCCCTTTCATTAAAATGCTCCATGGCACTTGTCATCACAATGCTCCAGGAATCCTTCCAGCCCAATAATCCATGACCTGTTTCCTCACAATTCTCCAGGACCGCTTTCATCACAATGCTCCATTCCCTTGTCATCTCATTGTTTCATGGCCCCTGTAATCACAATGATCCATGCCCTTGTCATCAAAATGCTCCAGAACTTTTGTCATCACTATGCTCCATGCCCATGTCATCACAATGCTGCATGACCCCTGTCTTCACAATGCTGCATGACCCCTGTCATCACAATGCTCCATGTCCGTATCATCACAATGCTCCATTACTCATGTCATCGTAGTGATCCATGACCCATTTCATCACAATGCTCCATGACACCTGTCATCACAATGCTCCGTGGTCTTCGTCATCACAATGCTCCATGACCACTGACATCACCATGCCCCATGACCCCAGTCATCACAATGCTCCATAGCCCTTGTCATCACAATGCTCCATGATCCCTGTCATCACAATGTGCCATGACTCTTGTCATCAAAATGCCTCATGATCCATTTAATCACAATGCTCCATGACTCCTTTCATCACATGCTCCATGATACTTGTCATTACACTGCCCCATGACCTTTTTCATAACAATGCTCCATGATACCAGTCATCACAATGCTCCATGACCATTGTCGTCACAATGCTCCATGGCCTTTGTCATCACAATTATAGATGGCACCTGTAATCACAGTGCTCCATGACCCCTTTCATCACAATGCTCCATGACCACTGTCATCACAATCCCCCATGACCCCTGTCATCACAATGCTTCATGGCCCCTGTCATTACAATGCTCCATGACCACTGTCATCACAATGTTCCATGATCACTGTAATCACAATGACCCATGAGATCTTTCCTCAGAAGGCTCCAGTACGCCTGTCATCACAAGGCTGCAATGCCCGTCTCATCACAATGCTCCATGATCCCTGTCAGCACAACTTTAAATGACAATTGTCATCACAATGCTCCATGACACCTGTCATCACAATGTTGCCTGCCCATGTCATCAAAATGCTCCATGTCCCCTGTAATCACAATGTTCTATTACACCTGTCATCACAAAGTTCCCTGCACATGTCATCACAATGCTCCATTACTAATGTAATCAAAATGTTCGCCTGCCCTTGTCATCAAAATGCTCCATGACCCCTTTAATCACAATGCTCCATGAACCCTGTCATCACAATGTTCCATGACAGTTGTCATCACAATGCTCCATGACCCCTGTAATCACAATGCTCCATGCCCTTGTCATCACAATGCTCCAGAACTCTTGTCATCATAATGATGTATGCCCATTTCATCACAAAGGTCCATGATACTTGTCATCACAATGCTCCTTGGCCTTTGTCATCACCATGTTCCATGGCCCCTGTCATCACAGTGCTCCATGATACCTTTCATCACAATTCTATTTGACCACTGTCATCACAATGCCCCAAGACACATGTCATGACAATTCGCCATGGCCCTTGTCATCACAATGCTCCATGACCCGTGTCATCACAATGGTCCAGGACACTTGTCATCACAATGATCCATGACCACTTACATCACAATGCTCCTCGACTCCTGTCATCACAATGCTCCATAGGCTACGCATTCGCAATGCTACACGGTCCCTGTAATCACATTGCTCCATGATTCATTTCATCACAATGCTCTATGGCCACTGTCATCACAATGCCACATTATACCTGTCATCACAATGCTCCATGGCCCCTGTCAGCACAATGTTCCATGACAGATGTCATCACTATCCTCCATGGACCCTGTAATCACAATGCTCCATTCCCTTGTCAACGCAATGCTCCAGAACCCTTGTCATCATAATGCTCCATGACCGTCTCATCACAATTCTCCATGACACTTTTCATCAAAATGCTCCATGGCCTTTGTCATCACAATGCTCCATGGCCCCTGTTATCACAGTGATCCATGGTACCATTCATCACAATGCTTGATAACCTCTGTCATCACAATGCCCGATGACACCTGTCATCACAATTCGCCATGGCCCTTGTCATCACAATGCTCCATGATCCATGTCATTGCACTGTTCCTGGACACTAATCATCACAATGAACTATGACCACATTCATCAGAATGCTCCATGACCCCTGTCATCACAGTGCTCCGTGATATCTTTCATCATAATGATAGATGACCACTGTCATCACAGTGCTCCATGACACCTCTCATCAGAATTGGCCATGGCCCTTGTCATAACAATGCTCCAGGACACTTGTCTTCACAATGTTCCATGGCGCATTTCATCACAATGCTCCATGACCACTTTCATCAAATTGCTCCATGATGCCTGTCATCACAGTGCTCCAATGCCTTTGTCATCAAAATTCTACATGGCCCCCGTAATAACAGTGCTTCATGACAACTTTTATCACAATGCTCCATGACCACTCTCATCACAATGCCAGATAAGACCTTTCATGACAATGCCCCATGGCCCTTGTCATCACAATATTCTATGACTTCTGTCATCACAATGCTCCATGCCCCTGTCATCACAATGCTCCAAAACCCTTGTCATCACAATATTCCATGATCCGTGTAATCATGATGATCCATGAACCATTTCCGTACAATGCTCCAGTACCCCTTTCATTAAAATGCTCCATGGCACTTGTCATCACAATGCTCCAGGAATCCTTCCAGCCCAATAATCCATGACCTGTTTCCTCACAATTCTCCAGGACCGCTTTCATCACAATGCTCCATTCCCTTGTCATCTCATTGTTTCATGGCCCCTGTAATCACAATGATCCATGCCCTTGTCATCAAAATGCTCCAGAACTTTTGTCATCACTATGCTCCATGCCCATGTCATCACAATGCTGCATGACCCCTGTCTTCACAATGCTGCATGACCCCTGTCATCACAATGCTCCATGTCCGTATCATCACAATGCTCCATTACTCATGTCATCGTAGTGATCCATGACCCATTTCATCACAATGCTCCATGACACCTGTCATCACAATGCTCCGTGGTCTTCGTCATCACAATGCTCCATGACCACTGACATCACCATGCCCCATGACCCCAGTCATCACAATGCTCCATAGCCCTTGTCATCACAATGCTCCATGATCCCTGTCATCACAATGTGCCATGACTCTTGTCATCAAAATGCCTCATGATCCATTTAATCACAATGCTCCATGACTCCTTTCATCACATGCTCCATGATACTTGTCATTACACTGCCCCATGACCTTTTTCATAACAATGCTCCATGATACCAGTCATCACAATGCTCCATGACCATTGTCGTCACAATGCTCCATGGCCTTTGTCATCACAATTATAGATGGCACCTGTAATCACAGTGCTCCATGACCCCTTTCATCACAATGCTCCATGACCACTGTCATCACAATCCCCCATGACCCCTGTCATCACAATGCTTCATGGCCCCTGTCATTACAATGCTCCATGACCACTGTCATCACAATGTTCCATGATCACTGTAATCACAATGACCCATGAGATCTTTCCTCAGAAGGCTCCAGTACGCCTGTCATCACAAGGCTGCAATGCCCGTCTCATCACAATGCTCCATGATCCCTGTCAGCACAACTTTAAATGACAATTGTCATCACAATGCTCCATGACACCTGTCATCACAATGTTGCCTGCCCATGTCATCAAAATGCTCCATGTCCCCTGTAATCACAATGTTCTATTACACCTGTCATCACAAAGTTCCCTGCACATGTCATCACAATGCTCCATTACTAATGTAATCAAAATGTTCGCCTGCCCTTGTCATCAAAATGCTCCATGACCCCTTTAATCACAATGCTCCATGAACCCTGTCATCACAATGTTCCATGACAGTTGTCATCACAATGCTCCATGACCCCTGTAATCACAATGCTCCATGCCCTTGTCATCACAATGCTCCAGAACTCTTGTCATCATAATGATGTATGCCCATTTCATCACAAAGGTCCATGATACTTGTCATCACAATGCTCCTTGGCCTTTGTCATCACCATGTTCCATGGCCCCTGTCATCACAGTGCTCCATGATACCTTTCATCACAATTCTATTTGACCACTGTCATCACAATGCCCCAAGACACATGTCATGACAATTCGCCATGGCCCTTGTCATCACAATGCTCCATGACCCGTGTCATCACAATGGTCCAGGACACTTGTCATCACAATGATCCATGACCACTTACATCACAATGCTCCTCGACTCCTGTCATCACAATGCTCCATAGGCTACGCATTCGCAATGCTACTCGGTCCCTGTAATCACATTGCTCCATGATTCATTTCATCACAATGCTCTATGGCCACTGTCATCACAATGCCACATTATACCTGTCATCACAATGCTCCATGGCCCCTGTCAGCACAATGTTCCATGACAGATGTCATCACTATCCTCCATGGACCCTGTAATCACAATGCTCCATTCCCTTGTCAACGCAATGCTCCAGAACCCTTGTCATCATAATGCTCCATGACCGTCTCATCACAATTCTCCATGACACTTTTCATCAAAATGCTCCATGGCCTTTGTCATCACAATGCTCCATGGCCCCTGTTATCACAGTGATCCATGGTACCATTCATCACAATGCTTGATAACCTCTGTCATCACAATGCCCGATGACACCTGTCATCACAATTCGCCATGGCCCTTGTCATCACAATGCTCCATGATCCATGTCATTGCACTGTTCCTGGACACTAATCATCACAATGAACTATGACCACATTCATCAGAATGCTCCATGACCCCTGTCATCACAGTGCTCCGTGATATCTTTCATCATAATGATAGATGACCACTGTCATCACAGTGCTCCATGACACCTGTCATCAGAATTGGCCATGGCCCTTGTCATAACAATGCTCCAGGACACTTGTCTTCACAATGTTCCATGGCGCATTTCATCACAATGCTCCATGACCACTTTCATCAAATTGCTCCATGATGCCTGTCATCACAGTGCTCCAATGCATTTGTCATCAAAATTCTACATGGCCCCTGTAATAACAGTGCTTCATGACAACTTTTATCACAATGCTCCATGACCACTCTCATCACAATGCCAGATAAGACCTTTCATGACAATGCCCCATGGCCCTTGTCATCACAATATTCTATGACTTCTGTCATCACAATGCTCCATGCCCCTGTCATCACAATGCTCCAAAACCCTTGTCATCACAATATTCCATGATCCGTGTAATCATGATGATCCATGAACCATTTCCGTACAATGCTCCAGTACCCCTTTCATTAAAATGCTCCATGGCACTTGTCATCACAATGCTCCAGGAATCCTTCCAGCCCAATAATCCATGACCTGTTTCCTCACAATTCTCCAGGACCGCTTTCATCACAATGCTCCATTCCCTTGTCATCTCATTGTTTCATGGCCCCTGTAATCACAATGATCCATGCCCTTGTCATCAAAATGCTCCAGAACTTTTGTCATCACTATGCTCCATGCCCATGTCATCACAATGCTGCATGACCCCTGTCTTCACAATGCTGCATGACCCCTGTCATCACAATGCTCCATGTCCGTATCATCACAATGCTCCATTACTCATGTCATCGTAGTGATCCATGACCCATTTCATCACAATGCTCCATGACACCTGTCATCACAATGCTCCGTGGTCTTCGTCATCACAATGCTCCATGACCACTGACATCACCATGCCCCATGACCCCAGTCATCACAATGCTCCATAGCCCTTGTCATCACAATGCTCCATGATCCCTGTCATCACAATGTGCCATGACTCTTGTCATCAAAATGCCTCATGATCCATTTAATCACAATGCTCCATGACTCCTTTCATCACATGCTCCATGATACTTGTCATTACACTGCCCCATGACCTTTTTCATAACAATGCTCCATGATACCAGTCATCACAATGCTCCATGACCATTGTCGTCACAATGCTCCATGGCCTTTGTCATCACAATTATAGATGGCACCTGTAATCACAGTGCTCCATGACCCCTTTCATCACAATGCTCCATGACCACTGTCATCACAATCCCCCATGACCCCTGTCATCACAATGCTTCATGGCCCCTGTCATTACAATGCTCCATGACCACTGTCATCACAATGTTCCATGATCACTGTAATCACAATGACCCATGAGATCTTTCCTCAGAAGGCTCCAGTACGCCTGTCATCACAAGGCTGCAATGCCCGTCTCATCACAATGCTCCATGATCCCTGTCAGCACAACTTTAAATGACAATTGTCATCACAATGCTCCATGACACCTGTCTTCACAGTGCTCCGTGATATCTTTCATCATAATGATAGATGACCACTGTCATCACAGTGCTCCATGACACCTGTCATCAGAATTGGCCATGGCCCTTGTCATAACAATGCTCCAGGACACTTGTCTTCACAATGTTCCATGGCGCATTTCATCACAATGCTCCATGACCACTTTCATCAAATTGCTCCATGATGCCTGTCATCACAGTGCTCCAATGCATTTGTCATCAAAATTCTACATGGCCCCTGTAATAACAGTGCTTCATGACAACTTTTATCACAATGCTCCATGACCACTCTCATCACAATGCCAGATAAGACCTTTCATGACAATGCCCCATGGCCCTTGTCATCACAATATTCTATGACTTCTGTCATCACAATGCTCCATGCCCCTGTCATCACAATGCTCCAAAACCCTTGTCATCACAATATTCCATGATCCGTGTAATCATGATGATCCATGAACCATTTCCGTACAATGCTCCAGTACCCCTTTCATTAAAATGCTCCATGGCACTTGTCATCACAATGCTCCAGGAATCCTTCCAGCCCAATAATCCATGACCTGTTTCCTCACAATTCTCCAGGACCGCTTTCATCACAATGCTCCATTCCCTTGTCATCTCATTGTGTCATGGCCCCTGTAATCACAATGATCCATGCCCTTGTCATCAAAATGCTCCAGAACTTTTGTCATCACTATGCTCCATGCCCATGTCATCACAATGCTGCATGACCCCTGTCTTCACAATGCTGCATGACCCCTGTCATCACAATGCTCCATGTCCGTATCATCACAATGCTCCATTACTCATGTCATCGTAGTGATCCATGACCCATTTCATCACAATGCTCCATGACACCTGTCATCACAATGCTCCGTGGTCTTCGTCATCACAATGCTCCATGACCACTGACATCACCATGCCCCATGACCCCAGTCATCACAATGCTCCATAGCCCTTGTCATCACAATGCTCCATGATCCCTGTCATCACAATGTGCCATGACTCTTGTCATCAAAATGCCTCATGATCCATTTAATCACAATGCTCCATGACTCCTTTCATCACATGCTCCATGATACTTGTCATTACACTGCCCCATGACCTTTTTCATAACAATGCTCCATGATACCAGTCATCACAATGCTCCATGACCATTGTCGTCACAATGCTCCATGGCCTTTGTCATCACAATTATAGATGGCACCTGTAATCACAGTGCTCCATGACCCCTTTCATCACAATGCTCCATGACCACTGTCATCACAATCCCCCATGACCCCTGTCATCACAATGCTTCATGGCCCCTGTCATTACAATGCTCCATGACCACTGTCATCACAATGTTCCATGATCACTGTAATCACAATGACCCATGAGATCTTTCCTCAGAAGGCTCCAGTACGCCTGTCATCACAAGGCTGCAATGCCCGTCTCATCACAATGCTCCATGATCCCTGTCAGCACAACTTTAAATGACAATTGTCATCACAATGCTCCATGACACCTGTCATCACAATGTTGCCTGCCCATGTCATCAAAATGCTCCATGTCCCCTGTAATCACAATGTTCTATTACACCTGTCATCACAAAGTTCCCTGCACATGTCATCACAATGCTCCATTACTAATGTAATCAAAATGTTCGCCTGCCCTTGTCATCAAAATGCTCCATGACCCCTTTAATCACAATGCTCCATGAACCCTGTCATCACAATGTTCCATGACAGTTGTCATCACAATGCTCCATGACCCCTGTAATCACAATGCTCCATGCCCTTGTCATCACAATGCTCCAGAACTCTTGTCATCATAATGATGTATGCCCATTTCATCACAAAGGTCCATGATACTTGTCATCACAATGCTCCTTGGCCTTTGTCATCACCATGTTCCATGGCCCCTGTCATCACAGTGCTCCATGATACCTTTCATCACAATTCTATTTGACCACTGTCATCACAATGCCCCAAGACACATGTCATCACAATTCGCCATGGCCCTTGTCATCACAATGCTCCATGACCCGTGTCATCACAATGGTCCAGGACACTTGTCATCACAATGATCCATGACCACTTACATCACAATGCTCCTCGACTCCTGTCATCACAATGCTCCATAGGCTACGCATTCGCAATG